>NW_026526655.1:47538800-47933800 GCF_024362965.1 Panthera pardus | reverse complement strand
TTCATGGCTTGGGGTATTAAAAGCCTTTTAAGAAACAAGATTATAAAAGCATTAACTATAAAAGAAATGGGTCATAAATAGAATGCATTAAAATTAAGAATTTATGTTCACCAAAAGACATTATTAAGAGAATTAAAAGCCACCGTAGGAAAGATATTGGCAATACATGAAACTAAAAAGGCTCATACGTAAAATGTATCTTAAAACCACACACATTTACAAATTAGTAAGGAAAAGAAAACAAATCCCCAAAAGACTTAAAAAAAGAAAACATTAAAACATTTAAATATGCTTGACCTTATTCACATTCAGAGAAATCCAGTGGAAAACCATAAGCAGTTAATATTTTACTTCATTGGACTGGTTTCATTGGCTTTAAAAAGTTAAAATTTGATAATACCAGGTACTGGAGAGAATATGGAGAAATGGGACTCTCATCCTCTACTGGTACATATGCAAACTGATACAATCACTTGGGAAAACAATTTGGTATTTCCTCCTAACACTAGGGATGCACATGTCCTACATCCAACAATTCTTTAGAGAAACTCTTACACGGGTGCATCAGGATACAAGTGCAAGTTTATTGACAGCATAGTTTATTCATAGTTTATTCATTTTTCTTCAGAGCAAAAAAAGGGGGGATATATCAAATAACAATAATAATATAATAAATAAATTGTGGCATCATAATACAATGAAATATTATCTAGCAGGAAAAATAAATGAAACACAAATATATAATATTGAGCCAAAAAAGTCACAGAAAAATATATACAGTATGAATTCAATATTTATAGGTCAAAAGAAGGAAAACTAAACCGCAATTTGCAGCATATGAAACTAGAAAGAATGTCTTGAAAATACAAACCATAAAATTCAGACTGGTGGAGAGCAGGGAGAGAAACCTTGTAGGGAAGGGAATAAGTAGGCTTCAGCATCATTTGGTAATGTAGGTAGCATTCTATTTCTTAAGCTAAGTTATAGATACACACTCTGTGGTGTATATAGTATATTTCACAATAAAATATATATATATATTTTAACTTTTTAGTGACTGCCTTTCTCATTACCTGAAGAATAAAATTCAGAATCCAACTTTCATGCACAAAAGCCAACATGATCCGGCCCCTGCCTCCTCTTTCTCTATCTCATCCTGGACTCTCCCAATTTCATTACAATACCAGTAATGCAGAACTTCTTCTGTTCCTTTAACACTCTAAGATCACTCTTATCTTTGCATTTCTCTTCCCTCTGATCTTGTAACTATTCCCTTCTGATCTTTATAGAACTGGCTGATTTTTACAAAGGTCCCAGATTAAATATCAACTCACCAAAGAAAATTCCCTGGCATCTCATAGCAGGTAAGTGGCGTATTCAGAAATATATCTACTCTTCATGGTAAGATTTCTAACAACAAAATTTATTGGAAAGTATCTTGTCAATTAATGTCCCGATATAATATAAATAAAGATAGGACAGTTGGGGATGAAGTTGTTTTGGTGGATAAAGCAGTGTCAAATTAACTGTCAGAGCTGGCAGTGAAAGATAGAATGAAGGCATTAGACAGAACTTGTACTGCTATTTTAAAAGTTGACTACATCTTAACTTGTGGATACTTTGCTTGAGTTCATATGTTTCAGAATGATTATAGCTTGCTAATATAAACATTCTATTTATAGTATTTAATTCAGGGCCTTGCTATTCTTCTTCTGAACTTATGCCCCAGTCAAAGTCAACTGCACTATCATTAATACTCCTCCACTCTCCCTATTTTAAATCCATTTTAAAAATTGACTCCAGTCATTTACACTTAACAAGTGAATATACTAAGAAGGAAAAAAAAAGCTTGATTAATTTTGGGTTCAGATTAATTCATCAGACATAAATAGCTTGCATATTTCCTTTTGGAAATGAAAAACATGAAAAAGAATACCACTCACTACTTCAAAGGAACACAAGCAATTATCTGCATTTCTATATTCTATCTTTAAACCACTTATTAGCTCATTTGTTACTTAAACCAATTAGTTTTGGTTGCTGAAGATATTATTCAATATGCAGGAAGGTTGTTGCTTTGTTGTATTCTTATTCCCTTTTTTTCTAATTTTTATTGAAACTCAGCTTTGCACATTTTAATATGTTCATTTTATTTCAAACATTAATTCCCTGTCTCCTTGTTAACATGGTATATCTCAAAAGAATTTGGTTTAATTTAAGGCATGATTTCTAATTTCTGGAAATATATGATACACTTAGCCAAATATCATTGTTAAAAAATTAAACCTAATTGCTTATAGTTGGCTGAAGTCTATAAATACTACCTATTATATTTCTGGTAAATGGCTTAAATGTTATTCCAACATAGTGTAAGAGTGATATGATTTTTTTTATAATCTTTGACTTTATTTTCACCAAGATGTTTTAAGTATGTTTATAGTTGGTTTTATATTACCTGTGAACTAAAATATTTAACTGTAATTACGTACCCAAAAGAACTATAATAATATACCAAAGTAACATTCTGATTCAGGTCCTATGCAATGAACAGTGAAAACATATATAGTCATCATATATAATCCAATATCTAAATCTTTGTGAAAAAAAAAATTGACCACAGCCTAAATATATAGCATCATTGATAAAAAAGTGTTATAAGAAGGAATCTCAATATTTTCCATTTGTATTAGGATGTAAACATTTCTCAAACTCTCAAGAATTTTTTTAGGTACAATTATCCATTATCCCTTCATATACTATCCCTTTTTTGGCATTTGGCATCATTGACAAAGGATGTTCTCTTGCTAACAAAATTTAAACTATAAAATTTGAGAGTGAGGTAAATCTAAAAAATGATTTAAGTTTAAGTATGAATGCTAGTTAAAAATAAGCATTCAGATCAAAATGACAATTTGCTTTAAAGCAAAGTCCATTAAATGCAAAAGGTATCTGCATTATGTAATTAATGATTAATATAATCAATTATAACTGCTTCAAATTGTAAAACTCCACATAATCATCCTATGCTTAAATCTTCTCTAACAGGAATATAATTTGGAAAATTCCATAAAACTAGCTCTGCAATCCTTACTTAAACTTCTTTATGCTATTTTAAATAGCACTTGGGAATTGTTATTCATAAATCTCACACTAGAAACCTGCCAGGACTAACACCACAAAAGCAGATATTAAAGGACAGTACAACTATATCTAGAATTTCTTATCTGAACTCTTTTAATCCCTCCTGGGAATAAGAGGAGGAGAGCACAGGGGTTAGACATGTGAATAGTTCACATATGTAGCATTGTATGGGTCCAATAATGTGACATAAATTATAATCTTCCCAGACTGACAAGAGTTAGTACCTGGATTCCCAGGTTTAAGTCTAAACTTTTTTCCTTTCTTTAATCCATTTCTTCAGACAGTACTTCTATCCTATTATAGTATTATGTCTGAAGGACCCACATATGCTTCATACAGACCTCAATTTTTTAATTATCTTTTCTTTGAAGTATCTCCCCACTAATTTACCAGGTCCTGAAACTGGCTAACAATACAAAATACAGAATTTTGATTTACCCATTTCTATTTTGTAATCTCAACCAACTTCATCATTGGTCAAAATAATTCTAATTTAGAAAATGAAATGCAATTCTGTGCTGTTCAAAAAAGGAAGAGAAAAATGGCACACAGGTATTATATTGCCACAACTAACCCATTTCCCATTCATTATTTTGTAAAACAAGACAAAGATTATCATCTCTTAAGAAGAAGTCAAAAGGAACATATAATTTTTGTGGCATCTATTCTAAGAATAAGAATTTCCCCCAAGTTCCTCACTATAATATTCCATACAATTTTAGAGTTCATTTTAAAAATATCTCCAAGTGGGGCGTCTGGGTGGCTCAGTCGATTGAGCCACCGACTTTGGCTCAGGTCAGGAACTCACAGCTCATGAGTTCCAGCCCTGCTTCGGGCTTTGTGCTGACAGCTCAAAGCCTGAAGCCTGCTTTGGATTCCGTGTCTCCCTCTGTCTCTGCCCCTAGCCCACTCACATTCTGTCTCTGTCTCTCTCAAAAATAAATAAACATTAAACAATGTTTTTTAAATATCTCCAAGACAACACAGTCTATTTTATTCCACTAATTTTGCTCTTCAAATATAATCACTAACAATTTTATTTAAAACTTCAAATTTTACTTATTCAATAAATACTAGTCCTTATCAAGCAATTTATTATTGACAGACAAGTTTCACAGCATTTTATGAATCTTTAAACGCAGAAGCTATTTTACCATCCCTAAACAACATGAGTCAATCTATAACTATCTGTTTCTCCAGATTTAACTCAGACATCAGAAATGCACCCACCATTAGCCATGCAAGTTATCAGAAAATAGTCATTTTAATTGCTCAGGACCAATAACCCAAAGAGAGGAGAAATAAGATTCTTAGTGGTTTTGGTTTTGTTTTTACATTTGTTAAAATAAGGATCAGAACATAAAACATAGTCAGAATCCTAAGATTTCCCCCAAGATTCCTGCCTCTGATGTGTACACTTATATTATTCCTATCCCTTGAGTGTGGGTAGAACTTGTGAATATGATATGATGTCATTCATTTGATTAGGCTACATAAAACTTCATTTTCGAAGACGAGTCAGAATTCTCCGGTTGGCCTTGAGAAGACCAATTGCTATAAGTCCTACAACTGCAATGAATTGAATTGCCAATAACCTGAATGACCTTGGAAGATGACCCTGAGTTCCAGGTAGAACCCATTCCAGTGAGGCCTTGATTTCAGCTTTGTGGGACCTGGAGCAGAGGACCCAGTGGTGGATTCATGTGCTGGATTCATGACCCACAGAAATTGTACGATAGTAAATGTGTGCTGTTTTTAGCCTCTACACGTATGGTCATTTGTTACGCAGCAATAGAAAACAAATACAAACCATAATATATTTTGTAGGTGACAAGTCAGATAAAGTTGTTTACACAAAAGGTGAAAAATAAACTGACAAAAACATATAAAGTACACTGGGCATCTGGCCACTGGAAAGAAGTAAGTCCTCACGATTTTTTTGCTGTACCTACAAAGTACATACATTCTGAAATGTATATATTTGTGTATAAGGACTTTTCTCTAGCATCTTCAATTTGAAGACACAAAAGTGATACAATAACTATCACCATCTTTGGATTGTGTAATTATTACCCTAAATTTGATTTGTTTTCCTACCCTTACCAATATTTTTTTTACCCACACAATTTAATGCATAATAAACAGCTATATGAATAGTATTTATGTGAGATACCTAATGTCTATGTTTTTTGGATCAGATTCTTTTGATCCAAAGAGATACATTTTAAAGAGACAACTCATGAGGTAGATTTTATGACCCACTTCAGAGGAAATAGTTGGAAAGAAAATTAACTTCTCTATCATGCACATATAATTTATACTAAACGAAATATTATTTTACCTTAAATTTCTGAGTTAAAAGACAGAGGAAACATTAATGTATTCATGGAGTTATAATTCATAGACTAATATCAACCTACATAATTTATAAGCTATGAATTGTAAAGTACTTATATTTCAATTTTATCTACTACAATTTCCCTTAAAACATTCACCCTTTTTTTATATCAGTATTTCTTGTGTCTTTTCAATATATAATAAAAAGGTTATGTTTTAGACATATAAAACAGATAGATAAAAAAGATAACAGGGCAATGCTACAATTTCCTTAAAGCTGCTAAATATACAGTACATATCTGTTATCTGTTCTAGTAAAAAAAAAAAAAATGTTGAGAGGCACCTCAGTGGCTCAGTCAGTTGAGTGTCCAGCTCTTGGCATTGGCTTGAGCCATGGTCTCATTGTTTGTGGGACTGGGCCCCATATAGGGCTCTGGCCCCACACTGGGCAGGGAGCCTGCCTGGGATTCTCTCTCTCCCTCTCTCTCTGCCCCTCCCCCTGCTCACATGTATGCACATGCGCGCTCTCTCTTTCTCTCTCTCTCTCTCTCTCAAAACAATCAATAAATGGGGCATCTGGGTGGCTCAGTCGGTTAAGCATCTGACTTCAGCTCAGGTCATGATCTCATGGTTTACAAGTCCAAGCCCTGAATTGGGCTCTGTGCTGACAGCTCTGAGCCTAGAGCCTGCTTCAGATTCTGGGTCTCCCTCTCTCTCTGCCCTCCCCCACTCACATTGTGTCTCTCTGCATCTCTCAAAAATAAATATAAAATAAAAAATAAACTTAAAAAAAAGACAAGTTGACTATTTTAAAGCTACAGTTTCCACACATTTGTTCACCTTTAGTCTTAACTCTATGTCATTGATTAAAAAATTATATAATTGTAGAACCAGTAAAATTATTCTCCTTACTCAGGAATCAATCCCAGATTGATCCAGTCTTTGTTTTGTTGCTTTAAGTGTTTCAAACATACAAAGGGGTGCCTAGGTGGCTCAGTCAATTGAGCCACTGGCTTCGGCTCAGGTCATGATCTCACACCTTGTGAGTTTGAGCCCCACGTCAGACTCTGTGCTGATAGCTCAGAGCCTGGAGCCTGATTCGGATTCTGTGTCTCCCTCTCTCTCTGCCCTAACCCACTCGCATTCTGTCTCTATCTCTCTCAAAAATAAATAAACATTTAAAAATTTTTTAAAAAAACATACAGAAAAAAGGTATATAACATAATGGAAAGGTTATTATAGCTTTATTTATAATTTGATGTCAGATATTATATCAGCTTAAAATGTTTTTAAAAATACAACAGTATGAACTGAAATGATCTGTATGCTTCTCCACATAAATTTTTATATCCATCTATCTCAGAGGCAACCATTCTCCAAAATTTAATGCCACAAAGATATTTACTGATTTTTTTTTAATTTTGAAGAAAAAACATGCACATTGAGAATTTTACCCACATGGAAAATTCCTTTGTTATAGCTTGAGATAATTGTGTCATTTAAAATAAAAAATTTGTGATCAATTATCCAGGTACCAAATGATTAGATGGCCTTCTTTCCATTTATTTATAGTTCCATTTATGCCATTATATCAATCTGTCAACATTTATATTTATACATATTTATGCATAATACTGACTTTTGTCTCTCATTATTGGATTTTTATGAACTTCTTGCAACAATCTTAATTTCTCTAATTTTAAATATTGTGATAATTAGTAGAGAAAGAACCTGACTTCGGTCATCTCTAAAATTGTCTGTTCTTTTTTTTTAAGCTTATTTATTTATTTACTTTTGGGAAAGAGATAGAGAGGTAGGGAGGGAAGGAGGGAGAGGGAGGGGCAGAGGGAGAAAGAGAAAGAGAATCTCAAGCAGGCTCTGCACAGTAAGCACAGAGCTCAATGAAGGGCTTGAACTCACAAACTGTGAGATCACAACCTGAGCCAAAATCTAGAGTTGTACACTTAATTGACTGAGCCACTCAGGTGTCCCACTAGAATTGTCTATTCTTGACCTTTCTCTCTTCCATGTTAATTAGGAACAGGTGTCACCTATCAGGGAAAAACTAACAAAAGTATAATATAATATAGTGTATAATATAATTAATAATATAATATAATGTAATAATAATATAATAATATAAATTCTGGTTAGCAATTGTTGGTGGATAGGGATATTGATTTTTTATGCTGTCTTGAGGAAATTGCTAAACTTATAGTTCTAATAGATTCTTTAGAATTTTCTATGTAGGTAATTATAGGATCTGAATAGAAGAAGTGAACACATTTTTGTTCCAATAGCATACCTCATTAGCTTTCTTAATTCATTGGTTAGGATCTCTATTCCAATGATGAAGAAATGATAGCATTTTGTCTTACTCTTGACTTTACTGAGAATGCGCACACAGTTTCACCATTGGTATGCTTAATATAAAAAAATTTTAGATAGGGGCACCTGGGTGGCTCAGTTGGTTAAGCGTCCAACTTCGGCTCAGGTCATGATCTTACAGTTTGTGAGTTTGAGCCCCACATCGGGCTCTGTGCTGATAGCTCAGAGCCTAGAGCCTGCTTCAGATTCTGTCTCCCTCTCTGTCTGCCCTTCCCCCGCTCACACTGTGTGTCTCTCTCCTTCTCAAAAATAAATAAACATAAACAAATTTTTAAATATACTTTTTGAAGTTAATAAAGTTCCTTTTCACTGTTAATTTGTTAATGGCTCTTCTCTTGATGAATGGTAAACTTATCAATTCCTTTTCCACATCTACAAAAGTGATCCCTCACCCTCTTCAATCTATTGATACTGAAAATTTCTTGCATTTGGTATTCTTGGGTTGAGATATATTAATTTTTAAATAATTCTGAATTTGATTTGTGAATATATAACTTAGAATCTATTTCAGTTCACAAAAGGGATTAGTCTACAATTTTATTTGCTTGCACTGTAGTTACTCTGTTTTTCTACCAAAGTAACAGTAACCTCATAAAATGACTTAAATAGCTTTTTCACTGTTTCTATACCTGAAAAAATATATATATCTACATTTGTATACATATTCATAATAAAAATATTACAAATATCTTTTTCAAATTTGCAGTTATAAGACAAGTTCTGGGAATCTAATATCCCCAGAACTATCATTGACAATGTGACTGTCATTGACAATACAGTCAATATTTCTATATAAGTTTTCTACTCTTATCTTTATTTTGCTTTACTTCTACTTCTTTGTTGTTTACTCTGTTCTTTTCTAGATTCTTGACAGCACATATCTTTCTGCCTTTTTTTAGTAAATGAAGTTGAGGTTCTAAATTTTCCTCTAAGCATCTTTTTTTTTTTTTGAAACAGCGAAAGAGAGAATGCAGGGGAGGGGCAGGGCGGGGTTGGGGGGGGAGAGAATCTTAAGCAGCCTCCATGTCCAGCACAGAACCTGACGCCAGGCTCAATCTCAAGACTGTGAGATCATGACCTGAGCCAAAATCAAGGTTTGGATGCTTATCCAACTGAGCCACACAGGCGCCCTCTCTAAGCACCATTGACATGCAGTACTTCCATTTTCATTCAATTGTAAATATTTTTCATTTCCCTTATGTTGATAATAATTCTGAGAATATTACTTTGGCAATATTTAGCTATGTCTATATAGTATAGGGTGGTAGCTATCATGGAAGCTGAGATACTGAGTCTCAAAAGAGCTGTCACAAGAGCAAATGGAGACAATCTAAGTGATCCTGAAAGAGTAGATTTAATTGTCATTAGGGCTCAAGGAGCAACCAGGACAGTTGAAGATCTTCAGTGAATCTGTCAGGCTTGCATTTTAGAATGTCTTTTTTCCTTTCACTTTTTTCAGAAGACTGTAGGCTATCAAAACTGACGTAGTTTCTGGGTAATAGATAAGAAAAACCCTACAGTATTCTTTAATGAATGTGACTGTAAAATGAGTCCCATAATCACTAAAGAGGGAGCCAGACATTTTTCAGATGGAAAGTACAAGGCCAAGGAACACTTTTTCCTCAGTTAAAGCTGGTGGCTTTCAAACCAGAGAAACTTTTGATCTGTCCTGATACCAAGTAAACAATAACCAAAATACTGTTCTCTCATTGCTGAAGGAAGGTAACTGTATTTGAAGTGTATTTGGAGGTATTCAAAAGGCTTCCTCCAGGCTTTGGTTCCGCTCCTTATAGCAACTGTATAGTTTTGCCAAGATTACGTTGTAGGCAAGTGGGACTAGAAAACATCCTTGGCTATACCTTTGAAGTTTTCTCATCAGTGAAGGTTTTAAAATGTAGTCAATTTATCCTTGCCATGACAATAAAACTAACAGCTCTGGCTAATGCATTATGTTAATCAACACTAGCAGAATGGAAGACTAGAATCCTCTCTCAAGTTACAATACACACTTAATGTATAAGGATGTAGTCAAAGATTACCCTGGGAAAAAAGAACATATTATGAACACTGCCAACCTTTGAAAAACTGTTATGGCTTTTTATTTATATTATAAAGTACTATGATTATCCCAGATTGATAAAACCTAGAAAGAAAATCATTTTATGGATATTGTACCAGTATTTATAAACATTAGTATGCTTCCTTTAACTTCAAAACCACACGATCACTGAAGTGCACTTATATTAATCTTCTTACTTATACATAATTAAATTTAAAAGACCACCTTTCTTTTGATTTATCAGTCTTTCTTTTATCACAAATTTGGTAATCACAACCGTTTTTGAAAAAATTTCATTGGGAGAAGACTAAAACAAACTTCCCTAAATCTATTATTCTTCTTTATAAGGTGAGAAAGCAAATCTTGGTGTTACCTGGGGGTCATTCTAGAAAATATGTAGATAATTTGGGCACAAAAGACAGATTTATTATCCAAAATTCAGCTCTGCCCTCATGACCCAAGCACCTCTCAAAAGCTCACCTTCCAATACCATCATCTTTGAGGGTTAGGATTTCAACACAAGAATTTGGGGAAGGGAGGGACATATTCAAACCATAGCAGAATACTAAGGTGTGAATCTTAGATTGAGGATTTCGAAATGATGCACACTTTTGAAATAATAAGTGCAGCGAAAGGTACCAAGCAAGAAAGTACAAGGATAGATAAAGGGTATTGGGAGTTCAAATAATACAGAAACCGAACTTGTAGGGGGACCAATCCATCAACATGTAATTTTCTTTGCTGTACTGAGCACTCAGGCATAGGAGCAGAGAAGTCCGATTACATGAAATATGAAGTAATTTGTAAGAAGGACAAGGAGATGAGGAGTTTAGGCATAAAGGCAATAGAGTAACTGAAATAAACTTGCAAGGTCAAGAATCTGAAGGTCTAAACAGGAAAAAAGGAGAAGGAAATGTTTATACAGAGTCAGCAATGAGCCTACTTCTAACAAGCACCTTGCCTACGTGTCATCTAATTCTCACATCAACCCTTTGTAACAGAGTTTATTTCACTGATGGACAAACTCAGGTTCAAGAAACTAAAGTGAGTTCTACCTATTATTAACCTAGTAGGAAAGGAGATGATTATGAAAGAATGGGATATTCAAGTTTAAGATTTCAGACATGGAACCAAAGAACCAGGGCATATCTGAACATAATTCAGTGTTGTAATCAAATAACCCCTCCAGGAATAATTTGACAGATATTAATGATATTCATCCTAGTTGTTACACACTAGGTAATTATCCACAGATGATACCCAGTTTTCATTACTTTTATTGATAACTATCATTAGTATTAATTTTATACACCAAAGTCAAGGTTTTTTTTCTCTCTTATTAGTTCTTTGAGAGGTATAAAAACCCTCCCTGGTAACACATATCCCTGATTCTGAGAAGCGTGAAGTCATTATCATATAGTGTTGGGAAATTGCTTCTGAGCTAACTTATTTACTTTACAGAGCTCCCTTTTATCTCTCCCAAGTTTGCTCAGTACAACCAGACAGTAAAAAGGAGAAAAGGCCTATTAATTGTGTGTAGTGAATAAAAAGAAAAAGCACAGAGAGGAATCAATTGCCCTTTCTCCCAATCTCTCCTGCGTTAGGGTAGATATTCTTCCACAGGATAGGTATGTTAGCAAAAGATGAGTTAAATGAACACTCTTGAGCCAAGACAAAGCCCCCAGATGGCTGCCATTTTTAATTGTTCTGTTGTTTATCCTCAAAAATAAGCAGCAGAGTACTAAGAGCATAGGAACTGGAATCAGACTCCCCAGCTTCTAATCTTAGTCCTGCTACTGTTAGCTGAGTGACTAGGATAAATTAGTGAATGGGAGCACAGAAAGTAAATCTGAAAACAGGAAGTGCAAATGCTCCATTAACTATATTTAGTATATAAGCATCTTATGATCAAACAAGTTAATATCCCACAGCAGTCCAACCCTTGGGTGAGGCTCTGACCTTTCTGTAATTACCTGACCAGCTAAAAAAAAAAGGCTAATTCTTCACCAGTCCCTCTCCTTTGGGCTATTATATAAGCTTAGGATTCTTTCCACTGTTCAATCACTTAGTGTGCAGATCAGTACAAAATTTGCTTTCATAAATTTTAAATTTTATGTAAAAATTATCTGACCACATAACATTAATATAGGATTTTGTGTATACAAGGATAGAAAATTACAACCACATCCTGCAAAGGAAAAATCCCAAAATACACTGATTCCTGCTGTCATTTCAGCCTCCAGGATTAGCTAATCCCAAACAGGATTTAATGAACTAACTATACACTAACACACACACACTAATTAGAAAGCACATGTTTTTGGTCCACTCCAGCAGCCAGGAGGTCCTGAGTCTCTCCCATGTCCAGCTGCATGTCTCAGAGCTCTCCTCTCCCATCTGGGAGGTTTTAGAGCTACACACCCAAAATAGTCTTTGCTGCTCAACCTTTCTTTTCCAGAGCATCCTCTTTTGTGGCTGCAGCAGACCTCATGTGTCTCTGAGGCTGCTTATCAAAGTGAGTTTTCTTTGCTTATTTCTTTCTTCTAAATTATTAATGCTTTCCTAGGGTCATTTTTTTCTATGTGTTTATCTCAATTCTTGTGGATCAGGCTTTTCTCTACACCTACAGATCCTTGGTTGAACACTCACATTTAAGAATTAAGCCCTACTTAACATTTCTCCAAAGAAGATATACAAGTATCCAATAAGCACATGAAAAGGTGCTCAACATCATTATCAAAATCATAAGAGCTGCCATTCCACACCTGTGAGGATGGCTCCAGTAAACAGTAACAAGTGTTAGTGAGGATGTGGAAAAACTGTAATCCCCACACTTCACTGGTGGAAATGTAAAATGGTGCAATCTTTTTCATATAAAGTAGTCTGCAAGTTTCTTAAAATGTTCAACACATAGATAACATGTGACAAAGCAATTCTACTCTTTCATATATACTGCAAAGAAATGAGAACATGTCCTTGCAAAAATGTGAGCATGAATGTTCATAACAGCATTATTCGTAACAGCCAAAAAGTGGAACTGAAGTAGGGCAGTGACAGTGGAAATGGAGAGACGTGAATAGGGCTGGAAAAAATTTTGGTAGAAGTAACAACCTTGATTGATAGGATGAGAGAGGTGAGAGAAGGGGTCTAAGATAGCACAGATTTGATTTAAGTGAACAAATGAATGGTGTCTCCATTTAAAAAAGAAAAACAGTGGAGCAGATGGATTTTTGCAGAGACATCAAGAGTGCAGTACAGGATACCCTAATCATTATAAGACATACAAGAATAGACGTTCATATATTTATTCCCTCTGTTCAGTCACCTAAAGTATGTTTTACTAACAAACATTATTTAGGTAATGGGCTTTTTCTCCTCTACTGTCTAACCCCCTTGAGGATTTTGTTATATATTCTACATAAACTGTGCTCTATTTTAATTAAATTAACAGAATTAGAATATAAGTTTTCTATATAATATTGCATTGGATAAAGATTAAATTTTAATATTCCAAAAAATTTAATATTGTATTTTCCTCCCTAGCAACATAAAAATACATTTTATATAATTGTCCGTGGAAGGAGAAAATGGATAGAAGTAAAGCTTAAATGGTTTCAATTTTTCCATCCCATAACCAAGGTTCACTTGTGTAGTTATAGGGTAAAACTGAAATTACATGGCTATTCAATTACTGTGAAAAAAACTGAATCTTTTTAAGTTTCCTATGTAGAGCTTTTGAGCCAGTGGAAAAAGACTTTTCTTCTTGACTTGTGCAGAATTGAAATTCCCTTCACTTTGATCTAGATTTAAATGTCATTTCTCTTTCAATCATATAAGCATAGGCAATGAGTGTTCTCAATTCTTTTTTGCATCATGTAGCACATGTTTTACCTTTAAAATGGTAATAAAAATACTCAAATTCATGATTTATATATATTCTAAGAGACAAAAGTCATTTCAGAATTGAATATTGCATGCAACACTGTATTATATTTTAATTCTGGTTGAATTGTATCACGTAATGCTTTTTCTGAATTTCATGTAAAACCTTGAAAGTATAACTAAAATTTTCCATGTAAAATTTTTTTAATACTTGTTATTATTGTAATGTGTTCATAAATGGTTTCAAATAATATGTACAAAATTAAGTAAAAATGTAAGATGGGATATAATGCAATGATTTTTTTAATGTTTTTATTTATTTTTGAAGGAGAGGGAGAGAAAGACAGAGCATGAGTGGGAGAGGAGCAGAGAGAGAGGGAGACACAGAATTTGAAGCAGGCTCCAAGCTCTAAGCTGTCAGCACAGAGCCCAATGCAGGGCTCAAACACACAAACCGTGCGATCATGACCTTAGCCAAAGCCGGACACTCAACCGACTGAGCCACCCAGGCACCCCTATAATGCAATGATTTTTGAAAAACCCTGGATAATAATAACTTTGTCCCCTATCCTTTGAACAAAAATAGAGCTAGGGGTGCCTGGCTGGCTCAGTTGGAGGGGCATGCGACTCTTGATCTCAGGGTCGTGAGTTTGAGCCCCATGTTGGATGTGGAGATTACTCAAAAAAAAAAAAAAAAAAAAAACTTAAAAAAAACTTTTTAAATAGAGCTACCTTTTGTGTAACATGTGCTCAGTTCTTTCTTTGTGCTAGGAACTATCACATATATTATTTGCTGGAATAAATTTGATTGTCCTAAACAATGAAGATGAGGAAGGTGAAAAACAGAGACATGGAGTAACTTAATCAAAGACCACAGTGATACCTGGCAAAGGCAAAACTCACACCCACTCACCTGCCTGCAAAGGCCAGGTTCTTCACACGCACACCCACACACACCCACACACACACACACACACACACACACACACACACACACAAACAAGCATGCTAATTATTTTTCAGTATCTGGGGAAAGTGTGAGAGAAAAATTATAAATTAACTTTTAAAGCACTTTATTGATATTTTATTAAAGAAAGAAAACACTGAGTGAGTTAATATGAAAAGTTAACATAATTCTTCCTGGCTCTTTGTCCTCTCAGCGTTCTGAAGGCAAAAAAATTGGAACCAGTAACTCATAATACCAATGGCATGACCATCATGTAGCTGTTTTCTCTAAAGTGTTCAAAGTTACTGTGAATTTTTTTAACTGAATTAATATACCAGTAAAATAAATAAAGTGAAGGGGGCCAGAAATTCAAGTCTAAACATAAATTTCTCTGGAGATCAATACTCTGAAGATCAACAATTTATATAATTAAGCATTGAATTATTGTTTTTAAAAATCCAACTAAAAAATTCCAACTAAATAGTGGTTAGTGAAATTGCATCCAACCAAAGAATATCTCTCATTAAAAGAAAATGCTGAGAGCTAGATGGTAGTCAGGCTGGAGATGTAGCAATGGTTACCATGGAGGCAAATTGGAATGGCTAGAAAAGACCACAATGTATCAAACTTAACACCTCAACTTGCTTCTCAGTAATTACTTCATACCAACATCCCATTGCTTTAAAGGCATTCTGTGCTGGTTTGTTATAGGAGTAGGCTGACATATCATTAGGCTTCAGGTTTTCACAGCTCTTATACAGGAAAACTTTTATATAAGTTTTTAGTGTGATTTTTCTTGTTAATCTTCCTTATATTTTTGCATTGACCTTGGCAGTCATAACTACAGACTGCTGATTTTTAAAACATAATATTTCTGACATTTTATCAAAATTAATGAAGAACGTCCTAGTTTCTCACCCTGTGTGTTCCTAAGAAAAAGAAAAATCTTCTGGGTCCAAAATTCAAAGTAAACATGACCACTTTTAGGAAAGAAATATTTACTCTTTCACACTAATAACATTTTTTAAATCCATTAAATGAAATATGCAATGATTAGAAACAAACAAAAAAATTGCTTTTATTCCTCACTGATTGGTTCCCAGTATGAACAAAGGGTTCACTCTAGTATCTTCTGTGTGTACATTTTAAATGAGATCACAAACTGAAGAAATGTTTCATAGGCCAAACTGTGTTGGGGTATGCATTATAGCCACAGTACATCTATAATCATTTATACATTTTCCAGATTTTTTTAGCTTAAGTATGCATAGCTTTCACAGTGAAGTTGAGATTTTTTAATTTTTCCACTCCTTAGCAATCACTAGCAATGGCCAAAAGATGCCCAATACCGCACAAAAATGAAAATAGTAAAGTGCATATAGATTTCAAAATTACAAGTAAAAATTGTTTTATTTCCCCCAATTCCAAATCATATTAACTAAAACCTACCCATTCTGGCATGTTGGTTTATTTTAACATGTATTTTTCATATAACTAAATTGGCCTAATTTATTGAACACCTCATTGTATTACAACACTTCTTTTTATTTGGTCATTCTGAGCACAAGACGTTGTAGCCATGAAAATAAAATAATATGTAGAAGTAACAACATTGTTACCGTAAGTATTTACAAACGTTTCCTCATATCAATGTTCAGCTCTCATCAGAAATGCAAAATTAATTTTCTTGTCTTCTCACCGTTCCAGTCATATGATGTCAATAATGAACTTTTCATAAGATCACACATCGAAAATATTGTAGAAATGGAGGCATTGGTAGTGACAGCAGGCAATATAATGTACTACAATTTGCTCAACCTCTTTATTACATCTGCTAGTGAAAAGCACCACTATTCACCCAAGAGGTTAGACCAAATGAATCTCGGTTTCCCTCTTCTCTCTCATCCTCTCACCCATCAGTCCCCAAACTCCCCTTCCTATACAAGTCTGAACCTATCCTTTCTTCACTTTCCACACTGCCATTGCTTTAATTCAGATTTACAGGACTTTTCACTTGGATTATTAAGTCTCTCAACTGGTCTCCTGCCTTCCTCGCTCTGTCATCCCCTCCTTCCTGTTCTCCACTCTCTTGCCAAAGTAATCTTTCTAAAACTCAAAACTATTCATATCTATCCCCTCATAAAAACCACCAAGGGGTCTCAGTGTATTTTCAGGATAAGGTCTAAACTTTAAGCAATTTTTCATGGCTTTCATGTTGTGGTCCTTGCTTGCCTATTCAATCTTGTCCTATTATCTCATAAAACCTAATAACACAGCACACTTGAAATTCCACAAGAACAATGCTCTTTGTTGCCCTCATGTGCTTAGAAGACTCAGTCCCAACTCACATCCCCTCCCAGGCCATCCCATCTCCTTGCCCTTCCAGACTGAGTGGTGAATAAGGTATGTCTCCTTCATGCTCTGTACCTACCATATTTACACTACTTGTGTGCTTGTATTCTCCTCTAGAATCTGTTTTCTGACCAGGAGTTCCTAAAGAATGAAATGATTTTAATTTCTACATAATATGTTAAACATGGAGCCAACAATATATCATATTGTTTATCTCACTGTTGCCATAAATACAGAAATATTCTAGGGATGCTACCTCCTCATTTTAAGTATAGAAAATATGATGATAACCTTAGATTTAACTGGATATGGGTCTGAGAAAGAAAATAAAATCATATGCTGCAGTATTTTATAGTAAATAAAAATAACAAGTTTCTCAGGACTTAAAAGAAATAAAAATTTAGGTATTTCTTACTGTTAGAAGTCTTCTGGCTATAGGCCAGACCTTGGGAAGTCTCCTCTCTCAATTTATACTAAAAATATTCAATTTTCTTTTTACTATAATTGCCAATTAAGATTATCTAGAAAAAAAGACATTAACTTGCTTCCTTTTGCACTCCCAATTAGCTTAAAGGAACTCAATTTTCAATTGCATTTTCCTCTTTCTTTTCAGTGATAACAAAGAAACACTAGACCACAGTGGTAGTGGCAGAGCCCTCAATCAGAGTGACTGCAAATGCTCTCATTTTGAAAGAAATGCTAAGGTCTTAATTTATATGTGTCTCATTCTCAACTGTCTCCTTCCAATAGGTCACATCAATATTAAATGTGTAACTTAACTGAGCTCTGTGAGCATTTTACAACATGGATTACATATGTAACATTATGTAACACAAATACACACACACACACACACACACACACACACACACACACACTCATCCTCAACCCTCTTCCCTAACCTTTCTTATGAGTTTAGACATATAAGAGGATAACGAGAATAACATGGAAGCTTCCCAGATAGTATGCTTCCAATATGTGGGTCACAATATTGATCTCCTCATCTTTGAGCCAAGCAAAGCAGGAGCCAGAGTGACCAGAACCTCCAGAAATTGGTTGTCTCTAACCGTAAGCAGCCTCTTCCTTTTATCTCATATGCCACATCATCATTTTCTCTAAGTGTCATAACATGCAAAAGTTTGGGAAGTACTAGAATGAGAATTAATATGTTTAACAACAAATCTCTAGTATACACATCACTTTCCTCATCTAAACTTGCTCTTAGTCTTATGTTCTCTATCTCACTGGCTTGTTGTCACCACCCACTCAGTCACCTAGGTTGGAAATGTCACTCATGACCTAAATCACCATCAAGTATAACTTCTAAATATTCCCCCAATACCATGGTCCAATTCATCATCATCTGTCAAATGGATATGGCTTCCTGAATGGTCTCCTGGACTTCTCAGCTTCAAAATTGTCCTCCACAGAGCCACCTTTCTGAAATCAAATCTGATGATATCGTGCTACAGTCTAAACTGACACACTGGTTTCCATTATCAATACAATAAAGTCCATGCATCTCAAAACTAGGTCAAAAAGCACCTTGTGACATGGACAATACCTGTTTCTTAAGCTCCATATTTAGCTACCTCCAGGTAAAATTCCAGAAACATCACACTGTTTATATTTTACTAGGTACAACCAACTCTTTACTCACTCCTTATGCAGCGATGTGATATAAATTGGCTTGGGGAAGGAGGGGATGTAGGTAGAACCTGATTTGTCACATATGTCAATTTTGACATTGCAAATACTTCCATTCCAGCCTATTTCAAATGGAGTCACTGAACATGGAGTTAGGAAGACATACACAGTAACACATAATTACATAGCAGTCCCACCACACAGACAAAATAGACGTAAATATGCTTAACAAAGCATACATAATAGTAAATGTGGTGAAACAATTAGGAAGTGATGAGTTTTCTGTTGATTACTGTTGCTTTTAATAGAATTTATTTAATTGCAAGTTCATATAAATCTAATTTTAATAATGGTTGTGTTTAACAAGCAGCACACAAAATTCCTATGCCTGGAGTGTCATTTTATTCAATTATCCAGACTCCTTCCTGCCTGGCTGAGGGCTGCTCATCTTTTAAGGCGTTCATGAACCACCTGTATCAAACACCTGCATTTGTTAAAATGCAGGTCCTGGGGTTCATCTCCCAGACCTGCTGAATCTGAAACTCCCCGGAAGCCTAGGAATCTGTGGCTCCACAAGCTAGCTTGCTCAGAGAGTCTGAAGCACTAAAGTTTGAGAAACCTTTGTTTAAACTACTTTTCTGCTAAGGTGTCGTATCACCCAGGAAATCTTTCCTGTGTGACTTACTTCCAGGAGGGCAGGATGGGAAAAGAATAAGCAAAATCACAGTGGCCTGCAACTGAATGGCATAGGAAACTGCAGGAAGTTCAGCAGGCCTGTGGGATGACAGCTGAGAAGAGTAATTGGGAAGAACAGGTCTCCAGAAGTAGCTAAGGGATACCATGGAAGGCATTTCATTCTACATTGGAGACTTTGGACTTTATTATAACAGCAGTGAAAATAATTGAAGAGTTTGAAGCCAAAGAGTGACACTTCGTATTTAAAAAAAAAAAAAGTACTCAACCTCCTGAATAGCCAAAGCAATCTTGACATCTGGCATCATAATCCCAGACTTCAAGCTATACTACAAAGCTGTAATCATCAAGACAGTATGGTACTGGCACAAGAACAGACACTCAGATCAATGGAACAGAATAGAGAACCCAGAAATGGACCCACAAACGTATGGCCAACTAATCTTTGACAAAGCAGGAAAGAATATCCAGTGGAATAAAGACAGTCACTTCAGCAAGTGGTGCTGGGAAAGCTAGACAGCGACATGCAGAAGAATGAACCTGGACCACTTTCTTACACCATACACAAAAATAAACTCAAAATGGATGAAAGAACTCATTGTAAGACAGGAAGCCATCAAAATCCTCAAGGAGAAAGCAGGCAAAAACTTCTTTGATCTTGGCCGCAGCAACTTCTTATTCAACACATCTCCAGAGGCCAGGGAAACCAAAGAAAAAATGAACTACTGGGACCTCATCAAAATAAAAAGCTTCTGTACAGCAAAGGAAACAATCAGCAAAACTAACAGGCAACGAACAGAATGGGAGAAGATATTTGCAAATGACATATCAGGTAAAGGGTGCGTATCCAAAATCTATAAAGGACTTACCAAACTCAACATCCCCCCAAAAAAAATCTAGTGAAAAAATGGGTAAAAGACACGAATAGACACTTCTCCAAAGAAGACATCCAGATGGCCAACCGACACATGAAAAAATGCTCAACATCACTCATCATCAGGGAAATACAAATCAAAACCACAATGAGATACCACCTCACACCCGTCAGAATGACTAACATTACCAACTCAGGCAACAACAGATTTTGGCGAGGATGCGGAGAAAGAGGATCTCTTTTGCGTTGTTGGTGGGAATGCAAGCTGGTGCAGCCCCTCTGGAAAACAGTATGGAGGTTCCTCAAAAAACTAAAAATAAAACTACCCTACGACCTAGCAATTGAACTACTAGGTATTTATCCAAGGGATACAAGTATGCTGTGTCGAAGGGGCACATGCACCCCCATGTTTATAGCAGCACTATCAACAATAGCCAAAGTATGAAAAGAGCCCAAATGTCCATCAATGGATGAATGGATAAAGACGATCTGGTATATATATACACAATGGAGTATTACTCGGCAATCAAAAAGAATGAAATCTTGCCATTTGCAACTACCTGGATGGAACTAGAGGGTATTATGCTAAGCAAAACTAGTCAGAGAAAGACAAATACCATATGACTTCATTCATTATGAAGACTTTAAGACACAAAACAGATAAACATAAGGGAAGGAAACAAAAATAATATAAAAACAGGGAGGGGGACAAAACGTAAGACTGTTAAATATAGAGAACAAACAGAGTTACTGGCAGGGTTGTGGGAGAGGGGATGGGATAAATGGGTAAGGGCCATTAAGGAATCTACTCCTGAAATCACTGTTGCACTATACGCTAGCTAATTTGGATGTTAATTAAAAAAATAAAATTAAAAAAAAAAACCATTCAACCTTCCTCTTCCATGTATAAACTTTAATAGCTCATTGAACAGAATAAAACAATTTGAAATAAAATTATATGGCCTTTTTTCTCAGAATAACTGATATCTTACATGATTTATTGATTTGAAACATGAACTCCCGCATTAAAAACAAAAAGAAACAAAAGAAAAAAAAACACAAGTTGTATTTCTTTCATTCCTAGGTAATAATCTCTCTTTGAATAAAATGGGTGATCTTCTCCATGAAATTCCTTTACCCTAATCAGTACCACCAATACCATTGTGACTCTCCACTCTGCTCACTCCTTAAAGTTTTTACAGCTTTGACCCATCAACAACCTCAAAAAAAAAAAAAAAAAAAAAAAAACCACCTTCAAAAGCCATTCTGATCCCTCCACTCCTAGCATTTAAACTTCCAGAAAGGCTCTATAAAAATGCTAAGTAAAAGCAAAAAGGGACCAATGAATCACAAAAAGCATTAAAAAAATCTCGGCTTACAAAATGATGTATCCTAAGCCTCTCTTAAATGTGGAAATGATGGATATAAATTTACTCCGAAATTCAAAAACTAAATAACTTCATGAGAATTATTACATTCATACTTAACAATAAGTAGAGAATTACAGAGTCAAATTGGGTGTGCTCTGTGGCAGCCAGCTCCCTTCACTTACCACATAATTTACCTGTTGCTGCTCTTCTGTTCTGCAGCACCTTAAATTCAAATCTATGCCTTAGCAACATTGCAAATGATCACCTCAGGGGGATGAATGTGGAAAAGTTACAAACAGAGGAACCTTAAAATATGGAAATGCATGAATATCGACTAACATATTTTCTTAAAGAACACATATTTCTTTCCAACACATTATATAAATGCAAATATTATTTCCATCCTGACTCCCTGAACATTCTAAGATCATGATAAACATTAGCACCTGGAAACATCCAGACCCTCTATTCACTAAATCTTTCTCCATCCCTGACTAGTGATTTATAGACCTTCAACAAATAGACTGTCAATAAGGTCTGTGAATGAACGAAAGAACAAATTTAAGGACTTGAAACATGATTCTGTTTGAAAGGAATATATCTGTTCAAATTTTCCCATTTCATAAATACATGTGAAGTTTTAAAAAATCTTGCTCTGTAATTTGGGTACAGCTAGAATAAAGAGTCCTATGGCAAATAAAAGTTCTCACAATTAATTACTTATTTCATTCATTTGAAATCACTGCAAAATTTCAGATATGCATCTAATGCCTTTTATTATGTTGTAAAGAAATAGATTGGGATTCCTGGGTGGCTCAGTCAGTTTAGCCTCCAACTTCAGCTCAGGTCATGATCTTACAGTTCATGGGTTCCAGCCCCTCATCAGGCTCTGTGCTGACAGCTTGGAGCCTGGAGCTTGCTTCAGATTCTGCATCTCCCTTTCTCTCTGCCCCTCCCCACTTGTATTCTATCTCTCTCTCAAATATATATAAGCATTTTAAAAATTGTTTAAAAAGAAACAAATTTTATGAGGTTTTAAAAATAATTTCTGATAAAATGTAAGGTGGTCTCAATAATTCGTAAAGGATACTTGTAGTCAAGGAAGCACTTGTTTGGGAGGTTTTATCTGCTGTATCTGTTAAAATATGGTTAAGAATAGTTCCTTTAGTTCTCTAAGTTTAAAGTTGGAGAAGATAATTTAAAAGAATGCTGCACAGATTATAAGGATGAACACAAACCTAAAAATTGTTAATTTAAAAGTTTCCCTGGTGTGAAAGGGAAAAGAGAACTTCTGTCATCAGCTAGACCCCAAGACCTGACATTTACTGCCCACCTGCTTGTACTCACTAACCTCTTCTGTCTAATATATTTCCTTAAGCACTTCTTTCCAGCTTACCTCTTTACTCAGGCAAAAGAAACTAGAAACCACCTCTCAGGTGATGGTGACTCCCCTGATGAGACCTCCCACCAGCCCAGATCACCCAGAATGTTGAGTTAAACCCAACTCCAGACTCCACAGAAGGACCCTAGAGTGATGTCTGTAATGACCTGCCATCACTTTTACCTCATTATAATACTAAAATTTTCAGCCAGAGAGGAGCCTGAGCCTCATTTACATAACATACAACACATGTATAGGCCTATTTCCTTAAGATGCATGGGTGACCTTATGCCTGCCTCTACATACAATAAGTCTTCCCTATCTAAATATTCAGCCTAACCGTAACCCATTCACCCTCTCTCAGGGAGTCATGGCTCTGGAGGCTATTGCCTGTGATCTCCTTATTTGCTGCAATGAACTCTTCTTTGTGAAACAATTCACCTGGTACAATTTCTGTGACTCATCAAGGAACAAACTCATGTTGGTATAGTTACACTTCCCCACCCCTCCCTTACCTTTAAGCATTCCCTTTATTTTTTTAATGTTTATTTATTTATTTTGAGAGAGAGAGAGAGAACTCATGAGCAGGGGAGGGGTAGGGACAGAGGTAGAGAGAGAATCCCAAGCAGGGTCTGTACTGTCAGCATAGAGCCCAACATGGAGCTCGAACCCACAAACTGTGAGATCATGACTTGAGCCAAAATCAAGAGTAGGATGTTTCACCGACTGAGTCACTCGGGCATCCATAATATTCCCTTTAAAAGACTGGAAATTATAAATGTTTTCTCTGTTTCTTTGAGATTTATGTAAATCTTTTTTTAAAGTTAAATGAGCCTCAAAAAAACAAAAAAGTTAAGTGAGCTTCTTACCAGTTTTACAACCCAGGAAGGTCTTTCTTGGGGGCCTGAGTCATCCCTTTTAAAATGTGAACATTAGGTAGGATGAAGCCGTGCCTCCCTGTGTCTGTAGGAGTTTAGCCTCGGTGCCTGGCTCCAAGTTTTAACTTCCTGCTTGTCAAAAAGATAAATGAAGTTTTATTCTTCCTTGGATAAAGACAATTAACATGTGTGTAATGGATTGTATCTGCCTGGCTATATAAAAAGTAGGATTTCTTTTTGTCTTTGCAATCTCTTTAGCATATTGCCTGTGATGCACACCACAGTCTGGTTTAATGACTATAGGATAATAAAACTGTTTGATTCTTTTCTATCTACATTTTGTGAAAAAGATTCACTGAGTTGGCAGGAGATTTTATTTTTAATTATATTTTCCCAATAAGATTCAGATACAGTAATATTTTTAAAAATTTGTTTTTGTTATAAACTTGTAGTTGAGGAGAAAGAAAAAGCTATGTTAAAACAAGAAAAATGAGCAAAACAAAACAAGCAGACTAAGTCATTGAAATGTTTTTCATCTATTAGAAATGGAATAAATGCCATGTACTTGTTCTGGAAAGGACAAAAATTATAGAACCAATGTGCTATAAACAATGTTGATAAGCAGAGTTTGAAAAGTTCAGAGAATTCAGAGCTTTTGGTCTTAGCTAAATCCATCTGTGTAGGTTAATAATAGGAAATGCAATAGTGCTCACACCAAAGTATCCTATTTATTTCAATGACAACTACAAAGGAATTAAACTACACACTAATAAAAATATTTAATTGATAAAAATTCAATCAAAAATTCCCAAAAAAGTAGGAAGGCCAAGGAAATACCCTCATCAATTAATACCAAAACTTCACTGTAGAAGTAGTCTAAAAAATTTTCATTGTAAAAAACTTCATATAACATTATCCACTATTATCAGTATTATCACTAATTACCACTCGATTACATTTTATATCATCTAGTCTAGCACAAGAAGAAAAGTTATTGAAGATCAAAACACATGCATATGCTTTTTCAATATCAAAGTATTATCTGTATAATTAGGAACTTCAGGTTTATACGCAAAGGGTTCTGATCAAATGAACTGACCAAAAGAGTCTTAACAATCCCCTCAGCCTATGAACAGGTCTTCTTTCTGACTCTAGGCCCTGGCCTCTCTTTTCTTAGAGCATTTTCTTTAGAAAACTTGTACTTGTAAATTCTTTCTCTGCCCCTTTGAGATGTAAATCTTTTTAAAGTCCTCTGCTCAGTCTTAGAGCCCATGAATACTTCTCTCTAAGACCTAGGAGCCAACCCTTTGAAATGTAATCATCAAGAAAAGCCCCTCTGTCCCAGCCTCTAGGAGGGCAAGAGCCTAATTTCTTTGGTAAGTACCAATTAGCAAACACAGATGGCCTAATCACAGAGAAAAAAGCATTTGCAAACTCAGGAAATAAATCAAACCGCCCCTACTAACATCCTCAAGTACTTTTCCCCTAGTTTGTCTCAGTGCTTAAAAATCCTCCTGCCCCTTGCTTTTGCTGTCATTCCCCTATTGCAATAGACTTGAATAATGTCTTTGCCTGTTCAACCTGCTCCAATGCAATTTTTGCTTTGATAAACCTTAAGAATTCTTAAAATCTGTACCAAAAATTAAAAAAAAAATGTAGCTAGAAGAGAATAAGAACTATTTAATCATTTATTTTCTTTATGTTTCAGAAAGAAATGTATTGACTGTAGATAGATATCATAGATGCATATTATGGATCATAGTATTTGCGTGTATATGTATACTTATATATAAATAAAATATACTTACACTTATGTAAATATGTTGAAAAGGAAAGAATATGCCACCCCAAAATATGCCTCTTTGGTGTAAGGATTATTTTGAACTGAAGGCAATTGAGGAAGAGCAGACATAGGAAAAGCTCCAAAAACAGAGCATAAATTTCCCTTTCTGTATAGGAAATTTACATTATAAAGGAAATTTCCATTTGTAAAAGTGTCTCCCCAGCACCAGGAAGAAGGACAACTCATAATTTAATTTAATTTAAACTTTTAATTTAAATTATAAGTTAAGAGCATCATTTTTATCTTCTTAAAATCATTTAGCTAATTATGTACTTAATAATTCTTAGTGAAACAGAGCACAGGAATATAGAGAGAGCATATTTAGCCAGAGGGAAATTTTGAGTTAGCTCTGCTCTCTTGTTACAGAGACCCAGTGTGAATTCTTTGAGCACACTGAGCACACTATGCTGCCAATGCAGGACTTTTATGAATACCTTAATGTTCTTCTAGGAGAAGACACAAACCAGCAATGTGAGTGTCAAAGCATCATATAACCTATATAATGCAAAGTTGGGATACAATGTTTCCTATTTGCTAAAGTTGTTGACCTGTAAACTTTTGTCTGCTTGCCTATTTGCTTGTTCTGTTAGGCACTGAGCAGTAAAGTTGTAGTATTTGATGAGGAAAAATTGAGAAACACTAGAGGAGATTATTTGATATTTATTTACTTATTTATTCGTTTATTTATTTATTTATTGAGAGGGGACACAAGTGAGTGAGGGGCAGGAAAAAAGGGAGAGAGAGAATCCCATGAGGTGCAGAGAGAGGGAGAGAGAGTGCAGAGCCCAGAGCCAGGCTCCAGCTCACCTGAAGCAGGGCACAAGCTCACCCTAAGTGGGGCTGGAGTTCACCCAATGCAGGGCTCCTATCACCCGCATGGGGCTCGAACTCAGGAACCATGAGATCACGACCTGAGCCGAAGTCGGATGCTTAACTGACTGAGCCACCCAGGCATCCCAATATTTTATTTAATATTTTAATACATCAACAAAGAAAAAATGAGGGAAAACCTCAGAAGAGAACTTTTATAATATCCTTAACTCTTCCTATGAAAAGGATCCAAGGGGAAGTGAAAGTTTGCCAAAATGTTTCAATTTATCTTTTCAGTTCTTTCTTTGATACTTGGGGCACTAAATCATTTTTCCTTAGTGAATGAAACATTACTCTAAGTCCTTTGTTCCCGGGGAACCTGGGTGACTCAGTGGGTTAAGCATCGACTAGAGCTGAGGTCATGATCTCACAGTTCGTGAATTGGATCCCTGCATTGGGCTCTATGCTGAGGGCTCAAAGCTTGGAGCCTGCTTAGGATTCTGTGTCTCCCTCTCTCTCTGCCCCTCCCCCACTCTCTCTCTCTCTCTCTCTCTCTCTCTCTCTCTCAAAAATAAACTTAAAAAAAAAATCTAAATCCTTTGTTCCCATAAATTAATTCAGATAACTAAAACTCTTCTCCCTTCTTTCAGTTTAGTCAAAGCCAGAGGCGTTTCACTCCAGAATCTGATCACAGCCACGCTCATTCTAGAAGAAACTTTCTTAAGCAACTCTTACTTGCTATCCCCAAAAGCTCAATTTCTGAATATCTAGAGTAAATGGAAGACTGATATCAAGGCAAAAATGACAACACCAGATTCATAATCACTTAGTGTATCAATAAAGATAAAAACAGAATCAAATCCAAGAACCAAATGAACATTGCTGAATGGTATTTTACAAATCACTCATCAATTCTCTAATGCAACAACAGACTTTGTTTCTTGGATGGATCACACACTTAGTTGAATTGGCAAAAATGTAAGAAAAAGAGAAAGGCATCACGGTTTCAAGTTTTCCTGGGTCTTGAAACAATCTTTATCAATTGTTTAGAGCTCCCCAATTTAAAACATGATTAGAGGCTGCCATTAGAAAAAAAAAACTGCGTTCTTTGAAATATTTCCAATTTTGTAATGAGGTTTCCCACAGGCCCCAACTCTCCTACCCTGAGCAATGACACTCATAACTTCAGGTTCCAATGTGTCTGAGATTCTCTCCATGTTTCTCTTTACTCCTATATCCCTGCACTTCGATTCCCAAGTATGTGGCCTGAGTCAAGAGACAGATTTTGCTCTTTTGCTGAGAAAGATACTTCCTACTAATAATAATAAATACCTAAAACACGTTCATAGGACCTTCCTCACACTTCCCATTGCTTCCTCTTCTTTTTGTGTGTCACGGTTTATTTTTAGTCAGATTTCTGTCACCCTGACTGCTGTCATAACTGCCTACTGGGGAATTTCCTCTGCCTCCAGCTCCTGATTCCCAACAAAAGGAGACACAGAATTTGAAGCAGGCTCCAGGCTCTGAGCTGTCAGCACAGAGCACAACACAGGGCTTGAACTCAAACTGTGAGATCATGACCTGAGCGAAGTTGGATGCTTAACCGACTGAGCCACCCAGGCGCCCCACATAGTTTCTTTCTTAAAGACACATTTCTAAAGATGGCTTAAAAATTTTTCAACTTGACCTTTAATTTTTAATTTTGGCTTTTCACGCTGTAAGAATTTTATTTAAACATACTATTTTCTGGAGACTTCCAATTAACCAATGTTTTCCTAATATTTCTGAGAAAAAAAATGGATTACAGACCAGACCATTCCAAGCAAACACTTTTAAATATTCCTTCCTGAATCAGTATGTTTTTCTGCATCTTGAGCTAAGTTGGTTTCTTTTTGAATTGCCCACATAACAAAGGCTCTCTTCACATTTTATTGAAGGATTTTACCTCCCAACACACTTGGTTGGAGAGAACTATGCTCTTGATGAAGATTTATTTAAGGTCCACTATAAGTCTAAAGATTCTCCAAACAAAAAATAAAAGAACAGCAGAACTCATAGATACCCAGCAATCAAGCCTTGCAAGTAACCATGAATTGATATTTTTCATGTGTACAAATGTACCCATGCATTTTATTATACCCCAAATTCTATTTCCCTCAAACATTCGGTAGGAAAAGGCAGAACAAATAAATTCAAGTGGATTGCAGACAGACTAACGACAACGCAAGTGATCCTGCCGCTGCTCCTGGACCCTAAAGCCAGTGAAGAAGGACATTAGAATTCTGGCCTAAGAAACGGGGTCTTGGTACCTACCTCAAACCTTGAGAAACAAAGAGGAAAAACCCGAAGCCAATATTCTGGAATGGCATAAACTAGTAATAATAATAATAATAATAATAATGACACAGAAAGCAAGCAAGTGAACAGGCAACAAAATATCCCAGTGCTACAAAAATGTTTTTTGCTACTAGAGACGAATGGAGAAGTAACGAAGAGCAGGGCGTCTCTAGACTTCTCCTGAGACCTACAAATTCTAACAGCAAATGAAAAATTATTCATTCCAAGCATTTAACAAATCATAAACTTTACAGTCTCAACTTAAAATATGTGAATCTATGCTATATTTTTCCAGCTAATAAATTTATTGTGGATCTGATTAAAGTTGTTCAATATTTTAGTACTTCATGAATTATTAAAACTAAATATACTTGTACATGATTGCCTAAAACTAAATCATTACAAAGTCTATGCCCTGAAAAGAATCCTAGGCCTGCAAGAGATAGATTAAAAGTGATTAATGACTCTCTTAGTTGAGTATTATCATTTACTATAATTGAATTACTTTAAAATTTGGCCCAGTAATACACTATTATTAGATATATATAGAACAGTACAAGTAAAATGTGCCATGGAAACAATATCTTTGACCTCCAAAAACTCACAGTTTAATTATTAACCAATCCGATTTATGATCAACAACACAGAACAGCCTCTCAGTGTAGGATTCCAATATATGCCATATGTACTGCATTTGGAACACTTCCAGAGCATTTCCTCAATACATTGTATATCATGACATACCAAATGTCTCTCATTGCTATAATCTGAATTTTGGAGGCTATTTATACCTGTTGCATTTTTCTCAAAATGACCTACTTTCATGATTTGCAAATTACTACATCTTTATTATTGTTTATTTGGGATGGGAAGGGAAGGATATTGGAACCCTAGTTTCAATTTTATACACCATTTTTCAATAAACCAAAGAAAATTATTTATACTATAAAATTACAGAGTTCATAATAATAATATAATACAATTAGACTGGATTACCTTAAGATAAACCTGCTTATTAAGCAAGTTTGTGATTTACGAGGTTGATATGTTGAATTGCACTAACTAAACATGTTCTTCAGATACATTTTTTCCTCCCAAATCTGAGACACTTTTATCTGTCTTTGTGTTTTACTTTCAGCATTTATTTTTTTAACAACCTTATAATTTTACATATAGTAAAATTCACCCATTTCAAGTTCACAATTAACGATTTTAGTAACTTTACCAAGTGGTAAAACCATCATCAAAAATTGGCTTTAATATAGTTTCATCCCACCAATAAGACCTCTTATATACATGAAGTTCACCCCTGTTCCCACTCTCAGTCCCAGAAAACCACTAATTTACTGTCTTATGAACTTGTCTTTCCTATACATTCAAGATAATAATATAAACTGGATTTTAAGAGATTAGACAATCTCTTGGGAGAAGGAAGTTAAAGCACATTCATTTCCCTCCTCATTTGGTAGGGGGCAATGGCTCCCCTTGGGAACGAAAGAAGGCATGTGTCCTGTTCCAATCATCTTATAAAATGTTGATAACTAGACTGCCTACCAATAGGATAATCATAGAAGATTAGTCCTTATCTATGGAATGATCTGAAAAGGATTACATGATTTGGGATTATTTATGGTAATCAATCAAAGGATCTATAGATTGACAGGAGAAAGTGTCACGTAGGCAAGGTAACCATTACAGTATAAAATGGATATAGTTTATAACCTAAAGGCTACATTCTTCCCACAAAGCCCTCAGCCAAAGGCCACAGCAGAGGTACAAGGGTCTAGCCATTTCTTCCCAATTCAGGGTCCTCATGGACAAGCATTACTTCCAAAGTTCTCCACTGAGTCTACTAAGGTATGTATTACTGGCTAAGGCTCTCCGTACCCTCTTCTGGTTCCTTCTCTCATTCTTTACACAGGCATCAGACTGACATTACTGTATGAAAGCTTTCATTGCCTAATTAATGCATCTTTCCCTTTCATCTTCCACAGGTGTTACCTCTAAATAAATGAATTGGTATTGGACTGAATTATGAACTATGTCTCCCCAAAATTCAAAAGTTGAAGCCCTAATCCTAAATGTGACCATCTTTAGGAATAAGGAGGACTGTTATGCAAGTAATTAAAGTTAAATAAGATTATAAGGATGAGGCCCAATCCAATAGGACTGATGATATCCTTAAAAGAAGAGGAAGAGACACTAGGGTTGTATGTACTGAGAAAAGGTCATGTGAAGATATACCGAAAAGATAGCCATCTGCAAGTGAAGGAGAGTCCTCAGGAGAAAATGAACATGCTGTCACCTTGATCTTGGACTTCTGACCTCCAGAACTGAAGAAACTACATTTCTGTTCTTTAAGCCACCTAGCCTGTGGTATTTTGTTATGGCAGCCCTAGGTAAAACAAACCTATTGCAATCCTCACTCTCTCAATATTGCTTCCCAGAGAACCCAAAAGTTAAGTTCTCTAAGAGTAGAGCATAACACATTGGTCTAATTAAGGACTGATTTCCTGGTTCATGAGATCAGACTGAAACAGATTCCTTTGCATTACAATGAGTAAACCTTTGCAGAAACACACACAGTTTCAAAGCATGGCCATAATACAAGCTATCCTAATGTTGGCTCCCATCCTCATGGATTCCAATAGAAAATAAATCCTAGCCAAAAGATAATGTCCACACAAAGACTTGTATAAGAATGTTCATGATAACTTCATCGATGATAGCCAAAGACTGGTAACAGCCCAGTGTTCATATAAAGGAGAATTAATAAACAAACTGTGATACATCCATAGAATGGAAATTATTCAGAAATACAAAAGGAACAAATTACTGATATCCACAACAACACGATAAATTTCAAAAACATGCTAAGTGAAAAAGCCTTATCCAAAGGAGTACATAATATATGATTTCACTTACAAACATCTACAAAAGGCAAAGCTTTTTTAAAATTCATAATAAATTTTAAAAATAATAGTAACGAGGGAGGAGCCAAGATGGCAGAAAGCATGGAAGTTTTTTGTATCTCACATCCATGAAATACAGCCAGGCCAACATTAAACCATCCTACACACCTAGAAAACTGATTGGAGGATTAACACAACAATCTGCACAACCTGAACCACAGAATGCAGCAGGTACACGGCCCGGAGAGGTGAATTTGGGGAGCAAGAAGCCGCTGAGGGTAGGGAACCACTTTTTGGGGCAGAGAGGGGACAAAGACTGGGGAAAGAGGAGAATATGGGAAAAACACCCCTCCCCAAAAGCAGCTGGAGAGAAAGTGGAAAACTGGAAACAGCCACAGGGACTAAACTAAAAAGGGAGAAAGGAGAAAGGAGAAGGTTTAAATTCCATTAAGACTGTAAACAAGGGGAGCGCAAAGGCTGCAACTCCGCAGCTCATTACCTGGTGGTGCTCTGGTGGGAAGGGCGAATCCCCAGGAACAGAGTGGGGTCCGGGAGGTTCTCAGACCACATGGGGAAAAGTGGTTCCACTGTTGGAAGGACATTCGGTAGAGACTGTTGAAGCCACCTGGTCCCAGCAGACCCCAGAAAATGGCCACATTCGCTGGTGCTGGAACAAGGTCGTTGAGGGTGAAGCCTGGTGCCAGATGTGTGTTGTGATTTTCCATAATCCCTGAAATGCTGTTGCTACACTGTCTCGCGAACTTTTTCTGGGGCGGGCTGGCACCTGGCCACAGTCTAGGGGCACTGGCAGCAGCAGGGTCCAGCAAGCATTCCTGGGTGCAGCCGACATTCAGACATTGCTCATTCGGCCACTGCTCAGTGAGACCCTCCCACAGAGGGGCGGAACGGGTCAAAGCCGCAGCCCTTTGGAAGTAAGGGGCCGGGGAAAACAGCCGCATCTGAGACAAAACTCGGGACAGAGGTACTGCCTGGGGCCTGGTCACAGAGAGTGAAAAAGCAGGGAGTGGACAAGAGCTGAAGAGAGACGATGGGTGCATGATTGCTGATCCTGGAGAACAGACTGGGTGGCTGGCTGGTGCCATTTTCACCGATCCTGCGCATGCGTATAAGCACCTACGAGCTCCGCAACAATCCACCCCAGTAGGCTAGCAGCACCATCTAGTGGAGAGCAGAGCCATTACACTGAGCCCGCCCAACTGGGCCAACTTTGCTCTTCAAGAACATAAGTCTCACATCTGGCTTAGTGTAAGGACTATAAAACGCCACAGAGACTGACTTCTGGGGAAAATAAAGTAATTTCAGTCCTACTTCAATCTGTTAGGTCCATGTATTCAATTTTCTTTTTTTTTCCCTCTTTTACATTTCTTTTTCTTGAATATGGGAAGAGAAGAAATTCATTTTTATTTTCAATTTTTATTATAAATATTTTTCTTTAATTTTTATTACTATATTTTTTACTTTGTGTAACTTTTTTCAAATTCTTTTTTTTTTAATTTTTTTTTTAACATTTATTTATTTTTTAGACAGAGAGAGACAGAGCATGAACAGGGGAGGGGCAGAGAGAGAGGGAGACACAGAATGTGAAACAGGCTCCAGGCTCTGAGCCGTCAGCACAGAGCCCGACGCGGGGCTCAAACTCACGGACCGCGAGATGGTGACCTGAGCCGAGGTCTGATGCTCAACCGACTGAGCCACACAGGCGCCCCAAATTTTTTCAAATTCTATTTCACTTCCATCACTTAATTTTAGTCTACTTCAGTGTATTTAGCTTTTCAAATATTCAAACTATTTCCTTTTTTTCTTTCTTTTTTTGTCTCCTTTTCATTTCTTTTCTTTTTCTTGAATGCAGAAAGAGAAAAACTTCATTTTTACTTTCAACTTGTATTAAAAATATTTTTATTTAATTTTTACTATATTTTTTGCTTTTGTGTAAATTTTTTCAAATTCTATTTTACTTCCATCATTTTATTTTTTTTTTAATTTTTTTTTAACGTTTATTTATTTTTGAGACAGAGAGAGACACAGCATGAACGGGGGAGGGTCAGAAAGAGAGGGAGACACAGAATCGGAAGCAGGCTCCAGGCTCTGAGCCATCAGCCCAGAGCCCAACGCGGGGCTTGAACTCACGGACCGCAAGATCGTGACCTGAGCTGAAGTCGGACACTTAACCGACTGAGCCACCCAGGCACCCCCCCCATCATTTTATTTTAGTCTACTAGAGTGTATTCACTTTTTCAAATTTTCAAACGATTTCCTTTTTTTTCTTTTTTTTGTTTTTTTTATCTTTTTTGCCTTTTTCTCTTTTTTCTTTTTCTTGAATATAGAAAAACAAAAATTCATATTTATTTTAATTTTTATTAAAAATATTTTTCTTTAGTTTTTTCTACTATATTCTTCACTTTTGTGTATATTTTTTCAAATTTTATTTTACTCCCATAATCCCATTTTAGTCTACTTAAGTGTATTCATTTTTTCAAATTCTCAAATGATTTCCTTTTTTTTTCTCCCCCTCCTTTTTTTACTCTAATCTGTCAAACCACTTTCAACACCCAGAACAAAACACACCTAGGATCTAGCATCATTTATTTGATTTGTGTGTATGTGTGTGTGTGTGTGTTTAATTTTTTAGTTATAATATGTTTTTATTTTAATTTTTTTATTTTAATTTTTCTACCTCATTATTTCCATTTCTCCCTTCAAAATGACAAAATGAAGGAGTTCACCCCAAAAGAAAGAGCACGAAGAAATGAGCCCCGGATTTAACCAACACAGATACAAGCAAGATTTCTGAACCAGAATTTAGAATCATGATAATGAGAATACTAGCTGGAGTCAAAAATAGATTAGAATCCCTTTCTGCAGAGAAAAAAGAAGTAAAAAATAGCCAGAATGAAATTAAAAATGCTATAACTGAGTTGCAATCACAGATGGATGCAGCGGCAGGAAGGATGGATGAGGCAGAACAGAGAATCAGTGATAGAGAGGACAAACTTATAGAGAATAATGAAGCAGGAAAAAAAGAGGGAGATTAAGGCAAAAGACCACGATTTAAGAATTAGAGAAATCAGTGACTCATTAAAAAGGAACAACATCAGAATCATAGGTGTCCCAGAAGATGAAGAGACAGAATAAGGGGTAGAATGGTTATATGAGCAGATAATAGTAGAAAACTTTCTGGTATGGCAGAAAGACACGGACATCAAAATCCAGGAAGCATAGAGGACTCCCATAAGATTCAACAAAAGCCAATCATCAACAAGGCATATCATAGTCATATTCATAAAATACTCAGGCAAGGAAAGATGATCAATGGAACAGAATAGAGAGCCCAGAAATGGACCAACAAATGTATGGCCAACTAATCTTTGACAAAGCAGGAAAGAATATCCAGTGGAATAAAGACAGTCTCTTCAGCAAGTGGTACTGAGAAAACTGGACAGCAACATGCAGAAGAATGAACCTGGACCACTTTCTTACACCATACACAAAAATAAACTCAAAATGGATGAAAGACTTCAATGTAAGACAGAAAGCCATCAAAATCCTCAAGGAGAGAGCAGGCAAAAACTTCTTTGATCTTGGCCACAGCAACTTCGTACTCAACACGTCTCTGGAGGCAAGGGAAACCAAAGCAAAAATGAACTACTGGGACCTCATCAAAATAAAAAGCTTCTGTACAGCAAAGGAAACAATCAGCAAAACTAAAAGGCAACTGACAGAATGGGAGAAGATATTTGCAAATGACATATCAGATAAAGGGTGCATATGCAAAATCTATAAAGAACTTATCCAACTCAACACCCCCAAAGAAAATAATCCAGTGAAAAAAATGGGCAAAAGACATGAACAGACACTTCTCCAAAGAAGACATCCTAGATGGCCAATCGACACATGAAAAAATGCTCAACATCCCTCATCATGAGGGAAATACAAGTCAAAACCACAATGAGATATCACCTCACACCCGTCAGAATGGCTAACGTTAACAACTCACACAACAACAGATGTTGGCGAGGATGCGGAGAAAGAGGATCTCTTTTGCATTGTTGGTGGGAATTCAAGCTGGTGCAACCCCTCTGGAAAACAGTATGGAGGTTCCTCAGAAAACTAAAAATAGAACTACCCTACAACCCAGCAATTGCACTACTAGGCATCTATCCACAGGATACAGGTGTGCTGTTTTGAAGGGACACATGCACCCCCATGTTTATAGCAGCATTATCAACAATAGCCAAAGTATGGAAAGAGCCCAAATGGCCATCAATGGATGAATAGATAAACAAGATATGATATATATATATACAATGGAGTATTACTCGGCAATCAAAAAGACTGAAATCTTGCCATTTGCAACTACATGGATGGAACTGGAGGGTATTATGCTAAGTGAAATTAGTCAGTCAGAGAAAGACAAAAATCATATGACTTCACACATATGAGGTCTTTTAGAGACAAAATAGATGAACATAAGGGAAGGGAAACAAAAATAATATAAAAACAGGGAGGGGGACAAAACAGAAAAGATTCATAAATATGGAGACCAAACTAAGGGTTACTGGAGGGATTGTGGCGGGGGGGGGGGCTAAGTGGGTAAGGGGCACTAAGGAATCTATTCCAGAAATCATTGTTACACTATATGCTAACTAATTTGGATGTAAATTTTTAAAATAAAAAATAAAATAAAATAAAAATAAATACATTTTAAAAGTCCTAAAAATAACAGTAAAGATTGCCTGTTGGACAGGGAAGAGGACAGATGGACTGGGAAGAAACTCAAGGAAAGTTTCTGGAGTAATGATAATGGCCTACACCTTGACAGACACTTAGTTTATATAGGTACATGCACCTTGTCAAATTCTAAAACCATACCTTAAGTACTATGCTTTTTATTGTAAGTGCATTTTTTTAATGTTTATTTATTTTTGAGAGAGCGCAAGCAGGAGAAGGGCAGAGAGAAGGATACAGAGGATCTGAAGCAGACTCTGTGCTGACAGGCTGACTGCAGGGAGCCCAATGTGGGGCTTGAACTCACCAACCCCGAGGTCATGCCCTGAGCTAAGGTCAGTTGCTCAACTGACTCAGCCACCCAGGCGCCCCTATTGTAAGTAAACTTAACTTTAGAAGAAAAAAAAACTATAAAAAATGTTAAACTATAGTTATTGATTTGCATGCTAAAGTATTTAGAGAGAGATGTACTGATGTTTGCAATATACTTTAAAATGGATAAAAAAGATGAATTGGTGATAGAGGAGTGATCGTAATAAATGACAAAGCAATATAGTAAAAAAACGAATGGTAGAATCTATTTGTTGTGTCAAATCTAAAATTCTTTCAACTTTGTTGTATATTTGAAATTTCATATACAAAAATGTTGGAAAAATATAGGTATACATGTAAAGACCAACTACATATTTTTCAAGCACAGTATTGACACCTAATTTAAACTGCTGTATTATCCCTCCGGTGGGTCTGCTCCCTCCTGGTGCCGCAGGACCCCTCCCGAAGTGGATCTCCAAAGGAAAAGCGAGCTGAGCCTGCCCCTCCTGCCCTGTGCACCTTGCCTACCCACCCCAGCTAATACGCCAGATCCCCAGCACCACAAGCCTGGCAGTGTGCAAGTAGCCCAGACGGGCCACGCCACCCCACAGTGAATCCTGCCCCTAGGAGAGGGGAAGAGAAGGCACACACCAGTCTGACTGTGGCCCCAGCGGTGGGCTGGGGGCAGACATCAGGTCTGACTGCGGCCCCGCCAACCATCACAAGTTATTCAAGACAGCACAGAGGAAGTGCCCCGTAGTTCCACACCACTCCAGGGACTATCTAAAATGACGAAACGGAAGAATTCCCCTCAGAAAAATGTCCAGGAAATAACAACAGCTAACAAACTGATCAAAAAGGATTTAAACAATATAACAGAAAGTGAATTTAGAATAATAGTCATAAAATTAATCGCTGGGTTTGAAAAAAGTATAAAGGACAGCAGAGAATCTCTTGCTACAGAGATCAAGGGACTAAGGAACAGCCAGGAGGAGCTTAAAAATGCTATCAATGAACTGCAAAATAAAATCGAGACAACTACAGCTCAGATTGAAGAAGCAGAGGAGAGAATAGGTGAACTAGAAGATACAATTATGGAAAAAGAAGAAGCTGAGAAAAAGAGAGATAAAAAAATCCAGGAGTATGAGGGGAAAATTAGAGAACTAAGTGATGCACTAAAGAGAAATAATATACACATAGTTGGTATTCCAGAGGAGGAAGAGAGAGGGAAAGGTGCTGAAGGTGTACTTGAAGAAACAATAGCTGAGAACTTCCCAGATCTGGGGAAAGAAAAAGGCATTGAAATCCAAGAGGCACAGAGAACTCCCTTTAGACGTAACTTGAATCGATCTTCTGCACAACATATCATAGTGAAACTGGCAAAATACAAGGATAAAGAGAAAATTCTGAAAGTAGCTAGAGATAAACGTGCTCTAACATATAAAGGGAGACCTATAAGACTCATGACCGATCTCTCTACTGAAACTTGGCAGGCCAGAAAGGAATGGCAGGAGATCTTCAATGTGATGAACAGAAAAGATATGCAGCTGAGAATCCTTTATCCAGCAAGTCTGTCATTTAGAATAGAAGGAGAGATAAAGGTCTTCCCAAACAAACAAAAACTGAAGGAATTCGTCACCACTAAACCAGCCCTACAAGAGATCCTAAAGGGGATCCTGTGAGACAAAGTACCAGAGACATCGCTACAAGCATGAAACCTACGGACATCACAATGACTCTAAACCCATATCTTTCTATAATAACACTGAATGTAAATGGACTAAATGCGCCAACCAAAAGACATAGGGTATCAGAATGGATAAAAAAACAAGACCCATCTATTTGCTGTCTACAAGAGACTCATTTTAGACCTGAGAACACCTTCAGATTGAGAGTGAGGGGATGGAGAACTATTTATCATGCCACTGGAAGTCAAAAGAAAGCTGGAGTAGCCATACTTATATCAGACAAACTAGATTTTAAATTAAAGGCTGTAACAAGATATGAAGAAGGGCATTATGTAATAATCACAGGGTCTATCCATCAGGAAGAGCTAACAATTATAAATGTCTATGCGCCGAATATGGGAGCCCCCAAATATATAAAACAATTACTCACAAACATAAGCAACCTTATTGATAAGAATGTGGTAATTGCAGGGGACTTTAACACTCCACTTACAGGAATGGATAGATCATCTAGACACACAGTCAATAAAGAAACAAGGGCCCTTAATGATACATTGGATCAGATGGACTTGACAGATATATTTAGAACTCTGCATCCCAAAGCAACAGAATATACTTTCTTCTGGAGTGCACATGGAACATTCTCCAAGATAGATCACATACTGGGTCACAAAATAGCCTTTCATAAGTATACAAGAATTGAAATCATACCGTGCATACTTTCAGAACACAATGCTATGAAGCTTGAAATCAACACAGGAAAAAGTCTGGAAAACCTCCAAAAGCATGGAGGTTAAAGAACACCCTACTAAAGAATGAATGGGTCAACCAGGCAATTAGAAGAAATTAAAAAATATATGGAAACAAACGAAAATGAAAATACAACAATCCAAATGCTTTGGGATGCAGCAAAGGCAGTCCTGAGAGGAAAATACATTGCAATCCAGGCCTACCTCAAGAAACAAGAAAAATCCCAAATACAAAATCTAACCGCACACCTAAAGGAAATAGAACCAGAACACCAAAGACAGCCTAAATCCACCAGAAGAAGAGAAATAATAAAGATCAGAGCAAAAATAAACAATATAGAATCTAAAAAAACTGTAGAGAAAATCAACGAAACCAAGAGTTGGTTTTTTGAAAAAATAAACAAAATTGATAAACCTCTAGCCAGGCTTCTCAAAAAGAAAAGGGAGATGACCCAAATAGATAAAATCATGAATGAAAATGGAATTATTACAACCAATCCCTCAGAGATACAAGCAATTATCAGGGAATACTATGAACAATTATATGCCAACAAACTGGACAACCTGGAAGAAATGGACAAATTCCTAAACACCCACACGCTTCCAAAACTCAATCAGGAGGAAATAGAAAGCTTGAACAGACTCATAACCAGCAAAGAAATTGAATCAGTCATCAAAAATCTCCCAACAAATAAGAGTCCAGGACCAGATGGCTTCTCAGGGGAGTTCTATCAGACGTTTAAAGCAGACATAATACCTATCCTTCTCAAGCTATTCCAAAAAATAGAAAGGAAAGGAAAACTTCCAGACTCATTTTATGAAGCCAATATTACTTTGATTCCTAAACCAGAGACCCAGCAAAAAAAGAGAACTACAGGCCAATATCCCTGATGAATATGGATGCAAAAATTCTCAATAAGATACTAGCAAATCGAATTCAACGGCATATAAAGAGAATTATTCACCATGATCAAGTGGGATTCATTCCTGGGATGCAGGGCTGGTTCAACATTCGCAAATCAATCAATGTGATACATCACATTAATAAAAGAAAAGATAAGAGCCATATGATCCTGTCAATTGATGCAGAAAAGGCCTTTGACAAAATTCAGCAAACTTTCTTAATAAAAACCCTCGAGAAAGTCGGGATAGAAGGAACATACTTAAAGATCATCAAAGCCATTTATGAAAAGCCCACAGCTAACATCATCCTCAATGGGGAAAACCTGAGAGCTTTTTCCCTGAGATCAGGAACACGACAAGGATGTCTACTCTTACCGCTGTTGTTTAACATAGTGTTGGAAGTTCTAGCATCAGCAATCAGACAACAAAAGGAAATCAAAGGCATCAAAATTGGCAAAGATGAAGTTAAGCTTTCACTTTTTGCAGATGACATGATATTATACATGGAAAATCCAATAGACTCCACCAGAAGTCTGCTAGACTGATATATGAATTTAGCAAAGTTGCAGGATACAAAATCAATGTACAGAAATCAGTTGCATTCTTATACACTAATAATGAAGCAACAGAAAGACAAATAAAGAAATTGATCCCATTCACAATTGCACCGAGAAGCATAAAATACCTAGGAATAAATCTAACCAAATATGTAAAAGATCTGTATGCTGAAAACTATAGAAAGCTTATGAAGGAAATTGAAGAAGATATAAAGAAATGGAAACACATTTCGTGCTCATGGATTGGAAGAATAAATATTGTCAAAATGTCAATACTACCCAAAGCTATCTACACATTCAATGCAATCCCAATCAAAATTGCACCAGCATTCTTCTCAAAACTAGAACAAGCAATCCTAAAATTCATATAGAACCACAAAAGGCCCCGAATAGCCAAAGTAATTTTGAAGAAGAAGACCAAAGCAGGAGGCATCACAATCCCAGACTTTAGCCTCTACTACAAAGCTGTCATCATCAAGACAGCATGGTATTGGCACAAAAACAGACACATAGACCAATGGAATAGAATAGAAACCCCAGAACTAGACCCAGAAACGTATGGCCAACTAACCTTTGACAAAGCAGGAAAGAATATTCAACAGAAAAAAGACAGTCTCTTTAACAAATGGGGCTGGGAGAACTGGACAGCAACATGCAGAAGATTGAAACTAGACCACTTTCTCACACCATTCACAAAAATAAACTCAAAATGGATAAAGGACCTGAATGTGAGACAGGAAACCATCAAAACTCTAGAGGAGAAAGCAGGAAAAGACTTCTCTGACCTCAGCCGTAGCAATTTCTTACTTGACACATCCCCAAAGGCAAGGGAATTAAAAGCAAAAATGAACTACTGGGACCTTATGAAGATAAAAAGCTTCTGCACAGCAAAGGAAACAACCAACAAAACTAAAAGGCAACCAACGGAATGGGAAAAGATATTTGCAAATGACATATCGGACAAACGGCTAGTATCCAAAATCTATAAAGAGCTCACCAAACTCCACACCCGAAAAACAAATAACCCAGTGAAGAAATGGGCAGAAAACATGAATAGACACTTCTCTAAAGAAGACATCCAGATGGCCAACAGGCACATGAAAAGATGTTCAACGTCGCTCCTTATCAGGGAAATACAAATCAAAACCACACTCAGATATCACCTCACGCCAGTCAGAGTGGCCAAAATGAACAAATCAGGAGACTATAGATGCTGGAGAGGATGTGGAGAAACGGGAATCCTCTTGCACTGTTGGTGGGAATGCAAATTGGTTCAGCCGCTCTGGAAAACAGTGTGGAGGTTCCTCAAAAAATTAAAAATAGACCTACCCTATGACCCAGCAATAGCACTGCTAGGAATTTACCCAAGGGATACAAGAGTGCTCATGCATAGGGGCACTTGTACCCTAATGTTTATAGCAGCACTCAACAATAGCCAAATTGTGGAAAAAGCCTAAATGTCCATGAACTGATGAATGGATAAAGAAATTGTGGTTTATATACACAATGGAATACTACGTGGCAATGAGAAAGAATGAAATATGGCCCTTTGTAGCAACGTGGATGGAACTGGAGAGTGTGATGCTAAGTGAAATAAGTCATACAGAGAAAGACAGATACCATATGGTTTCACTCTTGTGTGGATCCTGAGAAACTTAACAGAAACCCATGGGGGAGGAGAAGAAAAAAAAAAAAAGAGGTTATGGAGGGAGAGAGCCGAAACATAAGAGACTCTTAAAAACTGAGAACAAACTGAGGGTTGATGGGGGGTGGGAGGGAGGGGAGGGTGGGTGATGGGTATTGAGGAGGGCACCTTTTGGGATGAGCACTGGGTGTTGTATGGAAACCAATTTGACAATATACTTCATATATTGAAAAAAAATAAAATGCTTAAGCAAGAAAAAAAATAAAATAAAATGAACTGCTGTATTGTATCCAGGTGCATCTGCCAGCTTTATATCTACCAGCTTCTTATCCAAATTAATCAAAACTGATAGTTGGTCAGTTAAGCAAAATGTCAGTAAAAGAGAAAATACCATATACTGATGGATGCCTACCTTAAGCATTTTATTTTTAACTCTAAACATATATATAAATATGTAAAATGTTTTCAATATTTTGTTATGAAGATCATTTTTAATTATCGTTCTAATCACTCCCATAATGCATCATATATTATGTTTTTTATTGTTTCTTCAAATTACAGAGAAAACTTGACCTTGCAAAGCAAGTGAATGCATTAAGTCTTATATATTTTTATTTTTTCTTTTAGTTTTCTACATACGATTTTTTTGACAAAAAAAAATTTTCTTTGAATCTCTAAAGATCTTTGCAAATCATTCATTTAAAAATCCTCCTTTCTTGGACCTGAGAGTTAAGATGGCAGAGTAGTGGGAGGACAGCATGCTTGCCTCCTCCCTCGAACATAGCTAAATATATGTCAAATCATTCTGATCACCCAGGAAATTGATCGGAGGACTGAGACAATAAACCGCACAACTAGAGGGAGAAAAGAGGCCACATTGTGGAGGGTAGGAGGTACTGAGACATGATTTTGGGGGGAAACGAATTGCTGGGGCTGCAGAGGGAAGACAGCCCTGGTCAGAAAGAGAGGAGAGAAAGAGAGAGAGAAAGGAGCAGGGCATTGCACCAAAAACCCATTTCCCTAAAACCCCTGACCGGGAAAACAATTGGGGCTGATTATTCCAAGTTTTTACAAGCAGCAGAGCTCAAAGTCTGAAGTTTTAGAAATCCACGACATCACCAAAGTGGAGCCTGGTGGGCACAGAGGTGCTCCTCTTGAGAAGGAGGACAGAGACTCAGGAGTGGACAGAGGGGTGTGAGGATCCCCTGGTTTGCACTAGAACAGACAGTTCCCCTTGTTGGAGTGCATTTGGAAGAAATGGCACTGCCTTTCCGGGAACAAAAGAGCCAGTGGTGCCATTGAGCCGCCCATTGATTAGTATAGGAACAGAGGCTCCTGCTGAGGGCAGCTAACCCAGACTGTGGCATTTTGCTGCCTTTTACCATAAACTCTGTGCATTCCTGCCTGGCAAGACCCTCCCCCAGAAGATCAGCACAGGTCCAAGCTGCACTTGGATTTTTTAAACCTATCCAGTGCACCTGAGATAAAGCACAGAAGCACTGTGCCACCAGGCAGGCAGACAGCTCAGACACAGACAGCATGAAGACAGGGATGTGAGGGATACTGGGGACAAACGAGGGGAGACTGTTCTTCTGTGAGAGCTTTCTGAACAGTGGCAGGTGCTAATTCCCCTCTCCAGGGACTAGAGAGCTGGTTGATGCCATTTTTGTCTCCACCTATTATCACAGACAGATTTCAGTTCAGTGAGCAACACAGCACCCACAGTAGAGGCTTGAGCTACTTACACCAAGCCCTGCCCTACTGCGTTCTGCAGGTGCTGTGAACTAGGGCCAGTGTGCCTGCGAGTCAGAGCAGCGGGCGCCTCCCCCAGAAGACCTGCACAACCCCTCTTTATGCACCAATTCTATTGACCAGAGATGGCTACAAAGTTTCAAATCTAGGGGAAATAGGATCTAGCCTCTTTTAACAAGCAGACAAAAATACACCTACTTAAAACTCACCACACAGTGGACAAGGTCCAAACACTTCCCACTGCATGCAAAAAGAAACTCTGTAAAGGACTGACCTGAGGAAAAGAGCAGTCAAAACACAGCAGCAGAGTGCACACAGCATACACCAGAGACACTTCCTGAAGCACCAGGCCCTGGACAGTATGTGATCTCTTCTTAATGTAGCTATTACTCTCAGAAGCAGGAAACATAACAGCCTTTCCTAACATACAGAAGACAGAGACCCAGAAAAAATGCCAAGACAGAGGAATTTATCCCACAAGAAAAAACATGAAGAGGTCATGGTCAGGGATCTAATCAAAACAGTTATAAGCAATATTCCTGAACCAGAATTTAAAACAACAATCATAAGGAGACTACCTCGGCTTGAGAAAAGCATAGAAGACACCAGGGAGTCCCTTACCACAGAGACAAAATGTAAAAATTAGTCATGCCAAAATAAAAAATGCTATAATCAAGATTTAATGACCACCAGGATGAAAGAACCAGAGGAATCAATTAGTGATATATAAGATAAAGTTATGGAAAATACTGAAGATGAAAAGATGGACAGAGAATTTTTGGATCACCAAAGCAGACATGAAATTCAGCACTCCATGAAGTGTAGAAACATTCATATCATAGAATCCTAGAAGAAGAAGAGAGGAAAGGGGGTGGGGGGGTCAGAAGGTTTATTTGAGCAAATTATAACTGAAAACTTCCCTAATCTGGGGAAGGGAACAGACATCCAAATCCAGGATGCACAGAGAACTCCCATAAAAATGAACAAAAACAGGCCAGCAGCAAGATATATTATACTAAAATTTGCAAAATATAGAGGTAAGAAAAGAATCCTGAAAGCAGCAAGGGAAAAGAAATCCCTAACCTACAAGGGAAGAGAAATCATGTTTCCAGCAGATCTCTCCACAGAAACTTGGATCAGAAGGGAGTGGATGATATATTTAACATGCTGAAGGGGAAAAATATGCAGCCAAGAATACTTTATCCAGCAAAGCTGTTATTCAGAATAGAGAGAGTTTCCCAGACAAAAAAAAAAAAAAAAAAACTAAAGAAGTTCGTGAGCACTAAATCATCCCTGATAGAAATATTAAAGGGAACTCTTTGAATGGGGAAGAAAGACCAAAATCAACAAAGACTAAAAAGGAAGAAGGAAAATCTCCAGATATAGGTAATTCAATGGCACTAAATTCATATCAGTAAGCACTCTGAGTATAAATGGACTCAATGCACCAATCAAAATACATAGGGTATCAGAATAGATAAAAAAACAAGATCCATCTGTATTCTGCCTACAAGAGACCCATTTTAAACCTAAAGACACCTGAAGATTGAAAGTGAGGGGATGGAAGACCATTAATCATGCTAATAGATATCAAAATAAAGTCGGAGGAGTCATATTTATATCAGACAAACTATATTTTAAACCAAACTGTAACAAGATATGAAGGGCACTAAATCATAATAAAGGGGTCTCTCCAACAAGAAGATCTAACAATGGAAAAAACTTATGCTCCCAACTTGAGAGTACCCAAGCATATAAATTAATCAATAACAAACATAATGGTACTCATTAATAACAATACAACAATAGTAGAGGACTTTAATAACCCACAGCAATGGACAGCAATGGACAGATCATATAAGGAGAAAATCAATAATGAAACAATGAAGCAGCAGAATACACATTCTTTTTGAGTGCACATGGAACATTCTCCAGAATAGAACACACACTGGGTCACAAATCAGGCCTCAACAAGTACAAAAAGATCGAGATCATACATGAATATTTTCAGACCACAATGCTATGAAACTTGAAGTCAACCACAAGAAAAAATTAGGAAATACAACTAATACATGGAGGTTAAAGAACATCCTACTACTGAATGAGTGGGTTAACCAGGAAATTAAAGCAGAAATAAAAAAAATACACGGAAGCAAATGAACATGAAAACACAAGTCCAAAACCTTTAAGTTGCATCAAAAGCAGTAGTAACAAGGAAGTAGATACCATTACAGGCCTAACACAAGAAGCAAGAAGACTCTCAAATTCACACCTAACCAAAACAAACAAACCAAAACAAAACAAAAAACACACAGTAGAACAGCAATGAAACTAGGAGCTGATTCATTGAAAAAATTAATAAAACTGATAAACCCCTAGCCAAACTCATTTAAAAAATTAGAGAGAGAAAGGATCCAAATCACGAATGAAATAGGAGAGATCACAACCAACACCACAGAAATACAAATTATAAGAGAATGCTATGAAAAATTATATGCCAACAAATTGAGCAATCTGGAAGACATGGATAAACACCTAGAAACATATAAACTACCAAAACTGAAACAGGAAAAAATAGAAAACTTGAACAGACCCATAAACAGCAAAGAAATTGAAACAATAACCAAAAATTACCCAACAAATAAAAGTCCAGGCCAGATGGCTTCCCTCAGGAATTCTATCAAACATTTAAAGAAGAATTAGTATCTATTCTTCTCAAACTGTTCCAAAAAATAGAAATGGAAGGAAACTTCAAAACTCACTCTGTGAAGCTAGCATTACCTTGATTCCAAAAACAGACAAAGATCCCACTGAAAAGGAGAATTACAGACCAATTTCCCTGATGAACATGATACAAAAATTCTCAACAAAACACTAGCAAATCAAATTATATTAAAATAATTATTCACCAGTACATTAAAATAATTATTCACCATGATCAAGTAGGATTTATTCCTGGGCTACAAGTGTGGTTCAACATTTGCTAATCAATCAACATTATATATCACATTAATAAAATAAAATATAAGAAATATATGATCCTCCCAATAGATGCAGAAATAGGATTTAACAAAGTACGGCATCCATTCTTGATTAAAAACTCTCAACAAAGTAGTGATAGAGTGAACATACCTCAACATCAAGAAGGCCATATACCAAAGACCCACAGCTAATATCATCCTCAATGGGAAAAACTGAGAGCTTTTCCTTTATGCTCTGGAACAAGTGGTCCAGAGTGGTGAGAGTGATCTGGTCCACTCTCACCTTTGTTATTTAACATAGTAGTGGAAGTCCTAGCTTCCACAATCAGACAACAAAAATAAATAAGGCATCCAAATCATCAAGAAGAATTCAAACTTTCACTATATGAAGATAACATGATACTCTATGTAGAAAGCCTGAAAGACCACACCAAAAAATTGCTAGAACCGATACACAAATTCAGCAATGCCACAAAATACAAAATCAATATACAGAAATCTGTTGAATTTCTATACTCCAATAATGAAGCAGCAGAGAGAGAAATCAAGGAATCGATCCCATTTACAACTGCACCAAAAATCATAAGATGCCTAGGAATAAACCTAATCAAAGAGGTAAAAGATCTATACTCTGAAAATTATAGAACACTTATGAAAGAGATTGAAGATGACACAAAGAAATGAAAAAATATTCCATGCTCATGGATTAGAAGAACAAATATTGTTAAAATGTCTATAGTTCTCAAAACCAATCTGCATATTCAATGCAATCCCTATCAAAACACCACCAGCATTTTTCACGTAGCTAGAAGAAGCAATCCTAAAATTCATATGGAACCACAAAAGACCCTGAATAGCCAAAGCAGTCTTGAAAAAGAAAAGCAAAGCCAGAGGCATCATATTCCAGACTTCAAGCTATGTTACAAAGCTGCAGTCAAGACAGCATGATACCGGCACAAAAACAGACACATAGTTCAATGGAACATAACATAAAACCCACAAATGGACCCACAAACTGTGTGGTCAACTAATTTTAACAAAGCAAGAAAGAATATCCAATGTAAAAAAAGACAGTCTCTTTAACAGATGGTGTTGGAAAAACTGGACAGCAACATGCAAAAGAATGAAACTGGACTACTTTCTTACACCGTACTCATTAATAAATTCAAAATGGATGAAAGACCTCAGTGTGAGACAGGAAACCATTAAAATCCTAGAGGAGAACACAGGCAATAATTTCTTTCACACTGGCCAGAGCATCTTCTTACTAGACAGGTGCCAGAGGTAAGGGAAACAAAAGCAAAAATGAACTATTGGGACTTCATCAAGATAAAAAGCTTCTGCACAGTTAAGGAAACAACCAATAAAACTAAAAGGCAACCTGCAGAATGGGAGAAGATATCTGCAAATGACATATCTGATAAAGAGTTAGTATCCAAAATCTATAAAGAATTTATCAAACAAATAAATAACCCAGGGAAGAAATGGGAAGAAGACATAAATAGACATTTTCCCAAAGAAGACATCCAGATGCCTAACAGACACATGAAAAGATGCTCAACACCACTCATCATCAGGGAAATACAAATCAAAACTACAATGAGACATCACCTCACACCTGTCAGGATGGCTAAAATTAACAACACAGGAAAAAGCAGATGTTGGTGAGGATGCAGGGCAGGAGGAACCCTCTTACACTGCTGGTGGGAATGCAAACTGGTGCAGCCACTCTGGACAGCAGTATGGAGGTTCCTCAAAAAGTCAGAAATAGAACTATTCTAAGATCCAGCAATTGTGCTAGTAGGTATTTACCCAAAGGATACCAAAATATTGATTCAGAGGACACATGCAACCCCGATGTTTATAGCAGCACTATCAACAATAGCCAAATTATGGATAGATACCAAAGTCCATCGACTGATGAATGGATAAAGAAGGTGTGGCATATATACACAATGGAATATTACTCAGCCATCAAAAAGGATGAAATCCTGCCATTTGCAATGACATTGATGGAACTATAACATATTATGCTAAGCAAAATAAATCAGAGAAAGACAAATACCATATGGTTTCACTCATATGTGGAATTTAAGTAACAAAACAGGTGAACATATGGGGTGGGGAGGAAAGAGGGAGGGAAACAAATCATGAGAGAATCTTAAAGACAGAAATCAAACTGAGGGTTGATGGAGGGAGGTTGGTGAGGGATAGGATATGTAAGTGATGAATCACTAAATTCTACTCCTGAAAGCAATTTTACCCTATCAGTTAACTAACTAGAATTTAAATCAAAACAAAACAAATAAAAGAAATTCTGTTCTGATTGGTCTATAGACATAAATATACCCTTGCATAAATCCCCAAATTTTAAAAAAGCCCGAAATTTCTAATACTTAATATGTATTGGACTGAGTGTTGTAAGTAAGGGATGAATCACTAAAGCTATTCCTGAAATCAATACTACACTATATGTTAACCAATTAGAATTTAATAAAAACTTGAAACAAAAAAATAAAATTAAAATTAAATTAAAAATCCTCTTTTCATTATCATATTTCAATTTAGGTATCCTTTAATTACATTGTTTTATAAATTATTACTTACCTACAATAGCAAGTATACTCAACATAGAGATGAGGTCAAAAACACAATTGTATTCTTATAATAAAAATTCTATAACAAATAAAAATTCAACCTGATTTTATACCTTTAAAATTTTAAAGTTAAAAAGAAAAAACTAATAACACTTTTTTAGTCTGTCATTCAAAGACTCTTGTAGCTCTATTTTCCCTTCAGCACAGTCCCATTTAATTCCTATTAAGAATTTTTCTCCTGATAAATTCTTCAAAATGCTGACTAGGTGTCTCACTTATTATACACAACCCCCCTTGCATTCCTTTGTCTGAATATTAGACCCCAAATCTCTCTAACTCTCTCTTTCTCTCCTTCTTCCTTTCCTCTCTCTCTCCGTCTCTCTCACCTACTCAGTCTCCCTCGTGCATTTGTTTTCCAGCATTGTCAGTAATGGTGGCTCATGTGATTGGGCTCATGTGATACCCATTCAAAATAATGAGATTCTGGGGTGCCTGGATGGCTGAGTTGGTTGAGCATTTGACTATTGATTTCAGCTCAGATCATGATCCCAGGGTCAAGGGATCAAGCCCTACATGGACCGAGCATGGAGCCTGTTTAAGATTCTCTCTCTCTCCTTCTATCCCTCTCCCCTACTCATGCTGTCTTCTCTCTAAAATAAAATTTAAGAAAAATGAGATTCCCAGCCTGCCATGCACCTGTATGTGGCCACATAGCTCTGGATGTTGAAGAATAAGCAGAAGTCCGTAGAGAGTGCTTACTTGCCTTGTCAAACTTACTTGTCAAACAGGGATCTTAAGGAACTTGCAGTTTTCAATCAGCCCAAACATATTCAATTATTTAATGCATCCAATATTGTGTTAGTCAAAAAAAATATATTTCCAAAACAAATTCACAAGGCTTAAAATTTTTAAATGGTTTTCTGTTTTACAAATGGTAACCAACATTATGTTATCTAAATGCCCTATTACCTAAATTGATTTCTGTATTTATATGTAATGAATAAGTAAAAATAAAAAATAGTTATACACTTTTAGTGGGTAGCATAAGATCACACTTCTTCAACTAGGAGTATATTCAGTACTATCCAAAGAAGTGTATGAAATAAAATAAATATGTTACATTCTATAATGCATTCATTTTCCTTGCATGTAAGTCATTTTAATCATTGTATTCTTATTAAAACACAGATATAATACAGAATAGAATGGGAAAAATATTGCATGAATATATATCTTAAAACAGGAGAAATATTATGTTTTGAATGATGTCATAAAGAATTTTAAAAATTGAGTTTCTGGACACAGATAACCTTTTGCTTTTTCCACTGACTGTACTAGTCAGTATGAGTAATAAATCATATAGTTGATATCTATACTTTCTTATCAGCATCACTATAAGAAATCAAACTGCAGAGATCCGGAAGTCTCTGGTGCCTGATGTAAGTGTTTAAAACAGTCTCAAAAGTCTGCTTTTAGGATTTCCCTCCTGTTCATAATACCAGACAGGGAAAGGGAGCACAACAAATCATAAACATTCTCCCCCAAACTTGGACTCTTGAGCAAGTGAGACAGCGATGTTTGCACTGGTGTTCTTCTCAGTGGCCTGGGCAACAGCAGGACATGGCCCAAACTCTTCCTGCAGGGTAATCTCACAGGTGGGTCTTTTTGTCACATCCCCCAAGCCCACCCACAACTGCCTTGAGTCCTTCTCCTTTTCCCAAATTGGTCCTTCAGACTCCCAACAAACCTGTGAGCTTAAAAAAGATTTTGAATAGAGTTCTTTTTTCTCTTAAATTAACCACAATTGATTTCTGTTTCTAAGCAACAAAGACAGACCCCCACACACACCCCCCAACTCAAATAACAGGAATAGCAAGATGCTTCAAACAGGACACCATCAAAGTTACACAAGCAACCAGAACACCATGGATTTAATAGTAAGTAGGAGATAGTACCAAGCTTTAAATTGATATTATTTTATAGTAATTACTCATATTTTGTTAAGAAAAACTGTCCTGTGTTTCAGACATTCCAAAGTTCTGGCATGAGTCAGAGGAGAAAGAAATGTGCCAACCACCCACACTGAATCTCATGGATGCTACTTTAAAACACAGCTTCTGAAACCCACCACAGGAGTGAATCAGAATCTTAGGAGGGAGCCTGAGCATTTGAATATTTTTAAGTTTATTTATTTTGAGAGAGAGAGAGAGAGCATAAGTGGGGAAAGGGCAGAGAGAGAGAGAGAGAGGGAGAGAGAGAGAATTCCAAGCAGGCTCCACACTGGCAGCACAGACACCAACGTGGGGCTCAAACTCACGAACAATGAGATCATGACCTCGTTACAGAGCCGAAGTCAGATACTTAACTGACTGAGCCACAAGGGTACCTCCTGAGGATCTGAATTTTAAACTGCTTTGCTTTGATGTGTATGCAAATTAAAGTTTGAGAACAATCCCCTAGGTGAATTTTTTAAGATGTACTAAAACAGACATTACACATGCTTTATTAATAGCAGTTAAAAGTGTGATTCTTTTTTTAAGTTTATGTATTTATTTTTGAGAGAGTGGACAATGCACAGAGAGAGAAGGAGAGGGAGAGAATCCCAAGCAGGCTCCACCAATGTGGAGCCCAACTTAGGGCTCGAACTCATGAACCAAGAGATCATGACCTGGGCCCAGATCAAGAGTCAGATGCTTAACTGACTCAGCCACCCAGCTGAGTGTTATTCTTGATGCTTGGTTAAAATAGCATCCTTAGCACAATCATAGCACTATATTAAAAAGAGCTAATGCCTGAATGTCTCCTTCTAGCTCTATAAATAACAAATTGCTATCCTCTGAAATCAATAAAATATAAAGCTTTCCTTTTTTATTTCTCTCTGCTTTATATCCTCCTCTTCATATTCTCTGCCCTAGTGACTTACCTGATAAAACTAAAAATAAATAAATAAAAAGAGGGCAATAGCACATCATTCACAAAGCCTTACTTGTTGTGGCATGTATCATTTAAGTGATGAATTGCATATGCTTGTTAGTGGCTCAACAACTTGGTTATTTAGTTATTTTAGAGCTTTCAGACAGCATTCTTGATTTATTGCCCTGGGAAATAACAATACATTCCAACACCAGAGAGATAACTCTGTATGTATCTAAAACAGAAGATAAATTTTATTCTAGAATCTAGGGCTGAAAGAAACCAGGAGAGATTAACATGAACAATGCAGGCTCTTCTCATTTTTATGATACCAAGAAGTAAGGGAATAAGTGAACAAATCCATAGTGTTCAAAAGAGATAAACAACAACTCCATTTTTCTCCTTTTCTTCATAAAATGATTTATCTTTAATAATAAAGTCTTTAAAACCTCACTTTTATACATCAAAGTCATAATGATAAATCTACGATATCAAATGTACCATTAGACTTTCAAAAGAGTATTTGGACGGGAAATCTGCAGTTAGGAAATAAAACAGAATGCATAAAAGGATGTCAGAGGCTTATAGATTGCATTAAGGATCTTAAGACCCTCCCTCTCTGCCCCTTCCTTTCCTTACACCGTTCTCCATGAAGGCTGAGTGTGAAAAGCAAGCACATTTTGATGGATTTCAGTACTACAAGATGTGATAGTCACAGTCATGAGTAAGGATGTTAAAGATCTGGACCTGTCTGGGTGTTCCCTTCCCAGCTCCCTTTTGGAGCCCCAAGTACTCTCACATAGCTGCAAGAAAAGAATCAACTGTCAGCAGAAGGCACAACCCTCTAAAAAGGACTCTAGTGAAGTACTTAAGGTTGTTTATCTATATTACTGGTTGCTATTCCACATATTCAATGGAAAAACATTTGATTTAAATAACTGAAATCACCCATCACTCAGGGAAAAGTTTTCCATAAACTGCATTCATTTTCTAGGAAAAAAAAAAAGAAGTTTCCTATTTATTATGTGACAGCTGTTCTCAGATCTATACTAATAATGAAATCAGTACCATTTGTCCTTGCAATTACCAAAAAAAATAAAAATTAAAATTAAACAAAATATAAAATTGATTAAATATCCCAGAAAAAAGATCTGCTACAGAATTTTAAGAATCTTCCTTCATCAGAATAAAGACTAACTGTATATTTTTCAGTTAATAAATATTGGCACCAGACAAAAACCTAGTGTGCAGTTGGAAATAAAAAGGACAATTTAATTTCAGGAAAATCACACAGAATCCAGTGAAGTGGAAATGTAGAAGAGGCCAAACATGAGTCATCTCCACCATAATTTAATGCCTCAATAGATGTCCTATCAGGAATATCTTCTCAAAACTTATTAGATAATAGTTTTAGATTAGATGAAAGACGCTAATTATAATTACTGCTTAAGAATACACCTACCGAGTCTCCTACATGTTTAGTAATAATAGTTTGAGTACTTTCTACAAAGGTCTGCACTGTATTCAGAAAGAGTTAATAATAATAGCCAACAGTTAATAAATATGTATTTGTAGCAGGCACTGTGCTAAATATTTTACACAGATTATCTGATTTAATGCTCAGAACAAGCCCATAAAGTTCTATTCACCCCATTTTTACCACTGAAACATCTGAGTCTCGGCTAACAAAATCACACCAAACAAAATCACACAGTTCTTAAAAGTTGGAGTCAAAATTCAAAATCAGGCTAATCTAAGAGTCCTTCCTCATAAGTACTATGTCATCTTTCAAAAGTATTACATATATTACAAAATTTTACAGAGGGAGAAAATGAGTACCAGAGGTAGACAGAGTTTTATAGTGGACTCAAAACTCTCTATGCCCTCTGACTATGCCACATACCACTGCTCTGTCAACAGAAAGAATAAAAAAAAATATTAAGCTTCTGGAACAAAGACTGGATTTGAAAAAGTAATCCCTAAAATGAGATGCAGATTTCACCATTTTCATTAATCCTTCTTTTATTTACAATTACAGTGCTCTATGAAAGCAATGCAGCAGCAGGAAGCAACATGCCCACATTTCATCACTCACCAGGCAGGGAAGAACATTTTCCAGGCTAAACATTATTTTGAAATCGCTTTGTACTAAGATCGCCGGAAGAAGCTATCATGGCTTCCAGTGAAGAAACAAACACATGACTCCTATTGGGCACAATATTCAGTCCCAAGATAAGTAGTGAATTAAAGAACTGAAATTCCAAACTAGACACAATAACGGTGGCTGCTAAACTCAGATGATGAATGGAACTTTTAAAGACTATTTTCTAATACTGACTTAACTACATGTAACTTTCAATCATTTTAAATGGGTTATGTTTAATTGTATCAATCTACTAACATCTCTAAAGTAATCCTGAAGTGGTTAGGAGGGAGCACAGAGTGTGTATATCCAGTAGTTTGGATAAACTCAGAATGAGTGACATTATTACTAACTGAGAAAAATAAAGATGCCTCAATTGCTCCAAGCACAAATTAAACAAATACAGTCATTTGGAGGTAAGGGACCTTTAGAGATGATCTGGTCTGACATTTTCTACCTAGTGAGAGGAATGAAGTTTCATGGATTCAATTTTCTGATTAAGATGGCATCTAACTAGAAAACCCTAACTTAGTTTTCTACACATGAAACATCTAAGTAGAAGAGCATAACACATATTCTCACTGAAATATTTATGAAGACAAAGAATATGTGAAACCTCAATGCTGTAGCCAGACCTCCAAGATCCTGTAAGTCTTCTTTAGAGACTTACAGAAATCCCTTTAGAGACTTCGATTATCTCTACCCTGTCCCCAACTTTAAAGTATATAATCAATGGCTCCTCACAATCACAATGCAGCTCTTTCTGCCCACAGGTCCTGTCTTTAACAAAAACACTTTTTTGCACCAAGAAAAAAAAAAGGAAAAAAAAGAAAAAGATAAAAGAAAACTCAACAGTGTATAACTTAAATTTACGTTTAACCTACTGACAGATTTATTTAAAAATTTCATTAATTACAAAATATATGGGACTTAATTAATAACCATAATCAAAAATTGACACATGCTTTATCACTGAAAACAAAGTTACAACAACAACATTATACTGAAAGTTGGTAGAAAATACTTGGTTTTGTTCCCTGCTGAAAGTCTCAGGATTTGTACCAATTATAAAGTGAGCAGGCATATGATTTTTGTTTTATCAATTAACTAGATTCCCTTTTTCACTGTAAGTGTTGCATCTGCTCCAAATATTCAGATAGCCATCAGAGTGGAAACTGAAAAAAATTAACCATCAACCCGATAGACTGAAATATGACAGTGCTTCAGAGATGCAATGTGTTGATTGCAGAAACATCATCAGTGAGAACCTCTGTGTTAAGACTGGGCATTCAAATACAGTTGTTTTATTTCACAAATCCACTTAAAGCTTAAGTTAAAGCAGGAGCGCCAGGCGTAGCTCAGTTGGTTAAGTATCTAACTCAGTTTCCACTCAGGTCATAATCTCAGGGTTTCATGAGTTCAAGCCCCGCATCCGGCTCTGTGCTGATGGTGCAGAGCCTGCTTGGGATTCTCCCTCTCTCTCTCTGCCCCACCCTGACTCACACTGTCTCTGTCTCTCTCAAAATAAATAAATAAACTTAAAAAAAAAAAAAATGGAGCACCTGGGTGGCTCAGTCGGTTAAGCGTCAGACTCTAGCTCAGATCGTGATCTCACAGCCTGTAAGTTCAGCCCCACATGCGGTTCAGTACTGACAGCTTGGAGCCTGGAACCTGCTTCAGATTCTGTGTCTTCCTCTCTCTCTGCCCCTCCCCTGTTCATGCTCTGTCTCTCTCTCTCTCTCTCTCTCTCTCTAAAAAATAAATAAAACATTAAAAAAAATTTTTAACTTAAAAAAAAGCTTAAGTTCAAGCAAGTCAATATATTTTGTTTCAAGAATGTTTTGAAATTATTGCATTGCAACTTGACACAGGAACATCCAAGAGCTCTTATATTTTCAACTTAGCTCATTTAAGAATGAGCTAAAATAAAATAAGCTTATTTTAAGAATAAAATTTTGACGAATAGAAGTCACTTAGAGACCCACAAATTCACCTCCATCATTTTTTCAGATGAAACTGAGGCTCATAGGGCTAAGAAACTTGTCCAAGTTCAAGTCTATTTAGGACAAAGCCACTGTGTGTCTAATTCCACAGTTATTACATCCAATACCGCTCAACCATACAAGATCAGAAACAGTTAAGCTTGTGATTTCTAACACTAGGAAAGAGAGGTCATATAAAGATGAGAAAACAGCTGCAGGAGAATTGCACACTAGGTAATTATCTCTACCTGGGAGGGGAAAAAATCATGTTTTCTTTTTTTCCTAAACAGTAAAAGGGTTGTATTTATATAGGCTTTGCTTACATTCATCATTAACTTTTCTACTAAAATTCTGTGAGTGATTAGAGTGAGCCAATTTTTCTTCTGTTAATGAGCCAATGTGCAAGTATTACCTCTAGTTAATTAATCTTAACAAGCAAGCCAGTGTTTCAACTTGGATTTTGAGATGTGAAAAATAACTCATTTTTAGGACCTGATCCTGGCAGAGCTTGCTGAACAACCTATAATTTTAAAAATGGTAAGTCAGAAGTCACTCACCTCATGGCCTCACTATACTAGAACACAATTTTAATACCAAAGCAAAGAAAAGCAAATTTTTTTTCCTACTGTTCATAAATGGTAAATTGAGACACAACAATTTATGTAGGACTTATCAGCAAATAGGTGAATACTGATTTAGAGAGATTTCTGTGTTGTTCTAAACTGTGCCTTCAGTAATTAATATATAAGTCAGAAGAAACCTTTACACAGTAGTGGACACAGAAAAATTACTGATAAATCATGTGTCAGGACTGTCAACATTTTGAATCATAATCACTTCCAATATTTTATGTTTATCTGTGATTTATTTTCTGCCTTGTTCCTATTGTGAACAAGTGGTGGCTTACAAAAATACATAAAATATAGCAAGATAACAGAAATTTATTTATTTTTTAAGAAAAATGGAACAGAAATAAAATCAGCTCAGGAATGTCTGAAGGAACCAGGTATAAGGGAAGTGATGAGGAGGAAGAAAAATCTAAATATACTAATGTATTTATTTATAGCTAACAATCTGTAGTTGCCCTCTAATGTTGAAAAAATATACTCAATAAAAGGCAATGATCCAATCTCTTGAATTGTTTAGATTTTTTTTTTTAAATCTAGAGAGTTACTTCAAGGCTTAATATGGCTTTATGATTAAAAACAAATATTTATTCTGAATTTAAGAGATTAGTTCAGTTTCAGGGCACCTGGGTGGCTCAGTCTGTTAAATGTCCAACTTTGGCTCAGGTCACCATCTCACAGTTCATGAGTTTGAGCCCTGCATCGGGCTGTCTGCTGTCAGCACAAAGCCCACTTGAGATGCTTTGTCCCCTTCTCTCTCTGTGCCTTCCCTGCTCACGCTGTCTCCCTTTTAAAAATAAACATTAAAAAAAATTAAAAGAAATAACTTCAGTTTCAAGATTTTTTATTAAATGTACATGAAATGTTATATTGTATTTTTATTTTCTTAAAATATTACATTTTACATTTTTTAAGTTTATTTATTTATTTATTTATTTATTTATTTATTTATTTAGAGAGAGCAAGCATGTGCATGAGCAGAGGTGGGGCAGAGAGAGAGAATCCCAAGCAGCTCTGGGATGTCAACACAGAGCTCAATTTGGGGCTCAATCTCATGTACCATGAGATCATGACATGAGCCAAGACGAAGAGTTGGATGTTTAACTTACTGAGACACACAGATGCTCCTGAAATGTTATACTTTAATTGAAAATTACATGTAGAGAATTATCACATATTCTCTAAAATTATTTTTACCCAGCTATCTATCTATCTATCTATCTATCTATCTGTACACACATGCTCTTCAGCAAATATTTAAAGTGATTGTTCTGTCAAATAATGGCTGGTTTTTCACTTTCTTCCTTGTAATTTTCCATATATAGTTCTTTATATGTAATAAAACTGTTCCATTCTTATGAAAATAATAAATACATTATTATTTTTTATAAGCCACAGGTTGTAAATTTTTTTAAAAAATTTAATGCAGGTATTGGGCATTTGGACATGCTTAAGTGTGTGCAATGCAATTTAATCTGCTACCAGTCTTCCTCCCAAGTTACACCATATTTTGGAACACTCAAGAACTAAGGTATAATTATAATCTTAATCATATAAGTTTCCAAATCCCATCCCAGGTTTATAAATAAGACCACTACCACAACTACCCCCCCCCCAAAAAACATACACATACCCTACTTCCCATTTAGGGACTAGTCCCCACTCTGTTTATGTGTGGATTTCTGCAGCCAAAGAAGGAAAACCATTACTATCTCATTTCTGGGAGGTCCAACATCTGGGAGGTCCTCACTCTTATGCTCCTGCTGATACCAATGGAAGAATTCCCCCCATCTTTTAATCTTCAGACTACTCAGGACTTCTAAGTTGGCCTCCTTTTTCCAGGACCGTCTGCTAAGGAATCATTGAAGTTCCAAAGGGCAGGTACTATAGGGCCATTTAAATCAGCCTAGTGAGAAGGATTAAATTTTCAAGGTAGTACAGTCTTTTTTTTTTTTTTTTTTTTTATTTTTGGGACAGAGAGAGACAGAGCATGAACGGGGGAGGGGCAGAGAGAGAGGGAGACACAGAATCGGAAACAGGCTCCAGGCTCCGAGCCATCAGCCCAGAGCCTGACGCGGGGCTCGAACTCACGGACCGCGAGATCGTGACCTGGCTGAAGTCGGACGCTTAACCGACTGCGCCACCCAGGCGCCCCTCAAGGTAGTACAGTCTTAACCAATTGTGAATTAGCATTCTGAAAAATGTTTAATGAGCTTTTCCTCCTGTCTCAAAAGAAGATATTAAGTCTGGGTTTGAATCCTATCTGATGATTACTATATTTAGTAATTTAGTAATTACTATATTTAGCTTAGGCACAAAATTAACCCCATTGTGTCTCATTTCCATACCTGTAAAATGGGATGTGCCTTGAAGGTATAAGATTAAATGAGATTATTGAAGGTTTCTAGCACAATATCTTAACCCAACAGGCAGAAATTCAATGAACCTTTCCAGGTCTAACTTTGTTGCCTTACATCTTTGCTTCTTTCCTTTCTTCCTTAAATACTGTCTTTGCTTTTTTTAAATTCTTCTGTTCAACTGCTCTTTCCCTTACCCATCTTTCCCCAACTTTGTCCACTCCCAGACCATCAGGCAGCCTTTATATCATATTATTTCCCATGCAAGTTCTAACCCAGGTCTCCTGGAAACCTGGCCATCTGTTACAAACTCACCTTAATAACTTTTTTTAGGAAGTATAGGAAGCCTACTAGAAATATAAAACCTGGAATCTAGATTTAACATTGCATAGGGCCTGAAGTAAGGAACTACATTAGGCACTATAAATCACATTTATCTGTGCAAAGTGAAAGGAAACCTGAGATTATCTTTATTTTTTTTTAAGAACTAACAAAGGGAAAATCTGTGAATAAAATCTGTGAAATCTTGGCTTATGATATAAAATTAATATCAACTATGAACTACTTGACACATAAATATTAACCATATAAGTAATAAATATATATAATTAATGACTGATTAATGTATCTACTTAAAATGAATATAATACCAACTTTGCTCCCCCATGGTTCACAGAGTCTTCTGCCAGAACTTAAAACAATTGGAAGAAATTTTAATGAGCATGTCTAACTTCTATCCTACCTCTAACACTAGCTAGCTTTATCACCTCAAGTTAATACTTTAACATCAATCTCTGGCCCTCGATTCCCTTATTTATGAAAGAAGGAGTTAGGGTTGTACCAACCAAATAGCCCTCCTTGCCCATGAGTGCAATAGTTCATTCTTGCTTTTTATTTGTAAGAATAAGATAGTGACCGTATGTGCTGCACAGCATTTCATTAAAGAATCATTGATCTGCATGGCCCTTGCTTGTAACTATTAGGCATGTAATGATAGTTTAGAGCTTCTTCTTTTTTTTAGAATATCCACATGGTAGCACAAAACATCAACATCAATTACTCCCTGGAAACTTTTCCTGCCTTCTTAGTGTTCATTATCCACCCCTAAATGAAAAGCAATGGTATCTGTGAGTAAACATCTCTTTGGCTTATTGCTAATTTCTATCAAAATATATATGATAAATACAAAAGAGAGGCAAAGTAGATAGCTACTTGATATTCAACCTTCTGTCAGAAATTATTCACGCCAATTAACTAGAATGCTGAGGTGTTCCATCTATTTTAAAACACTCATTTTCTAGCCCAGTAGGTTTAGAATTTCAGGAAACAATATTTGTGTTGTACTAAGCTCTTGAAAAATTATGTCGTTCCAAATATCCCTAAGAAATGTTATTAACATTTTGCTCAAAATAACCATTCGTTCATTTGTTCCACATTTAATGATTATCTATGACTGTGTCAAGAACTAATGACACCTAGAAGAATAAGACAGATTTCTTGCCCTCTGGAAGCACATGGTTCAGTAAAAGAGGCAGTTGAATATGCAGATCTTGACAATTCAATTTGGTAATAGAGATGTGCACAAGACATAATGAAAAGTGCTTGGGAGTAAAGGAATTATTCATAAAAGACTGACTAGCACAGTGCCTGGCACATAGCTGATGCTTAATAAGAATTTCTAAATATTAAATGAATTGATTTTAAGCTGAGAGCTTAAAGGACATGTAAAGACTTGGAAACAAGATAGGAAAGGTCATGCTAAAGAGAGAAAGCAATCTCTGCAAAACATTTTAATATTGCACCCTGAGATATGCAATAGTTTAGTGAGATAGATGAGGCCAAAGAAGTAGGCAAGGTCTCACCACTAGTGTCCTTGTATGTCAAGGTAAGAAGGTTGAGTTTTACCAAGATGGATATGGGGATCATATGTACATTTGAGCAAAAGACTCTGAAATAATTTGCAGAGGAAAAAAAAAAGGAGGCAGGTGAACATGCCAGAAGGATACAGCCCTTTCCAAAAATAAATAAATAAATAAATAACGTCATACTAAAAACAATTTAGGAGGTGACACTTGATCACAAGCAGAAGGTAAGGCATAAGGAAATATTTAGAGAAATTCCTAGGATACTGGCTTGGAAAAATCAATTGACAGTGACACCATTTACTCAGAATTTGAGAAATATACCATAAAGGGAGGAAAAAAACCTATTAAGTCTTGAACATGTTAAGTTTCAAATATTTGTGTCATAATATCTAAGATTGTACATTCAGCTTGCTGCAGGAAATATGGATATGAAACTAAAGAGGACAGATTCTACTAGACATAAAAGCTTGGATTGAAATTGGTTGAAATTGTGGGCTTAGAGAGATCACCCAGGAAAAGTATAGAGAAGAGGGCTAAGAATGAGACTCCAAGAAAGGTCAATATACGAGAAGGGGAAAGGCTAATGACAGAGCAGGGTATGCTGAGGCCAAAGAGGGATGTGAGAAGACCCAAGAAAAGGAGGTGTTAAAGAAGACGAAAGGGGAAGGAGAGCTCAAAAATGAAATCATCAGGGTGCCTGGGTGGTTCAGTCGGTTAGGCGTCCGACTCTTGATTTCAGCTCAGGTCATGATCTCATGGTTCATGAGTTTGAGCCCCTGCTGAGGGAGCCTGTTTGGAATTATCTCTCTCCCTCTTCCTCTCTCTGCCTCTCCTCCTTTTGTCCTCAAGCATGTGCGTGCACGCACACTCTCCCTCTCTCAAAATAAATAAATGAACTTAAACGGATCATCAGTAATGCTGATGTAAAACGTCAATTAAGATGAGGAGGAAAATCAGCACCATCAATTGATCATCTGTGTGAACAAACCAATATGCTAAATTCTTTTTTTTTTTTTTTTTTTAATTTTTTTTTTTTTCATATTTATTTATTTTTGAGACAGAGAGAGACAGAGCATGAACAGGGGAGAGTCAGAGAGAGAGGGAGACACAGAATCTGAAACAGGCTCCAGGCTCTGAGCTGTCAGCACGGAGCCCGACGCGGGGCTCGAACCCACGGACCATGAGATCATGACCTGAGCCGAAGTCGGACGCTTAACCGACTGAGCCACCCAGGCGCCCCCCAATATGCTAAATTCTTCACACAATTTATCTCATTGGCAATTCTCAAAAACCCTAAGTTATGTATTATTTCACCTGTCTCACGGTCAGGAAATAGAGGCTTAAGGAATTGTGACTTTTCTAATAAGAGCAAGAAATGGAAATCAAACACATGTCTGCCTGGTTCTAAAGCCCTTGTTCTTACCAAAAAAACCAAAATTCCCAGAAAATTAACATTTTCATGCACTAGTCTAAAATGCAAAATGAGGAAGGTAAAATTCCTGGCTTCAACAGTAGAAAGCTAAAAACCAATGAAAGCTGTGTGGGTTTGCCATTAACAAGAAGTTAAATATGCACAAAGAAAAGTAATTTGCATATAAAGGTGACACATAGTGGAGCTCATACAGGATTCTCATAGGAAATGGGAGTTTCAGGTCTGAGCAAAGTATAGCCATTTTCACCATGCGGAATGCAATAATGCCATGGTGCCCTATCCCCACACATAGGCTACATCTGCAAGGAAACCAATTACCCATATCCTTCCTCTCCAGCTACCAAAGCAGTTTACACACCATTGTCAGATTATACTTTCTAAAGCTTGACTGCCTTTATTTTCCCACTCAACTCAAAAGAATTTTATGGTTGTCCATTATCTCCAAAAGTCCAAACTTCAGAGCCAGGTATTCAAATATATTCATAATGTTTTTCCCAAATTTGTCTTCATCTTTTTCACACCCAGAGACATTCAGTCAAACTAAATTCATCTCAGCTCCATGTAGACAATTTCCACTTCAATCCTCATTCCATGTTCTCTCCCTGGAACTCTTTTTCCCATGTCCAGTTGTGTAACTCCTCCTTATGCTTCAAGGCCTTGCTGAATATCATTTCCTCCTTAAAACTTCCTGATTCTGCATTTCTGTGTCCTTTAACCCATCTTTACTCTCCTCTGACCCACCATTTACTAGCCTTGAATTCATTTTTGTATACCATGCCAGAAAAAAAGATCTCTGAAGTCCTGAACTCAATGGCTTATGTAATAGAAAAATTAAATGGATCCTCTCATGTTAGAATAATAATATTTTTGGTATTTAAATAAATTTGTCCTAAACACTTTTTCCATTACATGGCTCATATTGAATCTGATATTATGAATGAAGAAAAAAAATTAATTTCATATCCTATAAGTTTCTCCTCCATTAGAATGTCTTCAACTTATTATGAATAAAATGTCTTGTCTTTTGTTAATGCAAAACTGCTACCTATTAACAAAAATGCTTTGAATAACCATTATATCTATGTAATATTAACTAATGCTTGAGATAAATATAATAGATATCTTATAATATAAGTTAATTCATTAAAATCATAATCATTAACTTACTTGCTATATACATATGTATATATTATGGTGTCTTACAGTAACACACAATGAAAATGCTATGCCCTAAATGTCCAATGTTTAATAGTTTTATCAGACATTCCAAACCATGTTTCAACTCTGAAGTATGTTGTCACTAATTAAAATTTATACTGATAATCCCTCTTTGCACCATTAATGTCTCACCAAACATTTGATTAATTGCTCTATAAAAGCATGCTTCCTAAATGGCTCTTAGCATTTGGCAAGAATAAAATATTCTTGCCAATAGCTATTTTACATTTAAATATTAAAGATCTAAAATAGATAAATTTCCAAAGGAGTCCTTATTCCTATAAAATTTACTTTGATCCTGGAACAATTTCCACCTCCACATAAAAATATTATCTTCATGAGAGCGTGCTTTCTTCACCACATAGAAAGTCTGGAAGAGAAACAGGTTTGCAACACGATGTTTTTCAGGCTATCTAAGTGAAGATGTTTCATAAGAAAGCTAGAGATGTTGATGTGAAGCTTGGAAATGAAATTGGATTAAGATTTAAATGTATGGGGGCGCCTGGGTGGCTCAGTCGGTTGGGCATCCTACTTCAGCTCAGGTCACGATCTCGCGGTCCGTGAGTTCGAGCCCCGCGTCAGGCTCTGGGCTGATGGCTCAGAGCCTGGAGCCTGCTTCTGATTCTGTGTCTCCCTCTCTCTCTGCCCCTCCCCTGTTCATGCTCTGTCTCTCTCTGTATCAAAAATAAATAAACGTTAAAAAAAAAGATTTAAATGTATGAATCACTCATGCTGAAGGAATAATTGAAATCATTGAAACCACAAGATACTGGGCAATTGATATGGAAGAATCTATAAAAACTGAAGGAAAAAAATTGTTAAATACAATCTGAGGAAGGGAAGAAGAGCAACAAGCCAAAAAAAGAAAGAAAGAAAGTTGTTTTAAGGGATAAACCATGTAATTGAAGGTTGTGGATATCAAGAGAAAAGTTTTAAGAGGAGAAGGAAATAGAATTATGCAGTCGTTGATGACCATGAAGAGAGCAGTTTACTCAAGTGAGAAAGGCAGAATCTAGAGTGACATGGGGATAGAACTGAATGGTTGGAATATAGGTTACTTTGAGAGGAAAATAAGGGGTAAAAGAAAAACTAGAATGTGGCTCAAAGATGCATTTAATGTGAAGAAAGGTTTGGGATTTTGTTGTTTGGGGCTTTTTGTTTGCTTTTTCGATTCTCTGTTTTATTCTTATAATTTTTGTTGTGGGACTGTTGTATATTCAATTTTTGTTTTGATTAAGTTCTATGTATGTCTTTGAGCCATCTTATTTTCTCCTTAACTCATACTAGTGTCCACCACTTCCATCCCTAAACACCTCTAAGACTCCACTTGTTAAAATCGCTATAATCTCTCTTCTATTAAGACCATTTCTCTGTCTTAACTGTATTGAAATTTTGGTTGCATTTAAAATACTTGATCTATTTGGTCTATAATGTTGTTCAAGTCTTCTGGTTCTTTATTGATTTTCTGTCTGGATGATCTATCCATTATTGGAATTGGAGTATTGAAGTCTCCTACTATTCTTATATTGCTATCTATTTCTCCCTTCAGATCCTACAATGGTTGCTTTATATATTTAAGTGCTCTGATGTTGTGTGTGTAGATATTTATAACTGTTATATCTTCCTGTTGAATTGACCTTTTTCTTAATATATACTAACTTTCTTTGTCTCTTGTGATAGTTTTAACTTAGACTACTAACAAAATGAAAGACAACCTATAGAATGAGAGAAATTATTTATAAACCATATATCTGATAAAGAGTTAATATCCAAAATGTATAAGGAATTCCTACAACTCAATAGCAAAAAAGCAAATAACCTGATTAATAAATGGGCAAAGGACATGAATAGATACTACATCGAAGAAGGCACACAGGGGTGCCTGGATGGCTCAGTTGGCTGAGCATCTGACTCTTGGTTTCAGCTCAGGTCATGATCTCACAGTGCATGAGTTCAAGTCCGGGGCCAGGCTCTGCACTAAACATTGAGCCTGCTCAGTGGTTTAGTGGTGAGTGGTTAGTGGTTTAGTGGTTTAGTGGTTAGTGGCTCAGTGTTGGTCTGACTATATTTCTCTCTCTCTCCCTCTTTCTCTGCTCCTTCCTTGCTCACATGAGCTCACTTGCTCTCTCTCTCTCTAAATAAAGAGATAAACTTAAAAAAAAAAAAAGAAGGGATACAAATGGCCAACAGGTACATGAAAAAACATTCAACATCATTAATCATCAAGAACATACAAATCAAAACTACAATGAAATACCACTACATACCTTTAAAACAATTTTTTAAAGATATTTGTTGTCAAGGATTTGAAGAAAAAGGAACCCTTGTCCACTATTGGTAGAAATGTAAATTGGTATAGCAATGATTGAAACAGTATGGAGGTACCTCAAAAAGTCAAAAATAGAATTATCTTATAACCCAGCAATCTTACTTCAGCAAATATTTCCACAGCAATTGAAATCAGAATCTTGTAGAAGTACTACTGTACTTACATGTTCATGGCACCATTATTCACAATAGCCAAGACATGGAAGCAACCTAAATGTCTAGTGAATGGATGAATGGATAAGGAAAATATCACACACACACACACACACACACACACACACACAGTGGATTATTTAATTTTTAAAAAGAAAGAAACCCTGCCATTTGCAACCACATGGATGAATCTAGAGGGTATTATACTAAGAAAATAAGCCAGATGCAGAAAAACAAATACCACATTATACCACTTAGATGAACAATCTAAAATAGTCAAACTAGGTGAGGAGTCAAGATGGTGGAACAGCATGGAAGCTTTTTGCGAGTCTCGAGTCCATGAAATACAGCCAGATCAACACTAAACCATCCTACACATCTAGAAAACTGATTGGAGGATTAACACAACAATCTGCACAACCTGAACCACAGAATGCAGCAGGTACACGGCCCGGAGAGGTGAATTTGGGGAGCAAGAAGCCGCTGAGGGTAGGGAACCACTTTTTGGGGCAGAGAGGGGACAAAGACTGGGGAAAGAGGAGAATATGGGAAAAGCACCCCTCCCCAAAAGCAGCTGGAGAGAAAGTGGAAAACTGGAAACAGCCACAGGGACTAAACTAAAAAGGGAGAAAGGAGAAAGGAGAAGGTTTAAATTCCATTAAGACTGTAAACAAGGGGAGCGCAAAGGCTGCAACTCCGCAGCTCATTACCTGGTGGTGCTCTGGTGGGAAGGGCGAATCCCCAGGAACAGAGTGGGGTCCGGGAGGTTCTCAGACCACATGGGGAAAAGTGGTTCCACTGTTGGAAGGACATTCGGTAGAGACTGTTGAAGCCACCTGGTCCCAGCAGACCCCAGAAAATGGCCACATTCGCTGGTGCTGGAACAAGGTCGTTGAGGGTGAAGCCTGGTGCCAGATGTGTGTTGTGATTTTCCATAATCCCTGAAATGCTGTTGCTACACTGTCTCGCGAACTTTTTCTGGGGCGGGCTGGCACCTGGCCACAGTCTAGGGGCACTGGCAGCAGCAGGGTCCAGCAAGCATTCCTGGGTGCAGCCGACATTCAGCCATTGCTCATTCGGCCACTGCTCAGTGAGACCCTCCCACAGAGGGGCGGAACGGGTCAAAGCCGCAGCCCTTTGGAAGTAAGGGGCCGGGGAAAACAGCCGCATCTGAGACAAAACTCGGGACAGAGGTACTGCCTGGGGCCTGGTCACAGAGAGTGAAAAAGCAGGGAGTGGACAAGAGCTGAAGAGAGACGATGGGTGCACGATTGCTGATCCTGGAGAACAGACTGGGTGGCTGGCTGGTGCCATTTTCACCGATCCTGCGCATGCGTATAAGCACCTACGAGCTCCGCAACAATCCACCCCAGTAGGCTAGCAGCACCATCTAGTGGAGAGCAGAGCCATTACACTGAGCCCGCCCAACTGGGCCAACTTCGCTCTTCAGGACATAAGTCTCACATCTGGCTTAGTGTAAGGACTATAAAACGCCACAGAGACTGACTTCTGGGGAAAATGAAGTAATTTCAGTCCTACTTCAATCTGTTAGGTCCATGTATTCAATTTTCTTTTTTTTTCCCTCTTTTACATTTCTTTTTCTTGAATATGGGAAGAGAAGAAATTCATTTTTATTTTCAATTTTTATTAAAAATATTTTTCTTTAATTTTTATTACTATATTTTTTACTTTGTGTAACTTTTTTCAAATTCTATTTTACTTCTATCATTTCATTTTAATGTACTTCAGTGTATTCACCTTTTCAAATTTTCAATTTCCTTTTTTTCCTTCTTTTTCTTTTTTCTCTTTTTGTTTCTTTCTTTTTATTGAATGCAGAAAAAGAGAAACTTCATTTTTACTTTCAATTTCTATTAAAAATATTTTTATTTAATTTTTTTACCATATTTTTGCTTTTATGTAAATTTTTTCAAATTCTATTTTTCTTCCATCATTTTATTTTAGTCTACTACAGTGTATTCACTTTTTCAAATTTTCAAACAATTTCTTTTTTCTTTTTTAATCTTTTTACTATTTTTGTTTCTTTTCTTTTTTCTTGAATACAGAAAAAGAAAAAATTCATATTTTTTAAAAATTTTTATTAAAAATATTTTTTTAAATTTTTTCTACCATATTCTTTTCCTTTGTGTATATTTTTTCAATTCTATTCTGCCCCATTTTCTCATTTTAGTCTACTTCAGTGTATTCATATTTTCAAATTCTCAAACGATTTCCTTTTTTTTTCTTCCCCCCCTTTTTTTTCCTCTAATTTGTCAAACCACTTTCAACACCCAGACCAAAACACACCTAGGATCTAGCATCATCTATTCGATTTTTGTGCGTGGGTGTGTTTTTAATTTTTAATTTTAATATTTTTTAATTTTAAGTTTTTTAATTTCAATTTTTCTACCTCATTAATTCCTTTTCTCCCTTCAAAATGACAAAACAAAGGAATTCACCCCAAAAGAAAGAGCACGAAGAAATGACAGCCCCGGATTTAACCAACACAGATACGAGCAAGATGTGTGAACCAGAATTTAGAATCACGATAATGAGAATACTAGCTGGAGCTGAAAACAGATTAGAATCCCTTTCTGCAGAGACAAAAGAAGTAAAACATAGCCAGAATGAAATTAAAAATGCTATAACTGAGCTGCAACCACGGATGCATGCAGCAGCGGCAAGGATGGATGAGGCAGAACAGAGATTCAGCGATATAGAGGACAAATTTATAGAGAATAATGAAGTAGAAAAAAAGAGGGACTAACGCAAAAGAGCACCATTTAAGAATTAGAGAAATCAGTGACTCATTAAAAAGGAACAACATCAGAATCATAGGTGTCTCAGAAGAGGAAGAGAGAGAAAAAGGGGCATAAGCATTATATGAGCAAATAATAGCAGAAAACTTTCCTAACCTAAGGAAAGACATAGACATCAAAATCCAGGAAGCACAGAGGACCCCTATTAGACTCAACAAAAACCGACCATCTACAAGGCATATCATAGTCAAATTCACAAAATATTGAGGCAAGGAGAGAATCATGAGAACAGCAAGGGAAAAAAAAGTCCCTAACCTATAAGGGAAGACAGATCAGGTTTGCAGCAGACCTATCCACAGAAACTTGGCAGGCCAGAAAGGAGTAGCAGGATATATTCGGTATCCTGAATCAGAAAAATATGCAGCCAGAATTCTTTATCCAGCAGAGCTGTCATTCAAAATAGAAGACAGATAAAAAGTTTCCCAAACAAAAATTAAAGGAGTTTATGACCACTAAACCAGCCCTGAAAGATATTTTAAGGGGGACTCTCTGAGGGGAGAAAAGATGAATATATATATATATATATATATATATATATATATATCAAAAGAAACAAAGATTAGAAAGGACCAGAGAACACCACCAGAAACTCCAACTCTACAAGCATCATAATGGCAATAAATTCATATCCTTCAGTATTCATCTAAATGTCACTGGACTAAATGCTACAATCAAAAGACATAGGGTACCAGAATGGATAAGAAAATAAGATCCATCTCTATGCTGTTTACAAGAGACCCACTTTAGACCTAAAGACACCTTCAGATTGAAAATAAGGGGATGGAGAACCATCTATCATGCTAATGGCCAACAAAAGAAAGCCAGAGTAGCCATACTTATCTCAGACAATCTAGACTTGAAAATAAAGACTGTATCAAGAGATGCAGAAGGGCATTATATCATAATCAAGGGGTCTATCCACCAAGAAGACCTAACAATTGTAAACATTTATGCACCAAATGTGAGAGCACCCAAATATGTAAATCAATTAATCACAAACATAAAGAAACTCATCAATAGTAATACCATAATAGTAGGAGACTTCAACACCCACTCACAGCAATGGACAGATCATCTAATCAAATCAACAAGGAAACAATGGATTTGAATGACACACTGTACCAGATGGACTTAACAGATATATTCAGAACATTTCATCCTAAAGCACCAGAATATACATTCTTCAGTGCACATGGAATGTTCTCCAGAATAGACCATATAATGGGATACAAATCAGCCCTAAATACAAAAAGATTGAGATCATACCGTGCATATTTTCAGACCACAATGCTATGAAACTTGAAATCAACCACAAGAAAAAATTTGGAAAGGTAACAAATACTTGGAGACTGAAGAACATCCTACTAAAGAATGAATGGGCTAACCAAGCAGTTAAAGAGGAAATGAAAAAGTATATGGAAGTCAATGAAAATGATAACTCCACAACCTCAAATCTCTGGGACTCAGCAAAGGCAGTCATAAGAGGAAAGTATATAACAATCCAGGCCTTCCTAAAGAAGGAAGAAAGATCTCAGATACACAACCTAACCTTACTCCTTAAGGAGCTGGAAAAAGAACAGCAAATAAAATCCAAAACCAGCAGAAGGCAGGAAATAATAAAGATGAGAGCAGAAATTAATGCCATTGAAACCAAAAAAACAGGAGAACAGATCAATGAAACCAGAAGCTGGTTCTTTGAAAGAATTAACAAAATTGATAAACCACTAGCCAGCATGATCAAAAAGAAAAAGTAAAGGACCCTAATACATAAAATCAAGAATGAAAGAGGAGAGATCACAACCAACACAACAGAAATAAAAACAATAATAAAAGAATATTATGGGCAATTATATGCCAATAAAATGGGTAATCTGGAAGAAATGGACAAATTCCTAGAAACATACACACTACCAAAACTGAAACAAGGAGAAATAGAAAATTTGAATAGACCCATAACCAGTAAGGAAATCAAATTAGTAATCAAAAATCTCCTAAAAAACAAGAGTCCAGGACCAGATGGCTTTCCAGGTGAATTCTACCAAACATTTAAGGAAGAGTTAACTTCCTATTTTTTTGAAACTGTTCCAAGAACAGTTCTCTGTTCAAGAAACTGTTCTCTTGAAACTGAACTTCCTATTCTCTTGAAACTGTTCCAAAAAATAGAAATGGAAGGAAAACTTCCAAATTCATTCTATGAAGCCAGCATTACCTTGATTCCAAAACCAGACAGAGACCCCACTAAAAAGGAGAACTATAGACCAATTTCCCTGATGAACATGGATGCAAAAATCCTCAACAAGATATTAGCCAACCAGATACAGCAATACAGTAAAAAAATTATTCACCACGACCAAGTGGAATTTATACCTGGGATGCAGGGCTGGTTCAATATCTGCAAAACAATTAACGTAATTCATCACGTCAATAAAAGAAAGGACAAGAACCATATGATACTCTCAATAGATGCAGAGAAAGCATTTGACAAAATACAGCATCCTTTCTTGATAAAAACCCTCAAGAAAGTAGGGATAGAAGGAGCATACCTCAAGATCATAAAAGCCATATATGAACGACCCAACGCTAATATCCTTCTCAATGGGGAAAAACTGAGAGCTTTCCCCCTAAAGTCAGGAACAAGACAGGGATGTCCACTCTCGCCACTGTTATTCAACATAGTATTGGAAGTCTTAGCCTCTGCAATCAGACAACATAAAGAAATAAAAAGCATTCAAATCAGCCAGGTGGAGGTCAAACTTTCACTCTTCACAGATGACATGATACTCTATATGGAAAACCCTAAAGATTCCACCAAGAAACTGCTAGCATTGATTCATGAATTTAGCAAAGTTGCAGGATATAAAATCAATGCACAGAAATCAGCTGCATTTGTATACACCAACAATGAAGTGACAGAAAGAGAAATCAAGGAATCAATCCCATTTACAGTTGTACAAAAAACCATAAAATACCTAGGAATAAATCTAACCAAAGAGGTGAAAAATCTATAGACTTAAAACTATAGAAAGCTTATGAAAGAAACTGAAGAAGACACAAAAAAATGGAAAAAGATTCCATGCTCCTGGATAGGAAGAACAAATATTATTAAAATGTCAATACTACCCAAAGCAATCTACATATTCAATGCAATCCCTACCAAAATAACATCAGCATTCTTCACAGAGCTAGAACAATAATCCTAAAATTTGTATGGAACCAGAAAAGACCCCGAATAGCCAAAGCCATCTTGAAAAAGAAAACCAAAGCAGGAGGCATCACAATCCCAGACTTCAAGCTATACTACAAAGCTGTAATCATCAAGACAGTATGGTACTGGCACAAGAACAGACAGATCAATGGAACAAAATAGAGAACCCAGAAATGGACCCACAAATGTATGGCCAACTAATCTTTGACAAAGAAGGAATGAATATCCAATGGAATAAAGACAGTCTCTTCAGCAAGTGGTGCTGGGAAAACTGGACAGCGACATGCAGAGGAATGAATTGGACAACTTTCTTACACCATACACAAAAATAAACTCAAAATGGATGAAAGACCTAAAGGTAAGACAGGAGGCCATCAAAATACTAGAGGAGAAACCAAGCAAAAACCTCTTTGATCTTGGCCGCAGCAACTTCTTACTCAACACGTCTCTGGAGGCAAGGGAAACCAAAGCAAAAATGAACTACTGGGACTTCATCAAAATAAAAAGCTTCTGTACAGTGAAGGAAACAATCAGCAAAACTAGAAGGCAACCTGAAGAATGGGAGAAGATATTTGCAAATGACATATCAGATAAAGGGTGCATATCCAAAATTAGAAAGAACTTATATATAAAACTCAACACCCAAAAAACAAATCATCCAGTGAAGAAATGGGCAAAAGACACGAATAGACACTTCTCCAAAGAAGACATCCAGAAGGCCAACCGACACATGAAAAAATGCTCAACATCACTCATCATCAGGGAAATACAAGTCAAAACTGCAATGAGATACCACATTACACCTGTAAGAATGGCTAACATTAACAACTCAGGCAACAACAGATGTTGGTGAGGATGCAGAGAAAGAGGATCTCTTTTGCATTGTTGGTGGGAATGCAAGCTGGTGCAGCCACTCTGGAAAACATTATGGAGGTTCCTCAAAAAACTAAAAATATTACTAACCTGTGACCCAGCAATTGCACTACTAGGCATTTATCCAAGGGATACAGGTGTGTTGTTTCAAAGGGACACATGCAACCCCATGTTTATAGCAGCACTATCAACAATAGCCAAAGTATGAAAAGAGCTCAAATGTCCATTGATGGATGATTGTATAAAGAAAATGTGGTATATATACACAATGGAGTATTACTCGGCAATCAAAGAATGAAATCTTGCCATTTGCAACTACGTGGAAGGAACTGGAGGGTATGCTAAGTGAAATTAGTCAGTCAGAGAAAGACAAAAATCATATGACTTCACTCATATGAGGACTTTAAGAGACAAAACAGATGAACATAAGGGAAGGAAAACAAAAATAATTTAAAATCAGGGAGGGGGACAAAACAGAAGAGACTCATAAATATGGAGAACAAACTGAGGGTTGCTGGAGGGATTGTGGGAGGTAGGATGGGATAAATGGGTAAGGGGCACTAAGGAATCTACTCCAGAAATCATTGTTGCACTATATGCTAACTAATTTGGATGTAACATTTTAAAAATAAAAAATAAAATTAAAAAAAATAAAATAGTCAAACTAATAGAATCAGAGAGTAGAATGATACTTGACATGGTCTGGAAGTAGGGGGAAATGGAGATATTAATGAAAGTTTCAGTTATACATGGTAAATAAGTCTTAGAGATCTGTATAGCATTAACACCGATAGTTATCAATGCTGTATTATATGCTTAAAAATTTGCTAGTAGGGTAGATCTTATGTTTAGTGTTCTTATCAACCAACCAACAAATAAATAAATAAAAGGGCAGGAAGAAACTTTTGGAAGTGATGAATAAGCTTATGTCATGGACTCTGGTAATGGTTTCATGGATGAACATAATGCCAAACTCATCAAGTTGTATACATTAAACATGTACAACTTTTTGTATGTCAGTAATACCTCAATAGGAGGGCACCTTTTGGGATGAGCACTGGGTGTTGTATGGAAACCAATTTGACAATAAATTTCATATATTGAAAAAAATAATAATAATACCTCAATAAAGTGGTTTTAAAAAATAAAATGAAATAAAACAAATGAAATGAAGTGAAATGAAATGAAATGAAATGAAATGAAATGAAATGAAATTAGTTGATCATTTCTTCCTTTTTGAAATGCTTTCTTTTCTTGGCTTTTAGACCCAACTTTTTCTTGTTTTTCTTCTACTTCATTCATCAGATTTCTGTGCTGTCTCTTTCTCTTCTGCTTAACCTCTAAATGTTGGAAGTGCTCCAGTGTTGGCCATGCATAGACCTACATCACATCTCTATAGTCTCCTTATCTCTAATAAACCTCACGTCTTTAAATACCACCTTTAATAACTTTAAAATCTAAAATCTAACCTGTTCAGGACCACTCCCTTGAATGTCAGGCTAATATATCCAACTGCCTCTTGTCCCCACTGGCTATTTGTTAAGCATTTCAAACACTAGGTGCTCAAAAGAATTCTCAGTCTTCCCACTTACCCACCATATCGTCTCCCTACATTCTTCAAACTCTTATCTCACCCATAATGTCTTCTCTAGTTCAGTAAACTGCACTATTAACCACTCAGTTGTTCAAGCCAAAAACCTAGAGTCATCCTTGATTTCTCACCTTCACTCCATCATAAAATTCTACTAAGTCTGTTTTTGAAAATATTTCCCCAATCCATGCATCTCACTGCATCTCTACTACTACTGTATCAGTCCAAGTCAACATCATCTCTCACTTGCACTCTCAAATAGTCTTCTAGTTCTGCCTGATACTCTTGCCCCACTTCAATCCATTATTCATATAATAGCTAAAAAATTCTTCTAAATTATAAATCAAATCATATCAATGCCCTGCTCATTCCTCTTAAAATAAAATCTAAAATGTTGTACTTAAACTCTTTCCTAAAAAGTCCTACACCATCAAGCCCTACCCTACTTATTAGAACTCACCCTGTGCCATCCTTGCCTTCCTTAATAGCCACAGTACTAACTAGTCTGTTTGTGGAATGCACCCTCCTCTGAAATTTCACTTGTGCACTTTTTCTTCTTATTCAACTGCTTCTGATATGTCTTTATTAATAAGTAATAAAGAAAACAAAAGAATCTGCCTGATCAGTAGCTGTATACCAGGAACTATAAACAAAGTCAATTTGTTCAAGTAAAGAAATCACATCCAGAACACTACCTGCTAATGAAGTCACTATCTGATTAAGTCCTTCTCCAAGTGCTGTCTTCTTTACACAACAGACAAGTTTGATAGACAAGTTTAATGTAATATGAATCATCATTTCTACTTTTTTAAAATGTGATGGCGCTTCAAATGTCTGAAGTCACTGCAGGAAATCTCTATTGCTTTTGTTTATTATTATGGCAAGAAGCAGCAGCTCCAAGGCCTTCCATTTGATCCTCCTTGTCACTCAATAGGCCAGGGAACCAAAATGAGCATACTCGGGGCGCCTGGGTGGCTCAGTCGGTTAAGCGTCCGACTTCAGCTCAGGTCACGATCTCGGGGCCCGTGAGTTCGAGCCCCGCGTCGGGCCCTGGGCTGATGGCTCAGAGCCTGGAGCCTGCTTTGGATTCTGTGTCTCCCTCTCTCTCTGCCCCTCCCCCGTTCATGCTCTGTCTCTCTCTGTCTCAAAAATAAATAAACGTTAAAAAAAAATTTAAAAAAAAAATGAGCATACTCACTAATTGCTGAGTATGTACATTTTAACAATTACTGTGCTCTGAGTTAAACAGCAGCTGCACCTGACAATCTAACTTGCTGTCAGGTTTGTTGTCCCTATCTATGTGCTATAAAAACAAAAAAATCCATTTGGACAGGACTGATCCTTAACTATTCCCTTATTCCCAGTGCTATCAATATCAGCTTCAGTACATGGATCTCTCCTCATGTGTGTACAAACATAAGACTGACACAACTGTGTTTTGATATGACTGAGAGAAATTCATATTTGTCTGTCATATTCTGATATCCAAGCAACCTTGGGTTATGCCAAGAATAGCAATCAAGGCTGCAACTACTTGATTACACTGTCCACGTGGTTAAACCAAAACACGGCAATGGTCATCTAAATCAGGTTTACCAACAAATCCCAAACTGGACTTACCTGTGCTCTTCAAGTTTTACGATTGTTGGTAGAGGGAATGGTCCACAGAATTTCTCTCCATTGGGAATGAGGATTGGTTTTGTACCGTCTGTTGCCCCTATAATCATTGACAATGAAACCAAAGATCAGCAGGTCAGTCTAAACTCCTTTGAAAAGGCCATAATGGATAATACACTTGACTTAGATTACATCCTGCCTGTCTGAAACAGACATACTGATCCTTTTGAGACTTAATCACACTTGACTGAGCCTAGGACTTTGAGAGACATAGAGGAGGTCAATACTACAGGCTGGTCTCACTCTAATGCCTGGAGTCATTGTTAATAGCATCTTTAATTAAATGTTGCATGTTTAATTAAATGTTACCTTATCCAAATTGAATGGATTGTTTCTCAGCTTCAATCCTTCAGATTAATCAGAATGATCCATGAAATGTATATAAATGTGAAAATCTGAGTATTGCCAAGAACATTTAGGACCAGGAGTAGATTTATGGGAAAGGCATTCCATATGTACTCTGAGTAATTCTGGATGTTCTTGCCAGTTCCACGAATACAAGGCCTTGCATTGCTCTTTACTTCAAGCTATTTCCCATGGTTGTGTTTTCAGTGATCATTTCAGGTATGAAGTAATGTCTCCATCAGTCAAAACATATCCTTGCCATAGAATAGGTAGATTCCCCAAGCTCACTGCTCCTCATATATAATACAAACCCACAGCATGAACATCATCTACTCATGGCCTCTGAATTATCCTTCTGAGACTGAGAAGACAGGGGAAATGATGCACAAGTTATGCCCACACTGCTTGTTGTGCAGTAATAAAGGTCTTTATACCTGACCCCAAGAGTCTCATGTATTCTGTAACAGGCTACCTTGTTACCTTATAAAGAAAGTCAAATCAAATCCCAGACTCTGACAATAGCCACCCTTGGGTTCAGGTTTTAGTCAACCACCTGAGCAAACTCATAGAGTCTGTCCTTGGTGCTCAAGACAGCACAATGAATCCAGAGTGTTTGCTTACTGATATGCATATACTGATCACTTTTGGCGTGTTTGGTATCACACTTTGTATCCATCTTCCTGTGGTACACAAGGATTTCTAACAGGTTTAGAGGAAACGATAACAAGTGGGACTGAATTTTAAGGATAACTGGCATTTTTCAGAAAGATGATTACTTCAGGAGAGCTCATCATTTGTTCTTCATGTGATGGGAGGCTAATTGCCTTAGACAACAGTAAAAGAACTGCTCCTATTGGCAAAGAAAGCCCACTGAAATTTGGAAGACTCTAAACTAGTGCCATTCGAAGCCGAGCATTCTTCAAAATGTAGTCCCGAACCTCAGAAGGAAGTGTTAATGGTGCTGTTGACAAAGACAATCCAGTGCAAATCTAGACTAAGTAGTCATATATTGTGATTTTCAACCTCAATGGCAAGTTTAAATTTCCCCCAAATTTCTCTACTCCAATGTATGCCTAATTTGAATTTCATTTATAGGTGTCAGCAAAATTAGAAGGTTGTCCTATGTTAAAATTCAAATTCATGAAGTTTAATAAAATGTCTGTTAACTTGAATGAATCAATAAGTGCTTTCTTAAGATGGGAATTTTAAAGAGAAGACAAAAGAACAGAGGACATAAGAACTTTACGTTCCTGAGAGGGATCAATACTACGAAGTAAGAACAAGAGTAGAGAAGAGAAAAACAAGATACTGAGAGACACAAGTTACATTGTTCCCTAAGGGTAGCCTGAAAAAAAAAATGATGGGAAAATTGTGTTTGGTTTCAATGTTAAAACAAATAAAATAAGTTAAAATGTTCTTAAATTTTCACAATAAAATTCTTGGTTTATTTTTTTTAATATGAAATTTATTGTCAAATTGTTTTCCATACAACACCCAGTGCTCATCCCAACAGGTGCCCTCCTCAATTCCCATCACCCACTTTCCCCTCCCAAAATTCTTGGTTTAAAAATAGTTTATCTTAGGGACACCTAGGTGGCTCAGTCCTTAAGCATTCGACTTTTGATCTCAGTTGAGGTCATGATCCCACAGTTCATGAGTTTGAGCCCCATATCAAGCTCTACACTGATGGTGCAGATCCTGCTTGGGATTCTGTCTCTTTCTGCCCCTCCCCCGCTTGTGCGTGCACGCTCCCTGTCTTTCTCTCCTCTCTCTCTCTCTCTCTCTCTCTCTCTCTCTCTCTCTCTCTCTCCTCTCTCTCTCTCTCTCTCAAAAATCAATGAAATAAACTTAAAAATATTTTTAAATAAAAATGGGTCATTTTAGGGATGCCTGGCTGGCTCAGTCAGTAGAATGAACAACTCTTAATCTCAGGATCATGAGTTCAAGCCCCATGTTGGACATGGAGCCTACTTTAAAAACATTTTTTAATTGAAAAAATTTAAAAATAATAGGTGATTTTACTGATAAAGAACTATTTCATTTTATTTTATAATTAAACTTTTAATCATTGAAGCATAAAAATAAATTTACCGTGACACTCATGCTATAAAACATAAATATGTCTTTATCAATCAAATTTGAATTCTACTTCACTCCTCTTAATAGTTAGCAGGATTTTCCCCCCAATGTTTTCTGTAGAAAATTTTCCAATGGTAGGATTGTGTTTATGGCTCCCTTCTATCATAAGAAAGCAAAGGTGAGGTTTTTTTCTTTTCTTAGTGAAGTCATTTACCAGTTGTTAATTGGTAGAAGTCAATCATCTGAAAGGCAGCCATACAATAGGGAAAGCTGAGTCTCTTAAAGTGTTTATTAGGAATATAAAAGGACTGCTGTGAGGTTGGATGAGCACACACACAAATCAGCAAAGCTGGAGTCCCTAATTCCCTTCTACTAGTTATTAAAAGAGACCCCAGGAGACATAAAAGAGATTGTAATCCCCAAAGAAAATGCCGAGCAAAATTGCCTGAGTGATATGAAAAAGATATCTTGGTAAAGGAAAAGAGAGAGGATTAAGATAAATACCAGAGTTTTCAGAGTACAATCAGAAGAGCTGAGACTAGTAATCCCCTGTTGATATATGATAGAAAGCACTGATGTAAAGTGCCTTTCAAGATACTGGCGCGATGAACGGAATTCACTGAAGAACATTATTTACCTGTGCTCGGTCTGTGAATGTACTATGTAGAAAATAATGATAGGGATCAAAATTTTCAATCTTACTGACAGTACCTAGGGATGATGCTGTAAGACTGTGCCGGCAACTTCATCTTAAAGTTCTGCTTTCAATTGTTATAAATTGTCTCAAAAAATAACAATTCAGTGCTGATATTTTTCAACTGGTCTCTTGGTGACTATTGTAAAGAAGATTGAACAATATCTATTCAACTGTTTTGTGTATTTCATCTAGTAAATATTTATTATTTCCCACTATTAATCCATAAACCTGTCACCATATGGTTCCCCATACTGATGAAAACACATTCCCTGGGACCTAGAATTAGATATATTCTGTAAGCACAATAAATAGTAAATTAAGGTTTTAACACAACAGAAAATGAAAAACAGGAGATCAGGTAAGAAATACATAATATAAAATATAATGAAATGCATTAACTCTAGTCACATTCTTAGCAAAACGTATTTGTTACCTTATAAGCATATTTTCACCCAATTTAATAAAGTCACATCAAGAAGACCCCTAAGCCTGCCTAAGGAATAAGTTTACTTGCCTGATTTCATCTTCTCTAACTGACATCTTACTAGTGTCTAAAATTTCATAATTGAAGATTTCTCTTTTAAATTAAAATATAAAATTGGTTTTTTAATGGTGCATTAAACTTTTTTTATATCCTTCCCCTTTAATGTAAAGCATTTATCTGATATCTTTCTGAACATGGAATTCAATGTGGCAAGAGTGTGACCTCTGGAGCCATGGAAATGATCTTTTCCCTCTCTTTCCAAATCTCCCAGGACCTACTTCTGTCCAAAACCCCAGGGAGGAAAAAGTTCAGGAAAACTATAACTAATCTGTCCAACATCTCAGAAGGAAGACAAATTTCCAGTGCAGAGCTTTCTGAGGGGTAGAGTACAGCAACAAAAAAGGTTCAATAAGTTCATATAATGGTTTAAGATAGAATTTAATGAAGAGGCAAAGATTAGATAAAGAATCTGAGCAAACTCATCTACCATCCTTTTGAGAGTCCCTTGAAATAATAGAATACATACATATTAGTACTAACCTACATTATATAAATAGTGAAAATATGTCACAGTATATTATTAACATAGTATTAAACAACAATAAATAATGGTGATATCAATTTATCAAATATGTGGAGGCATTTGAGGAAGATGAATTGAGAGACAAAAACAAAGACAATCCACAGTCAAATGAATGCAAGACAAACCTATACAAAGGTAAGAACAATTTCACAGATATCCAAATCTCAGAAACAGTATATACAAAGAGAAGTAAAGGAGGACAACTGGGAGGCTCAGTACTAGGTTTAAGGGTCTGACTGTTGGTTTTTGCTCAGGTCATGATCTCATGGTTTGTGAGATCTAGCCCCATGTCAGGCTCTATTCTGACAGTGTGGAGCCTGCTTGGGATTCTCCCTCTCCCTCTGTCTATGCCCCTTCCTGCTTATTTTCTCTCTCCCCCACCCTCTCTTTATCTCTCTCTCTCTTTCTCAAAAATTAATAAATAAACATTTAAAAGAAAAAAGAAATAGAAAGGGCCCTGAAGTAAGTAAAGAACTTCATAACTCTATAGTTAAACCAAGAGACCCTTTATACTCCTCTTTCTCCTTGCTGAGCCAGACCAATAACAGCTTTAGCAGAAAGAGAAGTTTGTCTAGGAAAATCACCCAGAGCTAGGTAATAGTACACGTTAGAATTGCTTGGGAAGCTGTCAAAAGTCACAATGCCAGGCTTTATCCCACAAATAACTAAATCATAGTTTGGAGATAGAGGAAGAGAGACCAGATGTCACTAGTTTTTGAACTTCTGCAGGTGAGTTCAGTATATAGTCAAATTTGTGAAGCCCAATCCTAAAATAAATAGTGGAGCTAGTAAAAATGAATTACTGGGACCTTATGAAGATAAAAAGCTTCTGCACAGCAAAGGAAACAACCAACAAAACTAAAAGGCAACAACGGAATGGGAAAAGATATTTGCAAATGACATATCGGACAAACGGCTAGTATCCAAAATCTATAAAGAGCTCACCAAACTCCACACCTGAAAAACAAATAACCCAGTGAAGAAATGGGCAGAAAACATGAATAGACACTTCTCTAAAGAAGACATCTGGATGGCCAACAGGCACATGAAAAGATGTTCAACGTCGCTCCTCATCAGGGAGATACAACTCAAAACCACACTCAGCTATCACCTCACGCCAGTCAGAGTGGCCAAAATGAACAAATCAGAAGAGTATAGATGCTGGAGAGGATGTGGAGAAACGGGAACCCTCTTGCACTGTTGGTGGGAATGCAAATTGGTGCAGCCGCTCTGGAAAGCAGTGTGGAGGTTCCTCAGAAAATTAAAAATAGAACTACCCTATGACCCAGCAATAGCACTGCTAGGAATTTATCCAAGGGATACAGGAGTACTGATGCATAGGGGCACTTGTACCCCAATGTTTATAGCAGCACTCTCAACAATAGCCAAATTATGGAAAGAGCCTAAATGTCCATCAACTGAGGAATGGATAAAGAAATTGTGGTTTGTATACACAATGGAGTACTACGTGGCAATGAGAAAGAATGAAATATGACCCTTTGTAGCAACATGGATGGAAATGGAGAGTGTTATGCTAAGTGAAATAAGCCATACAGAGAAAGACAGATACCATATGGTTTCACTCTTGTGTGGATCCTGAGAAACTTAACAGAAACCCATGGGGGAGGGGAAGGAAAAAAAAAAAAAAGAGGTTAGAGTGGGAGAGAGCCAAAGCATAAGAGACTGTTAAAAACTGAGAACAAACTGAGGGTTGATGGGGGGTGGGAGGGAGGGGAGGGTGGGTGATGGGTATTGAGGAGGGCACCTTTTGGGATGAGCACTGGGTGTTGTATGGAAACCAATTTGACAATAAATTTCAAATAAATAAATAAATAAATAGATAGATAGATAAATAGTGGAGCTAGTAAAGGAAGTAGAAAAAAAGCATAAAGAAATTCTAAAATCTACCAGAATTGCAGGGAAAAAAATTTAAGAAAAAAGAAAAGAAACATTAATATAAAATATTGACTATCTGGAGTAGAGGTACCAACAGGAAGATTCATAGTTGGTTGTGGGAGGCCGGACCCCGGTGCCAGGCTGAGACCGGGTTGAGCAACGGCTCCCTGTTGACTCAGCCAACCCGGTGGTTCCCCCTCCCATTCTCCCACTTGCAAAGGCGTACGAAAGCCTTTTCAAGGCTGAGAAAGCTAATTCCTGAAGCCTCTGGTCTGTGGGTGTTGGCAGTAATGTTACCCCCCTTTTTCTACCACGGGTCAAATAGAAACAAACATGGGAACTGTGTTTTGCTAGCAATCTATCAACAAGGTCTTGTGACCCATTCAGAAAGTTCACAAGGTACACAGAACTAAATGTTTTGGCTGACAGCGATCATGTGAAACCTGTTTATTCTTAGAATGACCTGATCCATAAGAGTCTTGATATAAAAGATTGTGTACAGCAACAATAAAGCCGTCACTTGGGCCATCAGCCCAGGGGACCCTCCTGTTCCCAAACTGGCTTCTCTTCTCTTTTTTTTCTTACATTGCCCTACCCTCAGGACCCTGATCTCGGTGTTTCTTGCGCCGGTCGCAACAAGTGGCGCCCGAACAGGGACCTGAGACAACAAGGAGGAAAGCGAAAGCAGACCGCGCGGCGTCTAATTCAGGTAGGGGAACTGTGCCAACAGCACAGACGACGGGAGTAAAACTATGGGACAGAAACAGTCTACAGAACAGGGATATTTTGTAACTACCTTGCAGGCTCTTATGAAGGAGAAGGGAATTAAGGTTTCTCAGTCAGCCCTTAGGGAATTTTTTGACATAGTGCACGATTATTGCCCATGGTTTCCAGACGGGGGTACAGTTGATTCAAAGGATTGGCAGCAAGTTGGTCAGGAACTTAAAAATCAAATGAAGATTCGTGGGGCTGCAGTTCCAGGGACTTTGTGGTCTACTTGGACCTGTATTAAGGAGGTCCTTGATCCGCAGGATTCTATTGAAATAGTTTCTCTTAGCTCGGAAGTAGCCCAACCCTTAGTGACTTCAGATGCTCCTCTCCCTCCAGAAACTACTTTCAATGCCCTTTCGAGACAGTCACGGGTGCCTTCACCTTTACCTCCTCTCCCCCTCCTAGAACAGTTATCTGTGCAAGATCCAGAAAATAATGATGACTCCCCTTTTGGGGATCAGGGGGATGATGGGCCGTATTTGGAAGACCAGAGGAAGCCTGCCTTCTTGGCCCCTCTGGTCCAGAAGGTACCTTTAAAACGACCTTCTTTTCAGGTACAAGATAGAGGCTTCAGGAATTAGCTTTCTCAGCCTTGACAAGGCTTTCGTATGCCTTTGCAAGTGGGAGAATGGGAGGGGGAACCACCGGGTTGGCTGAGTCAACAGGGAGCCATTGCTCGACCCGGTCTCAGCCTGGCACCGGGGTCCGGCCTCCCACAGTTGGTTCTTGATCCAGACTGGCGAAGTGCTTACTTCTAGCCAGTTGCCCCTTAAGTAAGTGGTAGTCACAGGCAAAACCTTGTACCTAAGAATGTACCAAGGTCCATACAGATTTAAAAGTTGGATCTGTTAGCCTGAGTACCCTCACAGGACAAGATCACAAAAGATGAAGAAAAATATGCAAACTTACAAACTAAAAGAAACTAGCTGAAGTAGTATTAATGTCAGTCTAAGTATAACATAAGACAAAAAAAGAAGACATTAACAGAGATAGGTCTTAGATAATAATAAAAGAAACATTTCTCAAAGATAAAACAATCATGGCCATATATATACCAAAACTTTCAGTATATATATATATATATAAAGAAGATGTGGTATATATACACAATGATGTATTACTCAGCAAACAAAAAGATGAAATCTTGCCATTTGCAACTACATGGATGGAACTAGAGGGAATTATGCTAAGGGAAATTAGTCATAAAAAGACAAATATATGACTTCACTCATATGTGGAATTTAAGATACAAAACAAATGGACATAAGGGAAGGGAAACAAAAATAATATAAAAGCAGGGAGGGGGACAAAACATAAGAGACAAACGTAAAGAACAGTCGAAGGTCATACCACCCTGAATGCACCTGATCTTGTCTGATCTCAGAAGTTAACAGGGTCGGGCCTGGTGAGTACTTGGATGGGAGAACAAACTGAAGGTTGCTGGAGGGGGTGTGTGTGGTGGATGGGCTAAATGGGTAAGGAGCACTAAGGAAGACATTTGTTGGGATGAGCACTGGGTGTTACACACAGGGAATGGAATCACTGGAATCTACTCTGAAATCATTATTGCACTATATGCTAACTAACTTGGATGTAAATTAAAAAATAAAATAAATAATAAATTAATAATAAATTAATAAACAATTATAAAGCACAGGAAAACTATTTTTAATTAATGACAGAAATATATCTCCAATAAGACTTACAGAAAAAAGAGGATGCTGAAACTAAACAATATCAAAAGTGAAAAATTAAATGAAACTTAGGTATGTTAAAGATTGTCAAGGGGCGCCTGGGTGGCTCAGTCGGTTAAGCGTCCGACTTCAGCTCAGGTCACGATCTCGCGGTCCGTGAGTTCGAGCCCCGCGTCGGACTCTGGGCTGATGGCTCAGAGCCTAGAGCCTGCTTCTGATTCTATGTCTCCCCCTCTCTCTGCCCCTCCCCCATTCATGCTCTGTCTCTCTCTGTCTCAAAAATAAATAAACCTTAAAAAAAAAAAAAGATTGTCAAGATATTTATATGTAATTTCTAGAAAGACAGAGGTAACTACATTGACTCAAGAATGATGGAATTAAGCAATAAACATTAAATAAATTAACCATTCTCTCAAAATACCATACCCAGACAGCAGTTCTTCAGACCAGGTTTCTTAAAAAACAAACAAACAAACAAACAACAGGTAGCTTTAAGCAAGGATAAAGAAAAACAAGGACTACTGTGGGAGGTAAGCTTAGGAATCCCCCGGACTTACACCAATGGGTTAACAAGGCATAAAGAAATACAAAGCCATAAAATGCTCACACCCAAGTTTGGGTAAGCCAGATTGGCACCCCAAAAATAAGGGGTGCAAAGACCCCGAGAATAGGGAGGCACAAAGGTGCCAGGAATAGGGAGGTGCAAATGCACCCCAAAATAAGGAGGGAGTGCAGAGCCCCCCAAAATAGAGAGGGAGAGGCAAAGGCCTGAAATAGAAATGGCGCGAAGGTGCCCAATACATAGGAATAAAAAGATTAAATATTCAGTGTGAAAGCACCCCAAATTTAGTACTATAGCAGAAAGCTGCTTTCACAGGAGAATAGGGCCAGATTATGTAAATTGGTGAACTGGACTATGGACTGCAGGCAAAGCAGCCCAGAGCAGAGATGGTTAACAAAAGAAAAGGTGCCTTGTTAACCCTGAGGTTATTCCCCCTATCTGTCTCCTGCCCTAGGCTCTCTAAGATAAACAGAGGTGCTGCCTCATGTCTGCCATAAACAACCTTCTTCCCAACTGCCTGGCGCCCAGATTTTGTTTTGTATTCACCCAAACCCCAAACATTGTATATCTTCAAAACCCCCTTTTTCCCCTCACGTCCCCAAGTTAATGTTCACAGTTTCTTTGTCCCTTTGTGCAAGCCCATCAGTTTGTAAGCCTTCTGATCTGACTACATATGGGGCAAGGACCCTTATTTGGGGCTCTTGTCTTTTTCCCAGACATTAGCCATCTCTCATTTTAATCCTGCGTCCGCTCTTTTGCTGGCCAAAAGAGAACTTTAGAGTCTACAACAGACTTATATGCTGTTACTGGGTTCATAAGTGTTAAAATCACCACAGAGAGCAATTTTGTATCATCTAATGAGATCGAAAATTCCCACAGATAAAATACAACAATTCCAACTCTAGGTATTTACAATAGGAAAAAATTCAAATATATTCTAAGAGTAATGTACCTGACCTTGTTGCAGCATCCTTTGCAATAGAAAAATTTGGAAACATTTTAAATGTTCTTCAACAGGAAAAGGAATACACGTATATTGTGATATACTCATAATGGATACAAATCAGCAAATAAAATAAATGAACTATAACAACATGGATATTTCTCAGAAACATAATATTAAATGAAGAAAATATTAAATATTAAATCGTTCATAATGATGCTTACAGGCATGATACCATCTAAATAAAGTTCAAAAGCACACCAAAAACAAAACAAAACAAAAAATATAAACAACCACAGCAACAAAAACATCTATGTTGTTTATGGATATATACAACTATAATACCATGTAAAAATGAAAATAAAAATTACTTTTAGAAAGTACTTTCCTCTAGAAAGAAAGGAAAAATATCTATAATGAAGAAAATCAAGTAACATAATTTAGGCAAGTAAAATATTTTTGAGATTGATTATTTTTTAAATATGCCCTGCTTTAACATCTCATTTTTACCTTGGTATTTTAAATAATCCTCAAAAATTAAAAGTCTTTCTTTGCTGTTAATGTCAAGGTTTCTTAATATATGCCTAGCTCTTTTTATGATAATGTTTGAAACTACTATCCAATCTTTCAACAAATATTCCTATTGTACTCTATAATATATCTTCTCTTCGTTACTTACTACTGAAAAATCTTGAACACTGACAGTAAGAAAATGAAAGCCAAGTACTTATCTGAGTGTTGAGCACACAGAGATGCAATCAAATTCCTCATCATTAGTTGACACTTTTTTCTAATGTTTTGAGGAAATTAAGACTATAAGCATGGCTGATGAAAGGGAATTTTGATGATTTTTAGAAGGTAAGTGTGTAAACCATGAGATGTTTATTAATAATCCGATGATGACTTAATAGTCATATGTATTAGTTTCCTTGTGTTTAGAAAAAAGCAAAGAAAACCTACTATGAACAAGAAAAAAAAATTTTGTTCATTATAATCTTGAGTATCTCATAAATATCTTGCAGTCCATTAAAGTGAAATCTATAGATGGACATATACATGTATACACAAAAATCAGAGAAAACATTCAAAATATTTAATGGCCAGAATGACATGGGCATCAATCAGACAAGCAGATTGACCAATCAGAACAGAAGCTAAGCAAAAGGCAAATCAGACCTTACTCTTAAGAGATTAAGGGAAAGCAAAAAAAAAAAAAAAAAAATCATTTCCTTACTGTATATGGTCCAGCTTTCTCATTTGATAGCCATGCTTCTCAAATTTTAATGTGCCTATGAATTAACTAGGGATCTTACTAAGTGCAGCTTCTGATAAAGTGTAGGTACACCTGGGTGGCTCAGTCAGTTTAACATTGAACTCTTGAGTTCAGCTCAGGTCATGATCCCAGGGTTGTGGGATCGAGTTCTGCATTGGGTTTCACACTAAGTATGGAGCCTGCTTAAGATTCTCTCTCTCTCTCTCTCTCTCTCTCTCTCTCTCTCTCTCTCTCTCTCTCTTCTCTCTCCCTTTGCCCCTTCCCCTGCTTAAATGTGCACCCTCTCTCTCTCTCTCTCTAAAAACATAAAAAATATATAAATAAATATTTTTTAAAAATGGGTTGCTCAGTCAGTTAAGCATTCAACTCTTGATTTTGGCTCATGTCATGATCTCATGGTTCATGAGTTCAACCCCACACTGGGCTATGAGCTGACACTAGGAGTCTGCTTCAGATTCTCTCTCTCTCCCTCTCTTTCTGCTCCTGCCCTGCTCTTTCTCTCTCAAAGTAAATAAATACATGAATAAACATTTAAGAATTTTTAAAAAATCAGGGCGCCTGGGTAGCTCAGTTGGTTAAGCATCTGACTTCAGCTCAGGTCATGATCTCATAGTTTGTGGGTTTAAGCCCCACATTGGGCTCTGTGCCGACAGCTCAGAGCCTGGAGCCTGCCTTAGATTCTGTGTCTCCTCTCCTTCTGCCCCTTCCCGCTCTTGCTCTGTCTCTTTCTCTCTCTCAAAAATAAATAAACATTTAAAACATTTTTAATAAAATAAGTAATAATAAGACAATAATTTTAAAACATAAAGTGTATAGTGGGCTATGAAACCTGGCTATTCTAAGTGTGGTCCTCGGTCCATCAAAATAGACATCATCTGGGAGTTGGCTAGAAATAAAAAATCCTTCAACATCACTCATCATCAAGGAAATAAAACTACAATGAGATATCATCTCATACCAGTCAGAATGACTAAAATTAACAACACAGGAAACAACAGGTGTTGGTGAGGTTGCAGAGAAAGGGGAGCCTTCTGATACTGTTGGTGCGAATGCAAACTGGTGCAGCCACTCTGGAAAATAGTATGGAGAGTCCTTAGAAAGTTAAAAATAGAACCATCCTATGATCTAGCAATTTCTCTACTAGGTATTTACCCAAATGATACAAAAATACTGATTCAAAAGGATACATGCACCCCAATGTTTACAGCAGCATTATCAACAATAGCCGAATTATGAAAAAAGCCCAAATGTCTATCAACTGATGAATGAATTAAAAGAAGTCCTTTATATATACAACAGAATATTACCCAGTCATAAAAAATATAATGAAACCTTGCCATTTTCAACAACATAGATGGAGCTAGAAAGTATTATGCTATTATGCTAAGCGAAATAGGTCAGAGAAAGACAAAATACCATATGATTTCACTCATATGTAGATTTAAGAAACAAAACAGATAAACATTATACAAAAAAAGAGAGAAGCAAACCATGAAACAGACTCTTAAATATAGAGAATAAACTGAGGGGAGGGGAAGGGGAAGTGGGCAGGGGATGGGTTAAACGGGTGATGGGTAAAGGAAGGCACTTGGAATGTTAAACTCTGGGTTTTGTATGTGAGCGATGAATTACTAATTCCACATCTGAAACTAATATTGCACTTTATGTTAACTAACTGGAATTTGAAGGAAGAAAAAAGGACTCTTAAATGCACTCTTAAATGCAGAGAAATGGTAGTTGCCAGAGGGTGGGAGGAGAGGGTGATGGGTGAATTAGGTGACAGAGAATAGGTGACAGAGATTGAGAATACATTTATTGTGATGAGCACGGAGTAATGTATACAATTGTTGAATCACTATATTGTATACCTGAAACTAATACAGCACTGTATGTTAATTGTGCTTGAATTTAAAAAATAATGTTTTTAACTTAAAAAAAAAGAGAGAGAAGCACAAAATCCTAGGGCTCTTCCCAAACCTACTGAAGAAGAATTTTGACAAAACCCCTAGACAATTTATATCTCAAATATTAAAACTGACTAGCACTATACTATCTGACAAATGACCTGAAACCTCTACTAAATCACACACCAAGGGAGCATCTGGGTGGCTCAGTCGGTTAAGCATCTGACTTCGACTCAGATCATGATCTCATGGTTCATGAGTTGAGCCCCACGTCAGGCTCTCTGCTGTCAACACAGAGACCGCTTTGGATACTCCGTCCCTCTCTCTCTCTGCCCCTCCGCCACTTGCGCTATCTCTCTCTCTTTCAAAAATAACCAAACATTAAAAAAAATTATAAAAAAAATAAAACACACACCAAGAAAGAGGTAGGGAAGATTTTACAGAATAAAAAAAAAAAAAAAAAAAAAAAAAAACAACTCAAGAAACATAACAATTAAATACAACATATGGAACTTGGTGTATGGATTGGACGATACCAGAGAATTATTGTTAATTCTGTTAGATGTGATAATGGCATGTCATTACCAAAAAAAAAAAAAAAAGGCAAAATTTTGACTATTATAAAGACTGGTTATTGGGTATATGAAGATATACAGGCTCATACACAAATCTCTCTACTTTGTGTATGTGTGAAAGTTTTCGTAATAAAAATTTAAATAATGATTCCCCAAAGGTTATTAATTCATTTATTCAAAAAATAAATATACAGGTATTGTGTTCCATTTCTTCTCATGCCAATCTGAGAAACATTCAAAGTACTCCCATTATGTATATTTTCCAAAGTGTTGAATCCAAAATTTTATTTATTCAAACTCCAGTTTTCATAGCACATGAGTATTTATAATCTTCTGTGTAAGTATCTAATACACACAAAAGATAACACAAGAAAATAAAAGGTTTTGAATTTTTCTTTAAATTTTTTAACGTTTTTATTTGTTTTTAAGAGATAGAAAGAGACAGAGGGTGAGCAGGGGAGGGACAGAGAAAGAGGAAAACACAGAATTCAAAGGAGTCTCCAGGCTCTGAGCTGTCAGCACAGAGCCTGATGTGGGGCTCGAACCCACAACCATGAGATCATGACCTGAGCTGAAGTTGGACATTTAACCAACTGAGCCACCCAGGTGCTCCAAAAGGTTTTGAAAAATTATCACTGCCTCTATTAAAATATATTCGAGAAATGTGGTAACAACTCTTATTTCCAAAAATGTGTTCTAGTTTTTCTAATAATTTTCCTCATTTCATGTCAGTTACCTTTTCCTGTCTAAATCCTGAATACTTCAAGAAATCTTGAATTTAGATAGCTCCCTGAATAATGTTTCCAAAATTTTATCTATGCATTACTTGTAACAGGATTACTAACTCTGTTTATAAAAATATTGTGCACCATTTCCCATACACTCTGAAGTGGGATCAGAGAATCTTAGTTTATCAAGATACACATATGATTTTTGGGCACACTAAAGTTGGAGTTTTTTAAATTTAAAAATGTGAAAATATTATGAATGGATCTCAACATCAAGGATTAATTTCCTTCCCAACATAAGCAAGTAGAAAATTGGACAAAATATGTAAAATATGTAAAATTACTATTTTGAGATCTAAGAAAACAGACAGAACAAAACTGTGATACCTAAAAAAATAGAAACAAATGAGATAAACACTGGGGTTGTACCAGCTTACTGCCTGAGGCAGTCTCACCAAATACAGGAAGAGAATACTGAGTTCTAGAGTCCTCGAGCTAGAATTTACAGAGCTGAAGCCACAAGCGAAGGGAAGAGCAATAAATGAACGCTTGAAGATCTGCAAAGAGATTCTCCATTGTTCTACCACATATGCATGTGATAAAATCCCATGACACAGGAAAGAACTATGAGAAAATACTAGGATAAACAATTCAGAGAGCTCACACTGGATGGGAATAATTCCTGTTTGCACCAGCCAGAATGGAGAGATTTCTTGATACACAGGGAATTTAAGCGGCTCTTCACAAAGGTAACAACTTGGGAGTAGAACAGCAAGTAAAGGTTATTCTTCATTCACTCAAAGCTTAAAAGAAGGTGTGAAAGGATCAAACTGATCCAAAATAACTGTCTATCAGAACAAATTCCAACACTCTTTAAAGAAATACAAGAAAGTTCTCCCACCCAAGGATTCATATTTCACAATGTCAGTACCAAATCAAAAATCATCTGGCGTGCAAAACACAGGAAGATATGAACTTTAAATAGGAAAAAGAATAATCCATAGATATCGGATCAGACATGACAGAGATTATATAATTAGCAGTAAAAATCCTTAAAATAGCTATTATAAATATAAAAAGTCTCAGGATTAAAAGGAAAAATATAAATACGATGTCCAAAATCAAAACATACTTTATGGGAATAACAAGTGATTAGATACTGAGGAACAAATATCAGTGAACTTGAAGACACAGTAATAGAAACTACTCAAAATGAAATACAGAAAGAAACCATAATTTAAAAAATAATAATAAACAGTGCCTTGGTGGCATGGGGAAAATAACAAAAAGCCTACAATACATATACCTGCTCCCAGAAAGGGCAAGAGGAGAAAAATTACGTGACAATGTGATGGCCAAAATTTTCCAAATTTGATAGGAATTATAACAGCACAGACCCAAAAATTTCAAGAAAATCCAAGCATAATAAACAAAAACCACATCAGAGCATGTAACAACCAAATTGCTAGAAACCAGACATGAAGTGAAAAGTGTAAAAGCAGCAACAGAAAAAAAGACACTATGGACAGTGGAACAAAGATAACAATGACAGTAAAATTCTCATTTTACCCAGGAGACAATGGGAAGACATACTAAAATTATTACAAGAAAATTTGAATTGTTGGAAGAAAAGCTTAGAATTCTACACCCAGCAAAAATATCTTTCAAAAATTAAGATGAAATAGAGACTTTTTGAAACAAACAAAAGCTAAAAAGTTCCACTGTAATGCCATCAACGTGGAATAGAATAAACGTAAAAAAAAGTCCTTCAGGCAGAGAGAAAATGATACCAGATGGAAGTGGTAAGTTTATGGGTGAATATAAAAGACAAATTTTTATATCTTAATCCCATAAGGATAATTCATTGTTCATTAATTGCTTAATTAATTAAGCAAAAACAATAACAATGTATTTTGTCAGTACTAACATATGTAAAATAAAATATGTAACAACAATAGCTCAAAAAGGTCAGGGGAAATAGAAATATTGTGTGGTAAACTTTTTTTTTTTACTTTTATTTTTATTTTATTTTATTTTTTAATTTTTTTAAATTTACATCCAAATTAGTTAGCATATAGTGCAACAATGATTTCTGGAGTAGATTCCTTAGTGCCCCTTACCCATTTAGCCCTTCCCATCTCCCACAACACCTCCAGTAACCCTCAGTTTGTTCTCCATATTTATGAGTCTCTTTTGTTTTGTCCCCCTCCCTGTTTTTATATTATTTTTGTTTCCCTTCCCTTATGTTCATCTGTTTTGTCTCTTAAAGTCCTCAGATGAGTGAAGTCATCTGATTTTTGTCTTTCTCTGACTAATTTCACTTAGCATAATACCTTCCAGTTCCTTCCACATAGTTGCAAATGGCAAGATTTCATTCTTTTTGATTGTTGAGTAATACTCCATTGTATATATATACCACATTTTCTTTATCCAATCATCCATCAATAGACATTTGAGCTCTTTCCATACCTTGGCTATTGTTGATAGTGCTGCTATAAACATGGGGGTGCATGTGTCCCTTTGAAATAGCACACCTGTATCCTGTGGATAAATGCCTAGTAGTGCAGTTGCTGGGTGGTAGAGTAGTTCTATTTTTAGTTTTTTGAGGAACCTCCATACTGTTTCCAGAGTGGCTGCACCAGCTTGCATTCCCATGTATTGTAAATGTCTTTCACAATATTTGTAACTGTGTAACATTATCTGAAGGCTGCCTTTCAAAAGTAAAGATATATTTTGGAAACAGAGCAAAGTTAAAACTTTAAGAAAAAGAGATATAACTAAAAAGTCAAATGTGGATATAAAAATGGAATTATTTTTTAAAACTCAACTAATCTCAATTAATCAATTAGAATGCAGTAAAAGAGGAAATGGGAAAAAATATATAGGACAAGTGGAGAACAGAGATAAAGAGGGTAAATTTAAACCAATGATATTGATACTTGCACTAAATGTGAGAATGTAAATGATCTGAAGATTCCAATGAAAAAACAAAGTTGTCGGACTGCACAAAGAAACAAGACCCAAGTATATGCTACTTATACAAAACCTGCATTAAATAAAAAGACAGACTTTTAAAAATATATATATAGAAAAAGATATAACATGTTAACACTAAACAAAAAAAGTTTGGGATGACTATAGACAAAATAGTCTTTAATACAAGGAATACTACTGGGAATAAAGAAGAGCATTACGTAATAATAAAGGGGTCACTTTATCACAAAGACCTAAAAATCCTAAATATATATGCACCCCAAAAAACAGAGCCTGAAAATACATGAAGCAAAAACTGATAGAATTAAAATGAAAAATAAGCAAACCCACAAATATAGTCAGAGATTTCAATGCTGCTCTCTTGGCAATAGTTAGCACAGACAAAAGAACCAAGCAAAAAAAATTTGGAGGGTCAAATAACACTCTGGTATATTAACCAAAAGAAACCATATACTGAGCCATAAAACAAGTCTCAATGAATTGAAAAATATTGAAATCAGGGGCACCTGGGTGGCTCAGTCAGTTGAGCTTCTGACTTCAGACCATGTTATGATCTCCTGGTTTGTGAGTTCAAGCCCCAGGTGGGGCTTGCTCCTATCAGCACATAGCCTGCTTCAGATCTTCTGTCCCTCCCCTGCTTGCACTTTCTCTCTCAAAAATAAAGAAAACATCTAAAAATTTTTAAAAATACATTGAAATCATATAGAATATAATTCTTGATCTAAGCTTTTTATGTATATAAACTATAAATCAATAAGAGAAAGCAATATTAATATAATAATCCTTATGTATTAAGAAATTAAACAACATACTTCTAAATGACCACTGGTTCAAAGACAAAATCACAATGGAAATTTTCTAATACTTTAAACTTAATGAAAATGGAAAATGTATCAAATTATAAGATACAACTAAAAATATTTAAAGTACAGACACTCAGGAACAGTTTGGCACTCTCTCACAAAATTAACCTTATACTTACCAATGATCTAAAAGTCCACTCGTAGGTATTTATCCAAAGAACTGAAGATATAAATATATAAATATATGAATATAAATACCCACTTTAAAAAATTATGTAAGGGGAACCTGGGTGACTCAGTTGGTTAAGCGTCTGTCTTCAGCTTCATGGTTCGTGGGTTCAAGCCCCACATCAGGCTCTGTGCTAACAGCTCAGAGCCTGAAGCCTGCTAAAGATTCTGTGTCTCCCTCTCTCCTCTCTCTCTCTCTCCCCCTCCCCCAGTCAAGCTCTGTCTCTCTGTCTCTCTCAAAAATAAATAAACATTAATTTTTTTTTTCAATTATGTGAAATGTCAGGAGCCCTGTCTGGATCAGTCAGTAGAGCCTGGGACTCTCAGGGTTGTAAGTCCAAGCCCCACATTGGGTGTAGAGATTACTTAAAAATAAAAAATCTTTTAAATTATGTGAATGTTTAAAATGATTTCAGGGTGCCTAGGTGACACAGTCTTGATTTCAGCTCAAGTCATGATCTCACGGGTTCTGGAGATCAAGCACCACATCAGGCTCTGCAGTTCAGCGGGGAGCCTGCTTGGGATTCTCTCTCTCTCCCTCTTTCTCAGCCCTCCCCCACTCGCTTGCTCTCTCTCTCAAAATAAATAAACTTTAAAATAAAATAAAATTATTTCATATATACTAGTATAAATTTAAAAAGGAAATACTTAGCAGAGATAATCATAACATATATAAGATCTGTAGAATGAAAATTACAGATATCGCTTAGAGAAATTAGAGTAGACCAAAATATATGGAGAGATACACCATCTTCAACTCCCCAGAAGATTCAAACTATATAACAATTGCTCCAAAAATGAGCTATAGATTCAATAATAATGACAATCAAAATCCCAGAAGGATATTTTTTAATTGATAAGTTGATTTTGAAAATTACAGAAGTGCAAAGAGCATAGAATAGCTAAAACAATTTTGAAAACCAACAAAATTTGTTAGGGTGTTTTGAAGACTTAGTATAAATCTCTAGTAATCAAGACAGTGTAGTATTGGTATTAGATTAGGTGTTTGCATAAATAGAACCACACAGAGAATTCAGAAAAGATCCACCCATGTGAAAGGACTGTAAAAGCTGAAATTGTACAAACTGATCTTCATAACCAATTGGAAGATTTAGAATTATATTGTGACTCATAATTTTTTGTCAAAACATTTAAAACTCTCTTAGGTTGGTTATAAATATATAGGGAAATGAAAAAAATAGTAAAGATGATATTTATTCAACATACTATAATTTCAAACAGAACCATTAAGAATTAAAATGCTTTAATTCTTCGCTTTAAAATTTTTATAAGGAGTACTGTGAATGTGTTTCCTTGCCATGTACTACAACATAGAGCAAGCACCTCTTTTATGCCTTGAAAATTGTGATATTCCTGTTTGGATCGGCTTCTCCCATTTTATCTTTGTATTTTCAATGTCATGACATATCCCCAAATACTCCTTTAATGTTAAGTTTTATGCCAATGCCACTTTCTCTGGGACATCTCTCTCTTTTTCATCACAACTCCTTTCCTGGTGTATGTTAATAAGTTCACCATTACTAAATTCCCCTGGCTCCATATCTAATCTCTCTGTTGGCAGTGTTAATATGCCCACAGTGATCTATTCCTTCTAGAACTACATTTACATTCAATTGGAATTTCACTTCCAACACTATCATCTTTTGTTTCCTTACTTTCACATTGGTTAGCCAATTTCCTCTTCCAAGTATCCATCTGTGTAAAGTGTCACAGGGGTTTAGCAATGGACGACAAAGAAGCTAGACAACTTTGCATTCGACATTAATTTAATAATACGCACACTGGGAAAATCACCAACATCTTTTGAAAGAAATGACATGATTGGTCACTAATCATAATGTATATCTGTTATTTATGTAGTAATTTGTGGACCAAAGATCTAGTGAAGAGAAGTGAAGTCTGTATTTTATGCTCAGTTAATACACCGTAACAACTGAAATGTGAAATGTGCTATTGGAAAACCGGTGTCGTTTAAACTATGGTGACTAAAGATTATGCATATTGAAATTGTGCAAAACACTTGAATAAGCACTGCCTTATTCAAATAAATATTAGGGTGCCTGGGTGAATCAGTCGGTTGAGCTTCAGCTCATGTCATAATCTCACAGTTTGTGAGTTCAAGCTCCAAATTGGGCTCTGTGCTGACAGCATGGAGCCTGCTTCAGATCCTCTGTCCTCCTCTCTCTCTGCCCCTCTCCTCAGGTTGTCTCTCAAAATGAATAAACATTTATATTTTAAAATATATTCAATGTATGGGGCGCCTGGGTGGCTCAGTCGGTTAAGCGACGGACTTCAACTCAGGTCACGATATCGCCGTCCGTGAGTTCCAGCCCCAAGTCGGGCTCTGGGCTGATGGCTCAGAGCCTGGAGCCTGCTTCTGATTCTGTGTCTCCCTCTCTCTCTGCCCCTCCCCTGTTCATGCTCTGTCTCTCTCTGTCTCAAAAATAAACGTTAAAAAAAATAAATAAATAAATAAATAAAATAAAATAAAATAAAATAAAATAAAATATATTCAATGTAAATGATTTTGAATATTTCTGGGGGGTCTACCTTGACTACTAGAAAAATTTTACTTAGGTTTATAAAGGTTTTTGCTTTTGAAAATGTCTTCACATTCAAAGCTCACTCTTCATGATTTTTGGCAAATCATGAATTTAAAACCAGAAGGAAACCTGTCTATTGTATTAGTGAGAAGGCTAATTGCTCTAATAACCTCAAATTTTCAGTAACTTAATGCAAAAATGCTTATTTTTAACTCAGACAATAGCTCAATTTGAAACCGCAAAAGGAGTTCTGCTTCATGAAGTCATTCAGGGTCCCGGGATTATTTTGTCTTGTGAACCTGCCCGTCACCAGGGCTTTGAGTCTTCTCCATTCAGCAAATGAGTAAAGAAAGAAACATTTGCCTGTGGGAATTTTTGTGCACCAGGACTAGAAATGGTGTACATCACTTGTATGAGAGTTCATTGGCCATAATTCAGTCAAATGGGCACTTCTAAAATACAAAAAAGTGTGTATGTCCAACAGGAAAAGGGAATCTTATTTGTTAAACAACTATCCAGTTTATGTCACAGGGGTTCTGGAAGATAAAGGTGCCATCATGAGTGAAAGTTGACCTGGGACCAGAATTGACATGGTCTGACTCCCACTGCAGTTCTCTTGCCTTTCTACCAAATGGGAACAATTTATTGTCACTCCCATCCTATTTTCATCATCGTTTATTTGCCCTTTAACTGAATTCATTTTAAATTCATATACCCAAATGGAGTCAAAGATGAAAAAAATTAAGCTGCTAATAAATTATACAACCCAAAATTACTTCAAAGCCAAGTTTTTAGGTGTTCAGATGAATACAATGTAAACTACAGATTCATAAACATATAAAGCATTTTATTTTTTTTAATGTTTTTATTTATTTTTGAGACAAAGAGAGACAGAGCATGAGCAGGGGAGGGGCAGAGACAAAGGGAGACACACAATCCAAAGCAGGCTCCAGGCTCTGAGCTGTCAGCACAGAGCCGGATGCGGGGCTCGAACTCACAGATGGTGAGATCATGACCTGAGCTGAAGTTGGACGCTTAACCGACTGAGCCACCCAGGCGCCCCTAAAGCATTTTAAACTATCTCCCTTAAATATGATGTGATAGATGAATTGTATTTAATTGTAGACACAAAGATAATTCAGTCGTGAAAATCTTAGCCCTTGGTGTTGACTCTTATATGCCACTGCTGCACATTTTCTTATTTCCTCATGAACATCAGACTTTCTTAATTAAACAAATATATCATCTATACCTTGTGATTACAATTCAACAATTAAAATCTTGGAATTAGAAGAAACATCATTTATTTTAGAGCATGCAGAGTTGTTTGTCTTTCCAAATAACTAGAGAAAAGAGGCTCCCTACAGTTCAGATGCTGTTTATGAAGGTAATATTGTATAATTTATCATGAAATAAAACATGACAGGCAAGTTCAAAGGAAGCAATGGCATTTTAACTTTTGAGCCTGATGAAGCATGTAGAACAGCAAAACATTCTGCTTGTTACTATTGCATGGTACTGGAGCATGAACTTTCTCTCACCTTAGGCCCCAGTTAACTTTACTATTAATAACTTCAGTATAACTTGCACTATTTCTATCTTCCCATATCACGTACATCAATAAATCTACTTTACATTTTCTTCTACTACTTTTGCTTAAATATTCACAAATATTTACCATTATTTTCTTTCAGCTTACCTCTTGCAATTTATTTTCCCCTTCTTAAACCTCAAAACACATAGTAGATGTGGTCTATGCCCTGGTTAAGGAGGTCTAGACCCTTCTGTCATACCCGAAAATCGGTCTTGTCATCATTAATTAAATATGTTTCTACCTCAAATGAATTTAAGTGTTCATAATAAAAAGCCAAATTACCTACACTGGGCTCCATACTGACCACATACACAAAGTGTGCCTATTCACAACTCAGATCATCCAGGTAGGGGTAAGTAAAGATGAAATAACCCTAATCTCCAAGAAGTTAAAATTTAACAACAACAACAACAACAAAATCTCACCCTCCTGGAGAATCTGATAAGGATTTTTAATGTAATATCCGACATTCCTCATTATTTCCTATGACTTGGAGACCAATCCAGTAAAATTGCACCAAATATTTCACCAACATTTTACATATCAAAAAAGGCACAAATAGCTGAAATGACCTTGTTTTCTAGAAAAGCCCAGAAACCTAAGTTATCAGGAAAAAACCATTTAGAAAACTTGGGATTAATATCATGAGGATAAAAATACAATATATAGACAGATTCAAATTTAAATAACATTTTAAAAATACATGGGTTTAATCAGCTAAGGAAGAATAGACTTGTATCAAAACCAGAACCAAAGAACAAAGACACTGAGGAAAATAGCTCAATTTAATGCTACTCGGTGTCTGTAAGATAAATTTAAAATAACTAGCATGGAGTTTTTTGTTTGCTTGTTTTGCACAATTAAGATTATAGAATTATAATACTGTTTCTATGCATTTGGAAAGAAACCAACCAGGATTAGAATTACCATTGAGAAAAGACTGCCCAAGTTCCAAACAAGGTAGCCTAGGATCCCAAACCTCTTCCCATATTATACTGACATGATAGCACTAATACAATAAACTAGGTGACCAAGCCTAATAGTGGCACAAATAAGCAGCATTTTCAGGACTATCTAGGGATTGGCGCATACTGTTTCCACAGAAGAAATGGGGGGAAATTTTGTGAACACAAAAGAGGGAATAACGAAAGAGGTAGTATAATTTGTATTTGTAGAAGCACATAAATTCAGATATGCATATTTAGAACATCTCAGAGGGGCGCCTGTTTGCTTCAGTCAGTTGGGTGGTTGGACATCTACCTTCTGCTAAGGTCATGATATCCCGGTTCCTGCTCTCTGCTGTCTGCACAGAGCCCGCTTCAGATCCTCTGTCCCCCTCTCTCTGCCCCTACTCTGCTCATGCTCTCTTTCTCTCTCTCGCAAAAATAAATAAGTAAAAACTTAAAAACAAAGAACGAAAGAAAGAAAATCTCAGAAACGAAAGAAAATTTCTCAGAAAGAAAGAAAACCTACAGACCTGTCAGTGCTGCCACTAACCTGGTAGTTAATCAGTGTAAATAAACCAGTGCTATCTGATTTCCATTGCTTCTCCTTCTCTACTCCTTTGCCTATGGGAACCTGTACAAATTCTAGCAATCACAGGAGGTTAACTCTCTAAATTGTACTTGGGAGTTGAATTCGTTTTGTAACAATCCTGACAGCCAACTAACTTTTCTGATATTCCTTACAGCTGTCAAAAAGATTACCTAGACTAAAGAAAGGTGGAGGAAGAGGAGAAAGTCAAGTACAGTGGAGTCGCCCCTTATCCACAGATTATTAAATCAATCTAGGTTTGATTGATTTAATCAATCAATCTACCCAAGGACAATGGCAGTCAGAAGCAAATAATCCTGCTTCTGACATGTTGTCTGAAGGCCAATAGTAATGTAACACTAGGTCACAATGCCTAGTCATTCACCTCATTCATCATGTAGGCATTTTATCATCTCACATCATCACAAGAAGAAAGGTGAGTACAATACAAATAAGATATTTTGAGAAAGAAAAACCACATTCACATAACATTTATTTCAGTATATTACTATAACTTCTATTTTACCATGGTGTTGTTCGTCTCATACTGTCCATAATTTATTAATAAAACTTTATCATAGGTATGTATAGGAAAAACAGTATATGCAGGGTTCAATAGTATCTGTGGTTTCCAGCATCCACGGGGGTCTTGGCATGTATACACCAGGGATGGGGGTGACTGCTGCATAAGGATACAGCACAGACATCATAATGAAATTGAGCATTGCCTAAGAATTGGAGTAGATACTGGAAGGAAGCAAGGGCCACTAGAAACCTCCTCTGGAAAACTATAAATTAGATAATCTTTAAATTAGTTTATCTCAAATATTACACATGGTTAATATGCCTATTAATTAAATCATCGGGGGAAAAAAATCCAACTTTCAGTGCCTGAATTCATTGTAAGTACCATGCCCTGGGAGTCTAGAGACCTGCTATTTAACAAGGAATTTGTCACTAAATAGCTAAGTTATCGTCAGAAAAATAGTTATTCTGTATCTCAATTTTGTTATCTTGAAAATTGTCATTTTTATTAGATTATGTCTTCCAACATGAAAATTCTAAAACCTGACTACAATTAAGTATATTGAACTTTCAGCAGCAAAGAAATTCAAGGTTAAGTTCAAGAGCCCTGAATACTTAGCCCTTAGCTTCAGCTGTGATATTAGGCACTCTAACATCACAAACCATTACAACATTATATATATACTATAGTCTTTTCAGTCTTCTTTCCCATGTTTCTTCCTCCTTAATTGTTTTCTTGCCAACATGTCCAACATCACACAGTGACTAACACCTGGCAGTAACTAAAAATTGACTTACTGGTCAGCATATGGATTTCTGGATAGCCCATGAATCTTTTCTGAATCTGGTCCGCATCCCAGATTTTTGGAAATGGCAGAGGGCCACAAGTCCAACATATTACAAGCTAGAAATACAGAAAAAGTAATCTTTTCTCAAAGATTAAAAGGAGAAAACCAATATATCTTGGATAGCAATTCAGGATGTTATATACATTCCTATATAAAATAATTTTAAATGTTTGCCCTTTTCCATGCACACAAACACATACACATACACTCACATTCACACTTAGTCACAGACTTCTGCCTACTCTATATTCTTTAGCAAATCTAAGCACAATCTTCCTTCCAGAAACTTTTCACTCTGAGGAATGACAAAAATATTACATGAAGAGAAAAGTCTGCAAAGGCTGTTAACCAAAAGTAATTTGTAATCCCCATGTAACTTCTTGTAGGTTTCTCAGAAATAAATCCATATGAATACATTCAGTAACTCTGGAAAACAATATCCATTTCCACCATAAATTTTCTTTTAATATCTAATATGTATCTTATTCATTGATTTCCTGCTATGTTCCAGGCTCCTCCTCTTTCCCAGAATAATTTTACTTAATTTTTTTAAGTTTCTTTATTTACTTTGAGGGGGCGGGGGAGACAGAATCCTAAGCAGGCTCTGCACCATCAGCACAGAACCCAGCATGGGGCTCAGACTCGTGAATCATGAGATTGTGACCTGAGCCAAAATCCAGAATCAGGCGCTTAACCGACTGAGCCACCCAGGCACCCTAATTTTACTTAATTTTAATAATATGCTGCCAATACTTTATGATCACAGACAGAAAATAATTCAACTGATATTGTAGCCACTGGATGATGTTGTTTGAAGCCCTGACTTGACAATGTCTCAATAGCAATTGAAGAGACCTATTAGTCATCCTTCACGGATCAGTGCTAACAGTTTATGCTTTTTGTGGTTATTATGTTTCTGTTTCTCGTTGTGTTTGTTTTGTTTTGTTTTGTTTTGTTTTGTTTTTTCCACTGGATAGGTTTTTTGTAGTTAGAATAACATGAGGTATGAGAAACTTTAGTGAAGGCACAAAGACTTATATCCAAGAGTAGTCAGTGCACTGAGATGAACCAGGTCAGCCAGGGTAATATCTTATTTTCTCTGGTTACTATGCCAGCAAATTGTGTAAAGGAGTAAATTGGAAAAAGAATTTCACAGTCCCTACCACTAACACCTGGAGTCAGAAGGATAAATACAAAACTATTGGGGTGATAAGCAGATAATGCAAATCAAAAAGCATACATGTGCTTATAAAGGTAATGAACAAATAAGGTGGCAGCAACCTGGGAACTGGGCAGATGCAGTACTTGATACAGTAGGGCACTGGGGAGCAAAGATTTCCCCAAGAAAGAAATAGACTTTAAGACCTTAGAGGACAGAGATGTAAGGGATTTAATTAATTCAATAAACATATATTGCAACTGTGATAGATAAAGAGAATGCATCTATGGAGAAAAGGAAATGATTATTTTTTGTTTATTGCTTTGCCATGTAGCAAAACATCACTAATGAATATTTATGGCTGAATCCTTTTTAATAAGTAGAGTGGTGAACACAGAGAACTGAAAAGCTATGCCTACCTGAACTACCACTGATGTTGCTGTCAAATCACACTGAAAATACGTTATGAATAAAAATATCCTTTTCTCTGCATGTGGACAAAATCACCAAGTCATTTAGGACAATGAAGTTAACCAGGTTCTGGATAGTATCTGAGGCTGTTAGAAATTGTGAGAATTCACAAATTTTAACCCAACCAATATATAAAAAGATGCCCAAATCACTAATCATCAGGGAAATGCAAATCAAAATCACAATGAGATATCACCTTACACCTGTTAGAATGGCCATTATAAAAAATACAGAAGATAAGACATATTGGTATGGATGTAGAGAAAAGGGAACCCATATATATATACATATATATGTGTGTATATATATATATATATATATACCCATATATATATAAATATATACATATATAATATTTATATACATATTTATACACACACACACACACACACACACACACACTAGAATATTATTCAGCATCTAAAAATAAGGAAACCCTGCCATTTTGTAGCAACATGGATGAACCTACAGGACGTTATGCTACGTGAAATAAGCCAGATGCAGAAAGACAAATACTGCATGATCTCATTTATGTGTAGAATCTGAAAAAGTTAAACTCATAAAAGCAGAGATGATAATGGTGGTTATCAGGGACTGGGACAGTGGAAAAAATGGGGAGATGTTTAAAGGATACAAACTTACAGTTATGCAGGATGATAAGTTCTGGAGATCTCAAATATAGCATAGTGACTATAGTTTCAATACTGTATCATATACTTGAAATTTGCTAAACGTTCTGAACACAAAAATAAAAGTAACTATGTCAGGTGATAGCTATGTTAATTAACTTGATTGTGGCAATCAATTAACAATGTATACGTGTATCAAAACATCATGTTGTACACCTTAAATATACACAATTTTTATTTGTCAATTATACCCCAATAAAACTTAAAATCTTTTTAAGCAAAATATTCCTTTGAAATTATAAGATTTTAATATCAGAGTTATGATGCAGAAGATAGGATAAAAGTTAAGCAACAAATCCATAATAGAGTTTCCCTTCTCCTTTATTTTTTTTTAAGTTTTTATTTATTTATTTCGAGAGAGAGAGAGAGAGAAAGCATGTAAGTGAGGTAGGGAAGGGCAGAGAAAGAGAGGCAGAAAGAATCCCAAGCAGGCTCTGAACCATCAACATGGAGCCCAACACAGGGCTCGAACCCCCGAACCGTGAGATCATGACCTGAGCCGAAATCAAGAGTCGGACACTTAACCAAATGAGCCCTCAGGTGCCCCTCTTTCACTTTTATTTAAAAAACATCTCCATCTTTGGATATATTATCACTACTACTAAAAGCCTTACATATGAATTTTTTAAAGCATTAACACATCTTCTCATGCTTTTAAAATCTATAATAGAAACTTAAATGTTTAAAAAAAAGAACCTTCCTTATATATTTCTAGTAGTAATGCTATATAGTAATTATTAACATACTTAGAAGCTTATAATCAGATTTTATTTAGAAACACCACTGTTACAAATGTTAACTCTTAGATTCCCCCAGATTCCAATTGTGCTTCCATAGTGCTATGGTAACAGAGCAGAGTATTTGTCTTGAGTAAGCTCTTTAAAGGTAAAGAATCATTAACATTTTCAAGTGTCAAGCTGTTAACTTGCCAAATTTTATTTACAACTAATATTTTCATGAAAGTAAGATATAGTAGATGTATTCAGGAGATCTAGCTTCTAACTGTAAACGTCCACTCATAATGTGAACTTGAAAAAAACATTGTGCTTTTTTGGTCCTCAGTTTTCTTACTGGTAAAATGAGATAATTTGATTTTAATTCTAATATCAGGTAGGGAATGCTTTGGAATAAAAAAACTAGAGCCTATAATATTCTCCTCCAACTTAAAGGTGAAATAATGACACTTAGTGAGACAAATTGAAAGTAAGACAATGACACTAATTTCAGGATAAATAGGACCACAAGACAAGAGTTCCATCTAGTATATATTGGGGGGAAATTTAGTATATAATCTTTATTGCCAAAGACAGATGCTGAATGGTAATTTGTTCAAGTTGCATAGCAGGTAATTTCTTGGAACAATATCCTCAGCGGTATCTTTAAATTTTCGGCATGGCAAAATCTGAAATGACCTTTCCTTTTCCCTCAACTATAGCTCAGAAATAGGAAGACTAGATGAAAATTTAAATTCTCTACTGTTGGGGCATCTGAATGGCTCAGTTGGTTGGGTGTCCAACTTCAGCTCAGGTCATGATCTCATGGCTCATGAGTTCAAGCCCTGCGTCAGGCTCTGTGCTGACAGCTCAGAGCCTGGAGCCTGCTTGGGATTCTCTCTCTCCCTCTCTCTGTGCCCCTTCCCCTCTCTCTCTCATTCTCTCTCTCTCTCTCTCTCTCTCTCTGTCTCTCTGTCTCTTTCTCTCTCACTCCCTCTTTCTCTCTCTCTCAAAAATAAATAAACATTTAAAAAAATAGCTAAATGTCTCTACTGTTGGGGTGCCTAGGTGGCTCAGTCAGTTAAGCATCCGACTTTGGCTCAGGTCATGATCTCACGGCTCGTGAGTTCGAGCCCCATGTGGGGCTCTGTGCTGACAGCTCAGAGCCTGGAGCCTGCTTCAGATTCTGTATCCCTCTGTCTCTGCTTCTCTCTCTCTCTCTCTCTCTCTGTCCCTCTCTCTTTCTCAAAAATAAAATAAAAACAGTAAAAAATAAATAAATAAAATAACAAATGTCTCTACTGCTATCACAATGGCTAAGTCAAACTCAGACAACCAGACATCCATCCTCTACTCAGGGGGTTCAATAATAAGTCTTTTTGAAAATTTAAACATCATAAGTGCATAGTTAATATATATACATCATTGTCCAGATAATAGTATCTAATTCTAAAAAAAAATGTTTACATTTTCATGATTGCAAGTTACTTTTTCTACCAAAAAAATCAGGTAAACTTGAACTATTATCATTTAGAATGATAAAATAATGGTTAGCAGAACTTGCTTCTCAAATAAATATTAGACTTTTGACACTGCTTTGCACAAGATTCCATAACCTTTTATGGTTTGAGAAGTGATGGCCAAGCACAAAGATGTGGGAGCAAAAGGGGATAAGTATGCCAGGAATTTCTACTGAGTATCTACATCTATAATATTTCTACTAAATATTTAGACTAAATGCAGCAACTCTGAAAGACCTGTCATTTTTCAATAAAATACAGCTTTTGAGCAGTGATTTTTAATCTATTCTCCCAGTGAAAATTGTGCTATTAAGTGAAGATAATTGTACTTCTAATTCCTAAGTACTCTGAATTTCAATTAAAATACAGCATCATTTTCATAACATAATTGAGATATAGTTCACTGTCATTTTCTACAACTCTACTGCTGTCATAATTCTTGGTGATTTTAATAGCCAGGCAGTTCACTGACCTCTACTCTTTAAATAATTTTGATCTCCTCCCCTCTTAAGCCACACACTGCCCTAAATGACATCTCCCTCACAGTCTCAGTATTAAACATTACTCTATTTTGCAACCTGCCCCTCCTTCATGTTTCCTCATTCTTCTGGTACCAGATTTTCTTCTACACACTGGAACCTACAATCCTGTGATTTTTTTTTTCACAGTTCACTATCCCCATTATATTCTAATCTCCTTCCTCACACAGCACCTGCAAGTAGCAGGATAAAAACACAGAACCATGCTGACTGGTCTCACTTTAAAGTCAAGAGCACTAACCTCAAGTAGTCCCTTCATGCTGCCCAAGCCATCATATTATATTCTCCTACCATATACTTTGATTTTTCCTTGTGAGCATTTTAGAGCATTTTCATCTTCCTCAAACCTTTAATGCCTCCATCCCCAGATTACGACCTCTTTCTTTCCTTCTATTTTAGGATTACCTCTCCACTTGTGCCCTAGGTCCCAATATCCTGTACCTACTCAAGAGCATTGTTCTAGGAATTCTCTCTTTAAGGCATCATCACATTTCCCCATCTCTATTGGGTCATCCCCCCAGTAGCACACAAACATGCAGTAATATACTTCATCTTATAAGTGAATTCTTGTTACCATGTCATCTTCACTCTGCCCACCTTTATAGCAAAACTCATCAAAAATGTATCGTACTCCCTGATGAAGTTTTTTCTATGAATGCAATCTAATCAAGGTCTCTACTTCATTCAGTCTTGTAGTCACCAGTGTTCTCCTCCTCCTCCTGCTCAGACCTCACCTTATTTAACATATCTGTAACATTTGAACCAGTTAATCACTTACTCCTTGTCAAAACCCTTTCTTCAATTGGTTTCCATGCACTTTCTCTTGATTCCACTTCTGTATCACTAACCATTCTTTCCAGTCTCTTTCATTTGCTTCTCCTTCTTTCTCTACTTTCTCAAGTTGGAATGTTCAGTACTTAAATTCCCCTCAATCCGCACTCATACCCTGGGTGATAGCTTTCAATTATGACCCATATGCTCATTGCTCTCAATTTAATAATCAACCCAGAGCTCTTGCCTGATCTCAAGACTCATATATCCAATTACTTACTCAATATCCACCAGAATGTCTACTAAGCATATGCCCAAATCATAGCTCTGGATTATCTTACTCCCAAATCTGTTCCTTTGGCAGGATTTTCCATCTCACCATCTCCATCATTCCAGTTGCCCAGCTTCAAGAGTTGGAATCATCCTTGTTTTCTCTCTTTCTCATATATCACATATCCAGTCCACCAATATATTGTTGGCTTTATCTTCCAAATATATCCAGAAGCTACTAATTTCTCACTATTTTGCCACTACTACCTTAGTCCAAGCCATCACACATCTCACCCAGGTTGTTCTATTGACCTCTGAACTGATATCTCCTCTGTATTTGACCTCTTTAAAGCTATTCTCGACACAATAGCCAGGGCAATCCACTTTATAACATACATTACATAACATTACTTCTGTGCTCAAAACCCTCCCATGACTGGGACTTGGAGTAAATCCAAAGACCCTCCAATGGCCTAGAAGTCCTACATGATTTGCATCATCTCTCTATTCTCCCTCTCCCAAGACCTCTGTAATATCATCTTATACATCTCTTCCCTTTGCCCAGTCCAACCAAGCCACATGGGTCCCTTTGCTTGTTTATGGACATGCCAAGTATGCCCTTACTTCAGAGTCTCTGCTTTCTGTGTTCTTTCTTCAGTGAAGACTTTCCTGACCATCCTACATGAAATAACAATATAGACTCCCCATCCCAGAAGCTCCAGCCCTCTCACATGCTTATCTTTCTTTATAGCACTTATCATTTGGCATACAAAATATTTATTTTTTTATTATGTCATTCCTCACAGATTTAGGCTCCATGAGTGAAAAAAAAATTTCTTTGTTTCCATGTTTGTTCATTCATTTATTCTAGCACCTAAATAATGCTTAGTAGCTCAATAAATATTTGTTGAATAAAGAAATCATTTCACATAATTCAAAATGGAATTCTGATCCAAAGGGAGTTTGTCATTATTTAAAAGCACAAAATCTCAAAGCATTAGAACTGGAAAGAACATAAGGGCTATTTACCAAAAATAAAATATTTCTATTGTCTTCTCTGGAAACGCTCATGGGGAATAGGAATATGAGTTAGGACCAGGAAAATGTAAGTGCTCAGTTACCACCCTGTCCCAACCCCAACCAAAGCAGACCTATTTTGTTGTTATTGTTTTCTAGCTTAGGCTTAGACATGATGCTTTAATAAGTATTTTAAAGAAAGTTCTGAAACCTAAAAACCAGAACTATAGATCTAGTATAAATCTTCAGTCATAGAGAAGGAGATTGAATCGTGTAAAATGAACTGAGTTAATCCAGGTCAAATCACGACAGTCTCTTAAAACAAGAACTGGGACTCAGGGCTCCTCAGTCCTGTCCTTATGTTTGCCCACCTCAGGCCAAGATTTCTCCATGTAGAGCTGTTCATCAATGGCATGAAGCTTGAATAAGATTTCTGTTGCCTTGCCAAAAGATCTAATTATTATTTCAGATTTAATTATCATACTCTCAATTTCTTAAAAAATTTTTAAATTTCAGCTTCAGTAATTATTCTTTCAGATTGCTGAAAATAATGCACATATATTTGAACTTTTCATAACTTATCCTGCAAACTAATCTATATTCACATTTTTAAAGCAGTACAGAAGACTTGATTACAACTTGCTATATTAAGTATTTCCCTAAATGGATTATATAATCTAAATTTTTTGCACGCCATTTCTCAATTTCTCCTCATACATCCATGGATAGACTCTTCAGCACACAAGCCACAAAGTCAAATTGGTTTGTGATTGGAACAAATGAAAAAGAAAATGTATGACCCATGTGTATTCTACTAAGCTGACACAATGCCTGTGTTTCTCTGCCAGGTTTAGATTAACCACTGATTTGATGTACCAACTGGCCCATTTCTCATAAATGGGTTTTCTTCTATTTGGTGTTTAGTAAGCTCCTTGTCAACAAGATAACTCCCTAGGCTGAATAAAAATCCCCTTAGACCTTGACAGCCTTGGAGGATTATTTGCTCAGCAGTGATTTTAGGGACCTCCGACAACTTCATTTTGATATCGTTTCCAAGAAAGTATGTAACTAAAAACCTTAAATACTTAACCATTTGCAATTTTAAAGACTTAATGCTCAGAGAATAATGGGAATCCTATCAGGATTTTTGACGGCTATTTAGAAGATGGGATAACTAATCCATTCCTTCATTTATTGAAAATAAAGTAAACTCAAGGCAACAGTAATTCACTTGATCAAAAGAAGTTTTCAGCCCCAAAGGGCTGCTTGTGGTTCTCATGATTGGTCCTATGGAAAAAAAAAATAGACTGAAGGCAAAGAGTTATTCCGCATGGGCTTCACATATCATCTATATTTCCAAGATCCTATTTGTCAGTAGTTGAATACTGAAAACCACAAAATAGCTCATGTTTATAGCTTGCAATTATAGTCCATAAAATATTATTTACAACACAATATAATGTATTGCTTCCTTACTTTACATAGTCAGTAACCATTGTGTACTTAAAATTATTTGATATATAAATTCAGATTAAGTATGATAATGTATTCAAGATATCTAGTACAGGGGATGGTCACATAATAGTTTGTCAATCAATGTTATTTCCTTCCTTCCTCCTTTCTCTCTTTTCAAGCACATACACCCTTACTACAAATAATGCCATGATTTTGTTCATTTATGTATCTTAAAAAGTATTTACTAAGTACACACTACATACCAGTTTCTCTGAATTGCATTGGGCAGTACAGCTGTATACAAACCCAACAAAGTCCCTGACTCGCAGAATTTACACTTTGGTAGGAGATACAGAAAAGTAATAGCATTTTACCTTAAATGGGTCAGTTATAAAGACTTCTCTAAAGAAATAAAGCAAAAGTGATGTGAAATTCTCAAAAGAGCTTTCCAAACAAAGAGAATGGCTAATGCATAAGCCTGAGGAGCACATGTGTGCATCAGAGCATAATACTAAGTGGGGTAGCAGAGCCAAAATTCCATAGAAGACAGAGATTTAGATGAGATTCTCTTATTCCTAAGGTGAAGATGAAAAAATCTGCTTTCAACCACTGACCGAACCTACGGCTTATGTGACACTTGGAAATGTAGGAAGAGGGTGAGGATAATCTGTGGACTATGGGTGAGACATGCCATCCACAGGCTGGATGACTAATCTGCAATATCTTCAATATGACAAAAAAAGGAGTTCCAATCTGCTAATATAAATCTGGTTCTGGGGCACAGTCAGTTAAGCTTTTGACTTTTGATATCGGCTCAGGTGATGATCTTGCAATCATGAGATCAACCCTCACGTCAGACTCCACACTGGGCATGGAGTCTGCTTGAGAGTCTCTATCTCTCTCCCTGCCCCTCCCCTGTTCTCAAAATAAATAAATAAACTTAAAAAAAATCTGGTCCTTTCTTCAAGATCAAGGACCTAGTGAGAAGCACTTGCAAACCACTCTGCATAAAGGCAGTAAACATATAGAAAAAAAGAGAAAATGTCTTTTAAAACCTTCCACTACTTCCCTCTCCATTGCTCATTTGCTTACTCTGTGGGAGGTCTACTACTGTATTGTAAGAAACACTGCAGAAAGGCCCATGTGGTGAGGAATTAAGGCCTTCGGACAACAGCCATATGAGGGAGTCTTCTTGGAAGCAGATCCACCAACCCCCAACAAGCCTTCTGAGGCTGCAATCCCTACTGCCATCTCGAATGCAGCTTCATGAAAGACCCAAACAAGAAACACCCAACCAAGCTGTTCTAGGATTGCTGACCCTAAGAAAATGAACAAAACTCCACCTGTCTTTCTAGCTATATAAAGGTCATCTGATAGTATTTCCTCAGGCTTGTAAAAGCTCATAAATGAAATGTGTTTATCATTTGCTGCAAAGGCCAGAAAAGGAATCTTCCAGAACCCAGGTGGGAGCATGAGCTCTGGGAGATACCAGTCTGAACTCTAAGCTAGGAGAAGATACCAGCACAATTTCCCCACTTCCAGAGTCACATCTTTATCATGAACACATAGTATTGGCCAAATTCTAAACACCTTCATTCAAGCTCAAACTTCTTCAGTGCCCCAAAGATGAGATTGAACTACAGCACCCTAGATGACCTGTTTCAGTGGCACAACTTTGGGACACAGCTTACATCACTGCCAGATCACAGAGCACAGCCTCAGTCACTGGTCCCACGGGACACGCGGCTGTCTGAACCCGAAAACCAGCAGGTGGCCCCATCCAATCACAAAGTACAGGCTGAGGTCACATCCAACCAGGAGTCATGGCAGGGCACAGCCTCACACAATCACCGAGTGCATTAGTGGCACTGACCTGCCTGGGAACACAGCCTGCAACTCACCAGACCAGAGGTGATTGGGGAGCCCAGCTGGTGGCCCCAACCTCACTACAGAGCACAGCCAAGTGCCCCGCCTGAACAAGGAGCCAGTTTAGCAGTCTCACTTACATGCCAGCAGACTTGCCCGACTTCAGGGCTGTCCTCCTCTCTCTCTACCCCTCCCTTGCCTGTATGTACTCTCTCTCAAAAATGAACATTAAACATGCAGACACACACACAGACACACACACACACACACACACACACGCACGCACGCACGCACGTGTGTACACCTTATTCTGGGCCTATTTGTGAGGGCGTTTGTGGACGAGATTAACATTTCAATCCATAGACTGATTAAAGTAGATTGCTCTCCCGCTGTGGGTGGGTCACAGCCACTGAAGGCCTGAATAGAACAAAACAGTGAGGTTACAGAGCATTTGTTCTCTCTGCCTGACTGTCTTTGAGCTGGGACATGAGTTTTCTCCTACTTTTGACCCTGGACTAAAATTTGCACCATTAGTTCTCAGGTCTTTGGACTCAGACTAGAACTCTACCATGAGCTCTCCTGGGTCTTCAGCTTGCCACCTGCTGATCCTGGGACTTCTCAGTCTCCATAATCACATAAACCAATTTCTTAGAATAAATCTTCTTATATGTATATCGTATATTGGTTCTGCTTCTCTGTAGAACCAGACTAATACAGAAGGCTAGAAATTTGTCATTGGATTAAGGAATAAAATCATTACAGGCAGAGCAAATATGTACAGGGAAACAGAGAAGAACCCAAACAGATTCAGAGAACTAAAGTAAATTTGTTTTGATGGGGCTCAAAATGGATGTGGGTGTACAGAATGAGAGTTTGCATATGCAGACAGGAATCTAACAGTAAGACTCCTGACTTCACACAAAGAGGGAAATGAGGGGCTAGAGAATTTTAAACAAAAGTATAAAGTAGGGGCACCTGGGTGTCTCAGTCAGTTAAGCATCCATCCGACTCTTGATTTCATCTCAGGTCATGATCTCATGGTCGTAGGATTGAGCTCCACATTGGGCTCTGCGCTGGGCATGAAGCTGACTCACCCTCTCTCTCTCTGCCCCTCTCTTTCTGTCTCAAAAAAAAAAAAAGGATAAAGTAATACAAGGGGTTTTATGATACTACTTTTGGCAACGGTAAGAAAGATGCTTTGCAAGAGCAAAAGGATTTTCTGCTTAGTGCTGTTGACCCTTGAACATCTCAGGGGTTAGGGGTCCCAACCCCCTACGTACATGGGTCAAAAATCTACACATACCCTTTTTTTGGTAGGCTCCATGCCCAGCATGGGACTTGAACTCATGACCCTGATAACAAGAGTCACTTGCTCTTTGGACTGAGCCAACCAGGCACCCCCAAAATCCACATATAACTTTTGAATCACCTTACCCATAACATAAGCAGTTAATTAACACAAATTTGCATGATTTATGTATTATTTAATATATTCTTACAATACAGTAAGCTAGAAAAGAAGTTTATTAAGAAAATCATATGGAAGAGAAAATACATTCACAGTACTGTATTCTATCAACAAAAAAAAAAAATCTGCCTATAAGTGGGCCTGTGCAGTTTAAACCTGTGTTGTTCAAGGGTCAACTGTATTGTTAAATATCAGCTATCTTGAGTTCTGTGACACTTAACAAGGAAAGATGATGTATAGTTAAAAAGTTCATGGGCTAAAAGTCAGGCAGACCTGAGTTTAATGCTACCTAGTTATAAGAATTAGATGGTTTATATGTAAACTTCTGGCACAATGGATATTGTTTTCTGAACAACAAAACAAATAGCATGAGTTTGTCTAAGAATAAAAGCAAAAAAATAAATTGGTTGAAGCTCTGATGCTTGAGAACTGCTTGACATTGCTAATATTCTTTGTGAACAATTGTGCCCTATGAAAGTGACAGGCAACAAATTTTCATTTTGTAGCCAACAAACTCAACCTCTGAGTAATGCTCATCCGGGTGATTGCTGGTATGTGCTAATTGGGTTTGAGAAATGTGCAGCAGAATCTTTAAAGAAAAAAAACTGAGCCCCAATATTAATATTGAAAACCATTATCAATTTATAATCAATTCATAATAAAAAATGAGCAAGAAAATACTACTGCATTGAAATAATTGACTATTCGCTTTTTAATGAAGTGTTTGTCTCTTAACAAGACATTTGATTTCACAGTTAGATACCTATTACTCATGCCTTGTGATTCCCCACAGGAAACTATTTTTTTTTTATCGGGCAATATATTTAAGAAAATTTATTTAAGGCATGACGGCTTGAGGGGCTGAAAGCCTGAAAAGAACTCTATACAATGAAATCTGAAGGAGAACACAAACTTTATTTGGTAATTTAAGACCCAAATGAACAAAATCTATTTGCTTAAAAATAAATAAAAGCTAAATCAAAGCTTTCACGTAGTTATTTTTTTGTATAATTAAGAAGCTAATACGCTTTTTTTATTATCATGTCTTATCTTCATTTACTTTTATTCTGCTTTACAAATATTAGGTGTATATCTTATTTTAAAGCCAATCCATAAAGCAGTAGTTCTCAACCTTGACTGCACATTTAGAATCATCAGGGGAGTTTTTAAACAATAATAATACCTAGGCTTCACCTCAGATCCATTGCAAAAGAACACTTGAGAGTGAACCCTACACAAGAGAATTTTTTTTAAGATTTTTTAGATTTTATTTATTTATTTTTTTATTTATATTTTTAAAATGTAATTTATGGTCAAATTGGCTTCCATACAACACCCATTGCTCATCCCAACAAGTGCCCTCCTCAATGCCCATCACCCACTTTCCCCTCTCCCCTACCCCCCATCAACCCTCAGTTTGTTCTCTGTATTTCAGTGTCTCTTAGGGTTTGCCTCCCTCCCTCTCTGTAACTTTTTTTGTTTTTCTCCTTCCCTTCCCCAATGGTCTTCTGTTAAGTTTCTCAAGATTCACATATGAATGAAAACCTATGGTATCTTTCTTTGTCTGACTAGCTTATTTCACTCAGCATAATACCCTCCAGTTCCATCCATGTGGCTGCAAATGGCAGGATTTCATTCTTTCTCATTGCCAAGTAGTATTCCACTGTATATATACACCACATCTTCTTAATCCATTCATCAGTTGATGGACATTTAGGCTTTTCCCATAATTTGGCTATTGTTGAAAGAGCTATATATATAAACATTTATATATATATATATATATATAAACATTGGGGTACAAGTGCCCCTATGCATCAGCACTCCTGTATCCCTTGGGTAAATTCCTAGCAGTGCTATTGCTGGGTCATAGGGTAGATCTATTTTTAATTTTTTGAGGAACCTCCACACTGTTTTCCAGAGCTGCTGCACCAGTTTGCATTCCCACCAACAGTGCAAGAGGGTTCCCATTTCCCCATATCCTCGCCAGCATCTATAGTCAAGAATTATTTTTAAAATTTTCTACAGAATGTGGAGACATTTGTAACTCTCCTCAGTTTCCTCTCACACTTGCCACTATGTTACTCATGGCCTCAGGATCATTCACCTGGACTTCTTCAGCTACCTGCTGGAAGGGCCCCCTCACCACCTTCCTCACCATTACCAAATTAAGTGCCCTGAAAGGGTACTTACCAAACTTGAACATGCATACAAATCACATGAGGGTCTTGTTAACAAGGTGTTAAGATGAAGGCTGTATTCAGTAACACTTAGATGATGCCTGGGATTTTATATTTCTTTCAAGTTTCCAGATGAGGGCCACTGCTGACCCACAAAACACACTTTGAGGATGAGATCCTAATTGTTACTGCACTAACAAATACATTGGTAATACTTGAATAATTGAAGTAAAATGTGCTTCTGTTAACTTACCACCTGGTGTGAATATAATAACATTTTAAAATGAAGCAGAGGGGTGCCTGAGGAGCACCTGGGTGAGCCTGGGTTCGTGAGTTCAAGCCCTACATCTGACTCCATGCTGATGGCATGGAGCCTGCTTGGCATTCTCTGCCTCTCTCTCTCTCTGCTCCTCCAATGCTCACTCTCTCTATCTCTCTCTCATAATAAATACATAAACATTTAAAAAATACAAAATAAAAAATAAAAAGTAGACTTTTTTTCCTACTGTTTAGTGAATATCCATGCTGGTTAATATATTTAAGTAAAGACATAGATTCTTTGAGGGCTCAAATCTCTAGGACATCTCACAGGACAAGTCTGATGTACAGTAGAGTACTCAGTTCTCTTACAGATGGGCACAGTAAAATACTTCTGTCCTGAGCAATTTCAGGTCATATAAATTAAATATGCCATGGGTTGGCAAATATCTCTAAACACTATAATTTATGGTGGGTAGAAGAGAAAAGGAAGAAGTAGAATTGGAAGATTAGAGAAATACATTCTAACAAACTTGATTCTATAATCTCCCGAACCATCTATTATTGCATTTTTAAAAATAACTTCTCATTATGATCATCTAGAAATTAGCCATGCTATGTGGAAACTAACACTTAACTGGTATTGTATATTTACTTTAAATATCAATAAGAGAAAACATACAGACTGAAAAATGTTATCCAGGAATTGTTCACAAATATTACTTAATCTTAGTGTAATCATATATTCCCTCTTTTGTGATTACCCAAAACCTGTAAGAAGAAAATATTAATAATTTGGGTGTTCAAGCCTTTGGACTCAGACTGGAACCATATCTGCTCCCCTCGGTCTCCAGTTTGCTGACTGCAGATCTTAAGAATTCTCAGCCTCCATTTCACCTGAGGCAATTGCTTATAATAAATCTCTTTATGATGTATATAATTAATAAATATGTGTACATCTGATCTCTTTCTCTGAAGAATCCTAACAAATACACTGTTCAGTGAGTAAATAATTTGTCATGAAAGATGAAAACATTCTAGAGAGCTGCTATACAACACTATGCTTGTATTAACAATGGTGTACATACACTTAAAAAGATGGTAAGAAGGTAGATTTCATATTATGTGTTTCAAAAAAGGGGCGATTTCCTTCATTGAGGCCAATATATTTTGAACAACAGCAGAGTCACTGAAATAAATGCAAACTACTAAGATAACACCCTTGAAGAATATAATGTTCATGTGGACATAAAAGTTCTGATGCTTCTGAAGTCTCTTGCGGTGCCTGGGTGGCTGGTTGAGTGTTTAGCTCTTGGTTTTGGCTCAGGTCATTATCTCAAGATTCCTGGGTTAGAGCCCTGCGTGAGGCTCTGCACTGGCAGCCCAGAGTCTGCTTAGGATTCTCTCTTCCTCTTTCTCTGCCCCTCCCCCATTCACACGTGCTCTCTCTCTCAAAATAAATTAAATCAAAAAAATAAAATAAAAATAAAATAAAGTCCCTCATTACTTTGTCAGTATTTAAACTAAATTATATTTAACTGTTTATTGGTTTCATCACTAGAAAATAAGGAGCTTTGCATAAGCATTAAGATGCTTTAAGGTTGAGGAGCACCCGGGTAGCTTAGTCGGGTAAGAATCCAACTCTTTTTTTTTTCTTTTTCTCTTTTTTTTTTAAGCATCCAACTCTTGATCTCAACTCAGGTCTTGATCTCAGGGTCATGAGTTCAAGCCCTGCATTGGGCTCCATGGTGCGTGTGGAGCCTTCTTAAAAAAAAAAAAAAGTAAAAGTAAAAGACGTTTTAAGATTGAACTTGAATTGTTTTTTTTCAGAGAGAGAGCACAAGTACGAGTTGGGGAGAGGGGAAGAGGAGAGAGAGAGAGAGAGAGAGAGAGAGAGAGAGAGAGAGAGAGAGAATCCCAAGCAGGCTCCATGCTCAGCACAAAGACCAGTGAAGGGCTCCATCCCACAACCCTGGGATAATGACCTGAGTTAAAATCAAGAGTAAGAAGCTCAACCAACTGAGCTATACAGGCAGCCCTGAGGTTGGACTTTTTCAACAGATATCAATTTCTAAATTATAGAAATTTTTTGTAAGCAGGAATCTACTATTCCTTACTTGTTAGTGGCAGATCCAGTGTAAATATCATGAGAGTTGCAGTTTTAATATTTAAAGTCATCACCAGAATCACAAACACATCACAAGCTATTATACCTGTGAAACCTTGAAAGTGTAACCTGAGAGTCTTTCCAGCCTGAAATGAATTATAAGAAATGAAGTAAATTACAAATAAGTCCCCAGCCTGAGGTTAGAAATCTCATGAATTACTATACCAAAAGAGCCCCCAAGCCCTAAATATCATTGTAAACCTCATATACTTTGTTGTTATGCATAGAACTATTTATAATATCAAAATAATATGGTATTGGGGATTCTCCCTGTAATTCCAGTATTCATAATAGTTATAGTTTGCTTCTCAAACTACCCTTGAGAAAAAACACACATTAACATGATCATAATGAAGTCACTGGAGGACTACTGTTGCTTAGGAACACCACAGAATTCTAGCATAGACTGAGGATCTATTGGCATATGAGCCATTGAAATCAGCAATTGGGTGCTTTTCCTTTGATGAGGTGCTATACATCAATGTGGCATCTCTAATACTTCCCAGTTAAGCTGATGAATGAAATCAGTTTTATATTACATTACTCATTGTCTGTTGTTTAACTTGGAAATAAAAGTATACCCTTATAAATCTGAAAATACAAACTAGAAATGTAAACACAAGATAACAAGTGGTTTTATTGCTGTAAATTTTTCTACTATTTTCTAAGTTTTACTCACTTTCATGCTTTTAGTTCTCTTTGTCACCTTTTCTCTTTTTCAGAGAAAACACAGAATTGGTACATTTCTCAAAGGCTAGTGATCCACAAGCACTTACTCAAAGGGCCCTTTCTGATTACTAACATACTATGAGCCATGGGGATTTATGTTCACAACTATAGAAATAAATGGCTCAGGTTTCAGATTTTCATGAAAAAGACAAGTCTCCAAACTCAGAATTTTATTATATTTGGCATTAATTTTTAAAATGACAACTTAACATGGAAGATAGAAAAACCATTTCAACCATCTGCCTTGTCAGCTAACCTCTAATTTGTGGGCCAAGTCGTTTTCCTCAGGGAGCTCTATGAATTAGACAGTTTGGGAAAAATACAGCTCATCTTCTGTTCCATTTAAAATCTATCCATTGATGTAAACATAGAATGTGTCACTAGACTAACAAATTGCTCCCACCTTCCCCTTTGTATTTCGGGTATCATTATGATAAAGGAGTAGTAGAAAAATGAAGGGGGTGGAGAACTGTTGGGTATACCACAAAGTCAAACTCTGAGAAAACAAAGGGAAATTAATGTTTCCTATCTGAGTTCAAATACCAGATTAATGATTAGAATAAGATAAAGAACAATTTGCCACACTGCTTGGAGATTAATTTAGGAGGGCATATCAAATACAATTCTAGGTGCAAGCCTAAAAATAATGGCTTTCTCACATCATAGTTAAAACATTTCTAATAATCAAGAAACTATATCAGATCATTCTGGCACAAAATGATTCCTTCCTATCTCAGGAGAATCTAATTTCATAAACATCTCTTTCATTCATTTGATCAAGAGTCAACAAATATTTACTGAGCTCCTTACTGTATGCTGGACGCTATTTTTTTCATTTTATTTATTTTTTTTATATAATTCATTGTCAAGTTAGCTAACATGCTGTGTATACAGTATATACTCTTGGCTTCAGGAGTAGATTCCCATGATTCATCACTTACGCACAACACCCAGTGCTCATCCCAACAAGTGCCCTCCTCGATGTCCATCACCCATTTTCCCCACCCCCAAACCCCCCCCCAACATCAACCCTCAGTTTGTTCTCTGTATTTAAGAGATTTTTAAATTTTTTTTAATGTTTATTAATTTTTGAGAGAGAGACAGGGGTGGGGCAGAGAGAGGGAGACACAGAATCTGAAGCAGGCTCCAGGCTCTGAGCTGTCAGCACAGAGCCCAATGCAGGTCTTGAACTCACAAACTGTGAGGTCATGACCTGAGCCAAAGTCGGACGCTTAACCGACTGAGCCACCCAGGCGCCCCTCTGTATTTAAGAGATTTTTAAATTCTATATTCCCTTATGGTTTGCCTCCCTCTATGTAACTATTTTTTTCCTTCCCTTCCCCCATGGTCTTCTGTTAAGTTTCTCAAATTCCACATATGAGTGAAAACACAGGATATCTTAGACACTATTCTAGATGCTGATAATGAAGCTGGGGACAATACAGACACAATCCCCACCTTCCTAGAGTTTTCTTTCAGTAAGAAAGCCCTGAAACTTATGTTAACTAACTGGAATTTACATAAAACTTAAAGAAAGAAAGAAAGAAAGAAAGAAAGAAAGAAAGAAAGAAAGACAGGCAAAAAAGTAAATAACACAATATCAGGCAGTGATAAATTTTTCAAAGAAAAATAAAACAGGAATAGAATAGAGAATTATGTTTAAAAGTTTTTCTCTTTTGGGTTAACAATAAAAGCTTTCTAAAGAGATGACATTTGAGCAGAGACCTGAATGAAGTAGGGGAGTAAGCCTCATGAATACCTGGGGGAAAAACATTCCAAGGAGTGGAAGCAGAAAGTGCAAAGGCCCTGAGGTGGGAGTGTGCCTGGCATGTTCAAAAATAGCAAGGAGATCAATACAGCTAGAATGGAGATTTGCCCATTGGTTTCAACAATTTGAAAGCTATTCATGACCTTTATACAAGTGACTCTGGGGAATAGAGAAAATTAAATTCCTATTGGCATGTGTTCAGGAGAAAGTTGAGGTAAAGAAGTAGAAAGAGTGAATAGAGACAGCTCTTCTTGAAAGGTTTAAGAAAAATGGAGATAATAAGTGGGTTAAGATAAAGAAAATAAGAAAAATAAGAGTGGCATCTGGAGAGAAATGTGAGGTCATGGAGGGTTATTTTCAAGATGGTAAATATGTTAGTAATTGTTGGTAGTGGTCCAGCAGGGGAAAGGAAATTGTTAACAAAAAAGTGAAGGGGATAATTGTAGAACCAACATCTTTTAACAGGGTGGGATCCAGTATACCTGTGGAAGTGTTGTCACAGATAAAAGCAGAGAGAGTGGGCCCAATGTAAGAGGTGGGAAGGGTATGTGGTTACAGATACAGGAAGATCTTAAATTTGCTGCTACAACGTCATACTTACTTTCTGAGTAGCCAGTGTATTTGTTAATCCTGTTCTGTGGCAGGGTCGCCTGGGTGGCTCAGTCGGCTGTGTTTCTGACTTCCGCTCGGGTTACGATCCCACGATTCATGGGTTCCGGCTCCACGTGGAGTTCTGCACTGACAGCTCAGAGCCTGGAACCTGCTTCCTATTCTGTGTCTCCCTCCCTCTCTCTCTCTCTCTCTGTGCCTCCCCCAGCTTGTGTGTGCTCTCTTTCTCAAAAATAAATAAATAAACTTAAAAAAAAAATACTGGTCTGTGGCTAATCAGTTAAGTCTACCCATTTAGTTCCATGCTAATCAACCTGAGGGTATGGGCTCTATTCAACCCTCTATAGCCAATAGATTATTTCCTGTTCTCCAGCTGCAGACTATATCCCATGTAAGAGAGATGCCCTTCTGCAAATGCAAACCGAAGTTCTCATGATAGAATCCTGTAAAAAAGCAAATGAGTTGGTGAGAATCTTATCACTATCAATCTCCATATACCTCCATCTTTGGATAACAATAGCCTGTTTTTTGTAGGCTCAACCACATCCACTCCCCAAATCAGACAAAGTCTTGTTTAACTAACACTATGTTAGAAGTTTCTTCCCCAGTGATAAATGAGGTTAGAAGATAAATGAGGTTTAGAAGGTTTAGTCAATGGTGCCTCCCCATATTCAGACTGATGTGCAGAAGACAGGAGGAGAAAGCAGGGTAGGGAGACTCAGAGAGATTTGGAAAGGGGAGATTTCAATCCCTGGGTATCAAAGTAAGCATTAAACAACAACCTCCCTATCTGCTCCTCAGACCGGATCTCTGTTTCTCCATGCCTGAAAATAGCTGAGTCTGGATCCCTCTAGCCAGATAATAGATGATATGGATTTCCTACCTAGTTCCTTCTACCCCCTTTGCCAGTCACTGTCCCACTGATCCACCATGAAATTTCACAAGAGGAAACACTTGTCTAGAAACATTAATTCTAAGTCCGATTTAAACATTGACTATCAGTCCTGACCTACATTAATCAAAATGTGTTCTTCCCTCACAGGGCCTTAGCAGCCCCTGTGCCTTTGATCATTTGAACCACTGGTTCCTTCAAGAGGGTGCTAGCCTATCCGTCCTAGTTTATTCCTTTCTTCCTCATAGTCATCCACTCCTAGTCTCCTACCTTCATTCTTCTACTCCCTTCTAAGCTCACCCCCAACCTTTCCTATACCCAGATTGTCAAGGACTATGACAATCATTTCTGTTGAAAATAAATAGATCAAGGTCCTTTACGATTAGTTATCTGCATACCTGAGAACAGTCCATTCACTATCTTTCCTTCTGCCCTTCTGGATAACTCGTGAGTTGCCTAAACCTGTCATATTATTTCATAATCCTTTGCCTCTTCAAAGATGCCCTTTCTTCCTAGTATGGCATCCCCTAACCTCTTCATACATCTAAATAAAATGCAAGTCTCAACTCTACTGGGACCCCATCTATGAATATCCACACCTGTGGTTCTCACACAGTGGTTCTGTACATCAGAATCACTTGGAAGCTCTAGAAATAAAACTGAGGCCTGGGACCCACCCTCAGAGATTCTGATTTCATTGGTCAGGGGTGCCACCTGGGCACACGGATTTTTAGCACCTCCCCAGGTGATTCTAATGTGCAGCTAAAGTTGAGAACTACCACTAGAGATGATATGAATGCCCTCCAGCTGCAACTCTGTAATACTCTACACATCATTATCAAAACTTCCAACCCCGTACGTTTAGTTGTCTGTGGACCATTCTTTATGTGACTTTACATCCCCAGTACCCGCTTCAAAACATAGACGAATGTTCACCACACAGGTTTTGAATAAATGAAGGAATGAAGTTATTTCATGTTTATATACGAAATTGTTACCACGTAGTGAGATAAGAAAATCTGAACTACCCTTGGGGGGAAAAATCACATAAATGGAGAATAAAGGAAATAGTACAGCTGGAAGTTGTTGCCTGATGTGAGAGTCGTGTTTGGAGCCAGGAAAAACATAGAATGATCCCGGAGCGACACAAAAAAAGAAAAACATCAGCAGGTCTTTTACAAAAGTAACAAAATGAAATAACTGACAGTCACACTTTTTCCCCAGTGTCCTAAAAATATCAACAAAAATGAATCTAGAACTGCTCTGGTACCTGCTGTTTCATAACTCTGATGATTAGATAACATGCCAGCATTTTTTAAAATTTTTTTTTCAAGTAAGCTCTGGGCCTAACATGAGACTTTATCTTATGACCCAAAACCAAGAGATGCATGCTCTACCGACTGAGCTAGCCAGGTGCCCCAACATGTTAGTTCTTTTATTTATTTTATTTTGTTTTGTTTTGTTTTAATTTATTTATTATTTAATTTACATCCAAGTTAGTAAGCATATGGTACAACAATGATTTCAGGAGTAGATTCCTTAATGCCCCTTACCCATTTAGCCCTCACGACCCCTCCAGCAACCCTGTTTGTTCTCCGTATTTATGAGTCTCTTTTGTTTTGTCCCCCTCCCTGTTTTTACATTATTTTTGTTTCCCTTCCCTTATGTTCATCTGTTTTGTATCTTAAAGACCTCATATGAGTGAAGTCATATGATTTTTGTCTTTCTCTGACTAATTTCACTTAGCATAAAACCCTCCAGTTCCATCCACGCAGTTGAAAATGGCAAGATTTCATTCTTTTTGATGGCTGAGTAATACTCCATGGTATATATATACCACATCTTCTTTATCCATTCATCCATCGATGGCCATTTGGGCTCTTTCCATACTTTGGCTATTGTTAATAGTGCTGCTATAAACATGGAGGTGCATGTGTCCCTTCGAAACAGCACACATGTATCCCTTGGATAAATGCCTAGTAGTGCAATTGCTGGGTCGTAGGATAGTTCTATTTTTAGTTTTTTGAGGAACCTCCGTACTATTTTCCAGAGTGGCTGCACCAGCTTGCATTCCCACCAACAATGCAAAAGAGATCCTCTTTCTCCACATCCTCGCCAACATCTGTTGTTGCCTGAGTTGTTAAGGTTAGCCATTCTGACAGGTGTAAGGTGGGTTGTGTGTTTTTCTGATTCAGCACATTGAATATATCCTGCCTCTCCTTTCTGGCCTGCCAAGTTTCTGTGGATACCTCTGCTGATCTGTCTTCCCTTGTAGGTTAAGGACTTTTTTTCCCTTGCTTGTTTCATGATTCTTTCCTTGCCTGAGTATTTTGTGAATTTGACTATGATATGCCTTGTTGAGGACTGGTTTTTGTTGAATCTAATGGGAGTCCTCTGTGCTTCCTGGATTTTGATGTCTGTGTCTTTCCCCAGGTTAGGAAAGTTTTCTATGATTTACTCACATAAACTTTCTACCCTTTTTTCTCTCTCTTCATATATAGGACATGTATAATTCTGATGTTGTTCCTTTCTAATGAGTCACTGATTTCTAATTCTTAAATTGTGCTTGTTTGTTGTAGTCTCCCTCTTTTTTTCTGCTTCATTGTTCTCCATAAGTGTGTCCTCTATCTCACTGATTTGCTTCTGCTTCATCCATCCTTGCCACCGTGGCAACCATTAGAGATTACAGATCAGTTATAGCATTTATTTCATCCTGACTAGCTTTAACCTCTTTTATATCCACAGAAAGGGATTCTAATCTATTTTCAACACATGCTAGTATTCTTATTATCATGATTCTAAATTCTGGTTCTGACATCTTGCTTGTCTGTGTTGATTAAGCCCCTGGCTGTCATTTTTTCCTATTCTTTCTTTTGGGTGAATTCCTTCATTTCCTCATTTTGAAGGAAGAAAAGGAATTAATAAGGTAATAAAAAATAAAATTAAAAAATTGAAAACAACAGAAAGAAATCAAAAAAAGGATGCTGGATCCTAGGTGTGTTTCAGTCTGGTGGTTGAAAGGAGCTTGATATACTAGAGAAAACAGGGACTGATAAGAAAAGGGGGGAAAAAAGGAAAATGTTTAAAAATTTGAAAAAATGAATACAATAAATTAGAATAAAATGAAATGATGGAAGGAAAATAGAATTTTAAAAATTTACAAAACAGTAAAAAATAGAGTAGAAACAAAGAATACTATCTTTAATAAAGGTGGAAAATAAAAATAAAATTTTTCCCTTTCTATATTCAAGAATAAGAAAAGAGAAAGAAAAAAATTGAATAGATGGACCAGTGAACAGACTGAAATACAATTGAAATTGCATTGGTTTTCCCTAGAAGTCAAACTACGAAGCACTTTATAGTCCATAAACTAAGCAGGCAGAAAGACTTGTGGCGTTGCTGAAGAGCGAGGTTGGCCCAATTGGACGGGGCTTAGTGTAATGGCTCCCTTCTCCACTAGATGGCGCTGCTTACCTTACTGTGGTGGATTGTCGTGGTGCATGTACGCGCATGCGCGGAAGAGGTAAAAATGGCGTTACCCAGGTACCCAGTCTCTCAGATAGGAACTCTGTTCTCCCCCACGGGCAATCGAGTACCCTTCCTTTGTCTCTGGCCTCCATCCACTGCCCGCTTTTACACTGTCTATGACCAAGCTGTTAGGCTGCCAGGCGGCACCTCCTTCTGGGTTTTTTCTCAGAGGTGGCTTTGTTTCCCACCCCTCACTTCTGAGAGACTGCGGCTTTGACCCACTCAGATCCTATGGGGAAGGGTCTCACTAAGCAATGTCCGGTCGCCAGCGCACCCCCCAGGAACGTTCAGGAGACCATGTGGCTGATGCCCAGAGACTGCGGCTAGGTGCCAGCCTGCCCCAGAAAAAGTCCATGCTATTGTGTAGCAGCAGCATTTCAGGGATTATGGTAAATCACAACACACATCTGGCACCAGGCTTCTCCCCTTAATGTCCTTGTTCCATCATCAGCGAATGGGGTTGTTCTCCAATCTGCTAGCCCCCAACCTCTGCCCAATGTCCTCCCAGCAAGGGATCTGCCACTCTCCATGTGACCTGCAGACCCCTCAGACTTCGCTCTCTGCTCCTGAGGACTCACCCTTCCCACCAGAGATCCACCAGGTATGAGCTTCGGACTTTTAGACTCTGTGCTCCCCCTGTTGATACAGTCTTAATGGAATTTAAACCCTCTCCTTTCTCCTTTCTCCCTTTTTTGTTCAGTCCCTCATGTACTCTTTCTTTTCTCTCCAGCTGCTTTCATGGAGGAGATGCTTTCCCATACTCTCCCCGTCTCTGTCCTGTCTCCACAAGCAAAAACAGCTCCTTGCCCTCTGCGGCTTCTCTCTCCCCCAGTTCACCTCTCCGTGCCACATACCTGCTGAGTTCTGTGGCTCAGGTTATGCAGAATGTTGTGTTAATCCTTAAATCAGTTTTCTAGGTGTGCAGGATGGTTTAGTGTTGATATGGCTGCATTTCAGGGACGAGAGATATAAAAAAAAAACAAAAAAACTTCCATGCTGTTCCACCATCCTCGCCCCTCCCTCATAGTTTTCTGTACTTTTAAACTAACTTACAGATTTGATCCCAAGTCATAAAGTTGTTTTTAAGTTGGTGGAATCTAATGCCCTTTATATTACTGAAGCACCTGGATTCCCCTCACTTTATTGTTAATACTCCATCTTCTTATTTGAAGGCAAACACCAGAAGATAAAAAGATTTAAAAAAAGGACAGTAAAATAAACATGAAAATAAATCCTGGGGATCACTAGAAGACTATATGTAATGCCAAACAATACTTTTTTGTATTATGGTGTATTATGGTGTGTTTAATCTTGGGTAAATATTAACTATAAATTTAATTATAAGATTGTTAGGTAATATAAGCCAATTTTGCAAAACAAATGAACAAAACTTGAATTTTAGGTTTATGGTTATGTATATGTTATGACAACATTTACTCTTTCTTAAGTGTGTAATAATTGCAATAAAAAAGCATTTAGAACATATTATTTTCAAATTAAAGGGATAGAGTACATTTTTAAGAAAAGTCGGCCCTGTCATTGGAGGTACAATCTCCAAAGCTGACAATAAGAATTCAACAGAATTCTATCCATTTTCAAAAGGTCTTAAATTGAAACTGATGAATTCTAATATTTCTATGATTCCTGACTTATAACAGTATTAATATGTTACAAAATAGGCCATGTTGAAAATAATGCCATTTACAGAAGGGTTTTCAGGAGTCTGCTACCTTCCTGAAGTTGAAAAACGGGGTAATCATTTTTATCTATATAGGTGGATGTTGATTTGTTTCGCTCTTTTCTGTTTTCATATAATCAGGTATTTTTGTTCGTACTATTTCTTTGGTCTTTGAAAGTAGTAGATGAGCACAAGTATCAGAGTTTGCATTACCGTTGCTGACTGTCTGGTAGGCAATTTCCATGTTCCACTCAAAACTTAGGAAAGGGAAATTGTCTTGCCTAATAATAAATCCTTAGGATGAAGGAAAGATTGTTTCAATGCTTGAAATCATGGACAAGAAACAAATATTTACAAGAACTATTCAGGTACTATAAAGGAGGGAAGATGGCCACTAAGACAACATGTTGGGAGCTAAAGAGAATGACAAATCTCAAAGAAAGGCATTCAGATTATCATCGCCATCATCACCAACATCATGCTGTCCACCATTTGGTCCCTACTTCAAATAATGGTTTCCCCTGAAATAAGGAATTCTAACAATAAAATTGGTCAAGAAATCACACACGATAAACGTTTATTTAGAGATACTCCTTAGTCCTAAGCAAACTATATCTATCAGCAAAATTGCATAGCTGAAATAACGTGGCACAAAATTCCCCCAAAATTTTTTTCTTCTTGCAACATATTTTATTAGATTTACCCATTACCTAATAGACTTTGCAACTAGAAGGCAAGAATAAAGAAAATGTAAATCTAGAAATAAATATTTACTTAGTACCTAATATTTCTAGAATCTATACCAGAATTATCTCATATGTTAGTTCATTTAATCCTCACAATAGATTATAAAGAAGGTTTTATTAATCCAGGCACAAATGATGGAACTGCAAACAAAGATAGTGACTTATTCAATATCACACTAATAAACAACAGATTTCGGACTGGAACCCATGTTTTTCTGTCTTAATCCAGTCTCTTTCCACAACATCATAAAAAAAAAAAAAAAAACTATCCTTAATAAACCATTTCAATTATCATGGTGACATTAATGTTTATTGAAAAAGATGTATAGGTATATTTTGAACTTCGTTGTCCAAAGTAGTCTTCACTAACATTGCTGTATTTGGTAATTTCTCTGTGGAAACACTAAACAGTAAAAATTTTTTACAAAATATCAGCAAAGTCTATTTTTCAATTGCATTGACATAAAGCAAACCAACTTTTATAAAAAATATAAAATAATTTTAATGATGGTAGTGTTGTAATTATGCTCTCTTGTAGAAAATAGCTAAGAGTAACATTTGGCATCACAGAACATTCTGTCATGTGAAATTTGCATTAAAATGTTATTCTGGATGAGAGGTATTTGTCAGTCTCGTTCAAATATCAAACATAGAAATAATTCTCAAATCAATTAAATGCTGCTAACTTAAAAAAATAATGCACTACATTGCCAATTCAGAAAAAGATCTCAACATCATCACAATTATGCCTGAAAGCATCTGGACAACACAAATTTCAATGTGGCTAAAAGCCTAGTGATACTTTTACTGCAGGATTGCATGACCTCAATCATTCAGTTAGATTTGTGTGTAACTATTGCTTCTAGAATATGATATCTATTTCACACCTGAAAATGAATGCTTTTTAAATATGTTTCATCATTTCTTTCACATTGATTCAGTCTAAGGTATTCCCAAGTGAGAATTTATGAGCACACAGAGAGAAGATGCATATATGTATATATAATTGTTAAATGCCAGTGAGTAAAATGATCTCCAAATATCCTTAAATAGAAAAGAATCAATACTACAGCATTTGTTTCCTAGGTTTTCACCATGATTGTAATCAGGGAGGAGTATTTGAATATTTAAAATGCATGCATAAAAGCAAACATAAACATTTTAAAAGCCTAGAATGATACATTTACCCAGCCCTTTGCTGTAGGAAGTTGGCCTTTGTACCAATACAAATTTTTAGCACAAGGATATAATGAAGAGAGCAGCATCAAAAAATCAGAGCACCATTTATTTTCCCCCATAGACACTCCTATTATTAGTATGATACTTAAAATGAACCTCTTTCCTACTTCCTCTGTTCTCTAGGGTTAACTAGCTTTGCTGCAATAACAGGAGCCAATTCTCCCTCCTGCCTGAAGTCTAGACAATAGCTAACCCTGCACCTTTTTCACTTGCTAGAGGTTACAAAGGCATTTATTAGGCATGTGTGAATAGGCCAGTGCAATGAAGAGTCATCACTAATGTGAACAGCAATCCCTGACTATATGCAAGGTATAAAACTGACCCACACAAAGTAACACATTAGCATCTCTATGATAAATATGTGGGATCCAGGCTCAAGGATGGCCCACAATAAACCTCATCCCTAGAATTAATACCCCTGTGTGTTCCCCTGCCACAATGGATAGGACTAGACCATGATATCAAGAGAATATTATAGAAACCACAGAGTGTCACTTCTGAGCCCTGGTCACAAAAGCTTTCTTTCTCTTGGATCATCTACTCTGGGGAAGATAGTCACCATGCATTGGAGAAACTCAAATAGTCCTATGGTGATGCCTTTAGGGTAAGGAACTAAATAAAGCCTCCTGCCAATTTCCAGCACCAATTTATCCACCATGTGAGTGAACCATCTTGGGAAAGACTCCGCCAGCCCTAGTCAAGCCTTCAGATGACTGCAGTCTTGGCTGGCATGTAACTACAACCTCAACTACTATGGTAGTTGATACTATGATATAAGATACTATGGTATCTATCTACCTATCTATCTATCTGCTGTACAAAATGTTTTGCCTAGTGTTTTAAGCAATAAATCCCAAGATGGGCCTCTTTGGTTTGAAGGTTATTCTGAGCTGAAGAAAATGGAGGCCATGCTACCTCAAGAGAAACTTTTGCCCCTTCCTTAACTACATAGAAGAATCTCAATTGGGGATCTTTCCCAGAATAAGAGTTATCAGCAGACATAAATTTTATCTGAATGACCCATCTGTATGGCCAGGTAAGCATCTAATTACCAAACACCTGCTTTTCTTCTTCTCGCCCTGTGAAATGCATTCTTTTGACGTCCCAGACCTCCACCCCACTCTCCTTAGGTCAGGATGACATATATACCTCATTTTGCCTGACAGTCTTTGGAATTTCCACATGTGTGTTGATTCCCCATATATGTGCTATTAAATCTGATTTTCTCCTGTTAATCTGTCTCATGCCAATTTGATTCTTAGTCCAGCTACAAGAACCCTTGAAGGGGACAGAAATTCTTGCTCCCTGACAACTTTTTGTACACCTACTACTAAAATCTATTCCACATGGATTGGGGATGCAGTAGTGTTCAGGAGAACAAAAATTTCAGTTTAAAGATTTTACTTACCAAATGTTCTGTACTTAGTAAATAATAATTATTGTTGCTATAGATTAACAGTATGTATGCTAGGTTGAAGGCTTTAAAATTTTTTTTGACATTTTAGTTACCAAATTTATCTCAGATACATACATGAGTAGGCATAGCCCTGATGTTGAAAGGTAACTTAAATATTTTCAATTGAAACTGAAACTACTGAAGCTGACAGGTTAAGTTAACAAACGTTTGGCCATGCTACTGTAAAGAAACTCTGGCTGACTTATTTATGAGGCTGTTTGGCATAAGTGACCCTGACCGCAGATGAAACCATCTGAAACTGAAGTATACCAGGATGAATTCTTGCAGTTGCACAGAAGGGTGGGGTGGGGGTGGGGGGCAGGGAAGTAACCTGTGAGGACACACCCTGAGATCCTCCTGTCAATCTGTCAGGTTGGCCAGCCATTTTTTACACTTAAGAGCTATGTACCAGCACAATCACTAGGTAGGCGGAGCCTGTGAGAAACACTACATTTCCTCCTTTTCCAACAGCCAATTACCTACATCCACCCTCAAGACACGCCCCACCCCATAAAATCCTGTAAATACTCAGCTCTCCCTTTCCTCGGGGAGGAGGATTTGAGAAATGTTTTCCCATCTCCTTGCGTGGTGCCCTGCATTAAAACCCTTTTTCTCTGCCACAAAAACTGGCGATAGTCTTCAGGCTCAGCTGCACATCACCAACAGACCCTTGGTGGGTAACACTACCATGGGTGACTTTTGCGCATCCAGAAGCCCCAGCTTGCAGAGATCTGTGTAAACCCTTATTTCACTAGTTTACTTTTTCAAAAACTTAAGAATGAAATTTAAAATTTCTACAGTATAGTTTTATAAAAGTCTGGAATAGTTTTCTTTTTCCTACCTATCCCCTGTATGTCCCTTAAGTTATGTCTGATTTCTCTCTCTTGCCATCCTCCCTTTTCTCACTTCCCATTCACTCCTCAACCTACTGTAGTACGGTGGGTACCAATCATGTTATATTGTTCTTAAAAGGTCACCAACGGTCTCTTTTTATATCCCCTTTTGTAAGCAGAAAGAGTTAAATGCCCTCAGAAGAAGATGAGACATAGCTTTCTTGACAGAAGAAAAGTCATTTTAGACTCCCAGCCACCTTGTGATCTATGCTACTTGCCCAAATCACATTTCTTGCAACACTTCCTGGGATATTTGCAGTTGCAGAAGAATTGACCTTGGTAATGATTTTAAGGAAACAAACAAACCAAAAGAGAAAAAAGAAAAAGAAAAAGAGGTGAGAGCAAACAGCCACTGTCAGGCCAGGAGATACCCTAATCATATTGGGGACAATAAATCAGTAATAAAAGTCTTCACTGCTGGTTCAGAAGTAAAGATTGACTAACATTCTTGAGCTATCTTTGCTGGATCTAAAGCCCCTTGAGTACTCACAAACAGGACCAACTAAAGCAAAAGAATTAACGTTACTGACTCTTGCCAGCCCTCATGACCCGGACCTGGACTCTGGCACTTTAAGATGACCTATGCCCCTTTTCCTACCATGTCCATACATGGTTGGTTCTTGGAGAGTGGGAGGCATTCAGCTGCTCTGTGCCAAAGCCCTGGCACCCCTGTTGTTTTCCTGGCCTACATTTTCTGCCTTCATTCCGGGAGACGGTAGCAGTGAAAGTGAAGTGGATGATGAGAAGGACGGATGCGACTCAAGTTGCATGCCACTTGCGGAAGGAGTTCTCGGCTGGGGCGTCATCGGAGCCAAGAAAGGTCTCGTTGCTCCAGGAGGATGGAGACAGGTCTCCGGTTCTGCCAGATAAGCACAATGACATTTTCTGGGTGGTTGGGGGTGGCTGAGCCCAGGCTCAGCAAAGGCCGGTACAGGTCCTCTCAATTCTCTGTTTGCTGCTGTTCACCTTCTTTCTCACCATCATCTACTTGATAGTAAAAGAGTTATATGTTGAGAATTTGAAGAATGAAGAGGATGTAGACACTGGGCTACTAGGATTCTGGACTCTACTTATATCTCTGTCTGCAAGATTCTCCTGCTGTAGCTTTTCTTGCACAGTGACTAATCTTGACTTTTTTGAACCAAGAAGATTTCCTCCTACTCCTCTTTCACCTGCCAGGTGCAAGAAACTGACTACACATTCTTTCCATGCTACATAGCATGGCAGAGTGTTGTAGCTGCTCTTATTGTAACATGGTATCTCATGGAAACCCACATTGATACAATATTTTTGGCAAAACTTAGTCCTGATTGTATGAGAGGAAGAGATAGGATAAAATAGGCAGAGGGAAAGTATAGGACCTTAAGTCCCTGGGTGAGGAAAAACACTAGTTTGGAACAATGCTGGGAGTGTCTGACCACAGCAAACCACCTTAGGCTTAAGGTCCTTCTTAAGAATGTAACAGACCCCACCTACTCCCCCTCAGGTTTCCCTCTGGAATTTGACAAAAGCTCTAACTATGGCCGTAGGCCACCCCTCGTACAATGGAAACAAGCCAATCAGGAATGGACAACCTAGCACCCAGTGCTATGAAGCCAATAAGGGTAGGACCTGGCAAGGAACAAGGGGAAGGGAAGGGGGAGGGCTGACCAGAACCTTATAGAACAAGGACCCTTGCCTATTGTTGGTGGGCATTCATTTTTTAATATCTCCTCTCTGTAAAGAGAGCTTTCCTACTATTCTTCCTTTCTTATCTTATACTCTAATAAACTTTTGCCTGCTGCTCATTTTGTGTCCCCCTCTTCTTTCTTCCAAGTGGCGAGACAATGAATCCCAGGTATTGTGGTAAAAAATCCTGCAACAATTGCTCTGTAATAACAGGGAAGAGCATCATTTGTCTACTCAGAAGACCAAGAAACCTGCTGTTCATTATGTGGTTCGCGTCGTGGGCATTATGGATGACTTTTTTTTTTTTTTTAAATGGAGGACCTTCTTCAGCATCATTCTAGAGCTTAGGCATTGAGAATATCTGAGTATTATGTTTCAAGTAATTTCTTAAAAGTGTAAGATGTTTACCTCATCTTTTTACTTTTGTGTGCATTGTCCTTATAGATTATAGAAAACATTTTAATGGAAAACAAACACGAATACTTGAATACAAGACATTGGCTACTTTTATATGTATAATACTACATTTTGTCCAAAAAATACTAGTAGTACCGTTTAACTGTGATAGAAATACTTATTTATTCACTATATTAGGAAAGCAAACAATGCCTACTACTTTGACATTTTATAGAAGCTACTTCTAAGTCAGAATATTAGTTTTCAATAGTAGCATAGTCACTAGAAGGGGCATTTATATTTTTTAATGGGGTATAGTTCCTTATGTTTTGTTTTCCTTTTACATATTTTCCTACTACATATTGAATTTGTATGTTTTTAGCATTGTTACATCTAGACAAACATAAGTATTAGTTTTTAGATGGTACAAACCTAATACCATTTTAAATAAGTATTTTGTATTTTTAAAAAAGCAAAAAACAAAACAAACAAACAAAAAAAGCCATGCTGGCCTAAGTTTAAATGAAGTAAACCTATTCTAGTAAAAAAAAAAAAAAAAAAAAAAAAAAAAAAAAAGACTGAAAAAAGTAAATTATTTCAGCCACTAAAATACTGATAAATTTGAAGTTGTTCATTATCTGTGTTTTCACAGTTGCAGATATTTGTTATTGGTATATATGTTGCAGGATTCTTTTTTACCTCAATACCCGGGATTCATTGTCTTGCCACCTCATGAATGAAGAGTGGACACAAAATGAACAGCAGGCAAAAGTTTATTAGAGTATAAGAAAGTAAGAATAGTACGAAAGCTCTCTTTGAATAGAAGGGGCATTAGAAAGAGAATGCCTGTGACAATGGGCAAGGGACTTTGTTTTATAAGGTTTTGGTCGCTGCCTCCCCCTTCGGATCCAGTTCCCCTTTGTTTCTTCTCAGGTTCACCCTTATTGGCTTGATGGTTCTAGGTACTGGGTTGTTCATTCCTGATTGGCTAGATTCCATTGTGTAAATCAGACTGGTCATACTGTCCCTCCTATAACAGAAGTTTTATAATTTACCTATTTTGGTTTGGTATTTTTTTTTAATTTTTTTTTTAATGTTTATTTATTTCTGAGACAGAGAGAGACAGAGCATGAGTGGGGAGGGGCAGAGTGAGAGCGGGAGACACAGAATCCGAAGCAGACTCCAGGGTCTGAGCTGTCAGCACAGAGCCTGACTCGGGGCTCAAACTCATGAACGGTGAGATCATGACCTGAGCCAAAGTTGGTCGCTCAACCAACTGAGTTACCCAGGTGCCCCTGGTTTGGTATTTTCATTGTCAAATTCCTGAGGAGAACCTGAGGGAATAGGTGGTGTCTGTTACGTTCTAAAGAGGAACCTAAAGCCTGAGGAAGTTTGCTCCTGGTCAGATGCTCCCAGCATTGTTTTAAAATATGTGTTTTTCACCAGTCAGAGTGGTCAAAATGAACAAATCAGGAGACTATAAATGCTGGAGAGGAGGTGGAGAAACGGGAACCCTCTTTCACTGGTGGTAGGAATGCAAACTGGTGCAGCCGCTCTGGAAATCAGTGTGGAGGTTCCTCAAAAAATTAAAAATAGAACTACCCTATGACCCAGCAAGAGCACTGCTAGGAATTTACCCAAGGGATACAGGAGTACTGATGCACAGGGGCACTTGTACCCCAATGTTTATAGCAGCACTCTCAACAGTAGCCAAATTATGGAAAGAGCCTAAATGTCCATCAACTGATGAATGGATAAAGAAATTGTGGCTTATGTACACAATGGAGTACTACGTGGCAATGAGAAAGAATGAAATATGGCCCTTTGTAGCAACGTGGATGGAACTGGAGAGTGTGATGCTAAGTGAAATATGCCATACAGAGAAAGACAGATACCATATGTTTTCACTCTTATGTGGATCCTGAGAAACTTAACAGAAACCCATGGGGGGGGGGGGGGGGCGGGAGGAAAAAAAAAAAAGAGGTTAGAGTGGGAGAGAGCCAAAACATAAGAGACTGTTAAAAACTGAGAACAAACTGAGGGTTGATGGGGAGTGGGAGGGAGGGGAGGGTGGGTGATGGGTATTGAGAAGGGCACCTTTTGGGATGAGCACTGGGTGTTGTATGGAAACCAATTTGACAATAAATTTCATATATTGAAAAATAAATAAAAATAAATAAATAAATAAATAAATAAATAAATAAAATATGTGTTTTTCCCCACCCTGGGACCTCAGGTCCTAACCTTTCCTCTCTGCTTATTTTGTCCTATCTTTCTTTATCATATATATATATGATTACTCCAACAGATTGATATTTTCTTTTCAATAAATATAAATCTGAAATTTTCATATTTAGAGATGCTTGAAATACCTTGATATTAATATCAAAAATTTAGTTACCAAAATAAAAAAGGTATTTTTGATGCAGTTAAATGTCCTTCTAACAGGCAGCCTATTGACAAATACTTGAGGCAGGTAGAGTATAACAGTTCTCCAGGAACTCCCTACTGTCTCAGTGTTAATACTTTGCTAGAAGGGAAAAAGTACCTTAGCTTGACAATAGCTAGGTCTCCAATATCCTGTGAGTCTTCTTTAGCATATGAAAGTCCCTTTGGAAACTTCCCCTAGACTTTACCTTCCCCAACTCCCAAGTATATAATCAGTCTTTCCTCACAATCCCAGGGCAGCTCATCCTCCCCAGGGGTCCTGTCCCCATGCTTTAATAAAATCACCTTTTTCCACTTAAGAAGTCTCAAGAATTCTTTCTTGACTGTCAACTCCAGACCCCACCACCATTCCAAAACCCTATCATTTTGATATGGTGTATATATGTATAATTATATATATGTATATATATATATATAGTTTCATAATTTTCCTATTTAAATGTTCTATAATCGTGGTGTTAGTTTTGTTTTCATAGTAATTAAGTCTAATTGTTCCCACGTACTTTCTAAATACCTGTTTAGAAAGTGGCTTCAATTTTAGAAACATGGACTATTTAAAATGCTGTTTGGGGGCACCCAGGTGGTTCAGTTGTTAAGCTTCCAACTTCAGCTCAGGTCATGATCTCATGATTCATGAGTTCAAGCCCCATGTCAGACTCTGTGCTGCTTCAGCAGCTAAAGCCTACTTCAGATTCTGTGTCTCCCTCTTTCTCTGCCCCTCCCCACTCATGCTTTCTCTCTCTCTCTCTGAAAGATAAATAAAAACATATAAAAATATTTTTAAAAATAAAATGCTGTTTTCCCTCGCCATAGAAAAACTTATCTTAGGAAAACATTGTGTAGCTAAATTACTTATTCAGGCTAAATGGGAAATGAGTATGTTCAGTATGTTCCTGTTATCTGCTAAGTGTTGTTACAGAGTAAATGATTTAATGATATTTCTTAAAAAAATAAATAAATAAAAGGTGACTTTTGCTCCAACGCCAGGCTGAATTTCCCACTGTGCAAATTCCTTCATGAATGTGTACATACCCTTGGCTTAAAACTTCAAGGAGACACGGCTTTGGGAAATATCCCTGGTGTTCTCCATTATTTATGGCAGGTAAAACCCTTCTTTTTCCTATTATTTGCCTTTCCTGTGCCTTTTGGCTTGGTATCCACCAAGAGGTGAACCCAGTTTCAGGTAACAATTATATTTAACCCTCTGAAGCATGTTGTGATATTGCTGAGTTCTCCTCTACTAAATTTCGTGACATCAGTCTTTATTCATTACCTCTCTTGGATGATTTTCCATCTCTTTTGCTAACCTCTTGTGCCGACCTATTAAATCTTTGTTTTCTTAAGATGTCACTTCTCAGCTGTGAGAAATAAGCCCACTGACCCAATCAAAGAAGGGACACTGAGACTAAGAGCACAGTGAAGCGAGGTTTTAATTAACGTTTTTGCAAGAGTGGGTGTCTGATGTACAGGCACACTTGGGGCAGTTACAGCAGGCACTTTATCTCCTATCTCCTGATTCCTCATTGACTGAGTACTACAGAGGTTACACCCTTACCCAGAAGTCACCTATGCCCGTGTAAAGCAAAAATTAGTCTGATTGGGACAAATGTACATTCCTTGACGTGAGGCAGAGACTTCAGTTCTTTGGTGCATGGTCATTGCAAAGCCCATGAAAAATAAGCCCGCAAAATAGAGAGGGGAAGAAGAACCAGGAAGTGAAGTGTGTAAGGTTTTGGGACTTCACTGTGGGGGAGAGAGGTTTCCTACATATTTCCAACAGGTTGTAAACCTATTGTTAACTAGACAGCATCGCTTTTATTTGGTATTTTTGAAAATGGATCATCTTACTTCTCACATCAGCTTTCTTCTCTTTTTTATATTATAACTTCTCCCTGGGCAACAAGATTTTCTTCCTGACTTTCATTAAGACCAATATCAATAGAAGGATGCCTTGCTGACTCAGTCAGTTAAGTGTCTGACTCTCTGTTTCAGTTCAGGTCGTGATCTCTCAGGTTTGTGAGTTTGAGTCCCATATCAGACTGTGTACTGACAATGCAGAGCCTGCTTGGGATTCTCGGTCTCCCTCTCTCTCTGCCCCTTCCCTGCTCGGTCTCTCAAAATAAATAAACTTTTTTTTTTTAAGACCAATATCGAGGGGTGCCTGGGTGGCTCAGTCAGTTAAGCGTCCGACTTCAGCTCAGGTTATGATCTTACAGTCCGTGAGTCTGAGCCCCGCATCAGGCTCTGTGTTGACAGCTCAGAGCCTGGTGCCTGCATTGGATTCTCCCTATCTCTCTGCCCCTCCCCTGCTCATGCTCTGTCTCTCTCTGTCTCAAAAATAAGTAAAAACATTAAAAAACTTCTTTTAATAAAAATTTTTAAAAAGACCAATATCGATATGATTTTCAAACCTTTATCTTTAGCCTAAATCAAACTTTTAAGTCTCAGAACTGTTTCCTTTAAGCCACTAAAATCCCCACCCAAATGCCTTGCAAACAAAATCAAGTTCAATATGATCACAACATTCCCCCCAAACCTGCCCCTATTCCACATGTCCTCTGCACTCTCCATTCAGTCTCATTCCCTCATCTCCCCTCCTCCACCTCTGTCAAGAGCAGTTGGTCACCAGGTCCAATGTACTCTATTTTCAAACTGTCTCCTAAGCTTCCCCCATTTCCCCATCATTTCTTGTCCCACCATCTTGTCTATATTGTTGAAATCCGTTCCCATCCATCCTACCTCCAGATCTGTCTAATGAAAATATAAATTGTTCCTGTTACTCTCCTTTTAAAAATCTCTAATGATTTGGGGCACCTGGGTAGCTCAGTTGGTTAAACATCTGACTTATCTGACTTAGTTTCAGCTTAGGTCATGATGTCAAGATTTGTCGGTTCGAGCCCAATACCAGCTTTATGTCCAACCCCAAAACAAGCCCCACGTTGGAATTCTGCCTGCTTGCTTGAAATTCTCTCTCCCTCTCTCTTTGCCCCTCCCCTGTTCATGCTCTCTCTCTCTCTCTCTCTCTCTCTCTCTCTCAAAATAAATAAATAAACTTTTAAAACAATCTCTAATGATTGTCAATAGCCTGTGAGATATAATTCAAAAATCTTCGCTTACAAAATTCATTGCCACTTAGTCACAGTTTAGCTTTTCAGGCCCATCCCCCTACTTCCCTAACATTCCTTAAATTCACTCACACTAAACAATTTCCTCTTTTCCAAAAATGCCTTGCATTCCACACCCTTTACCTTTGTTTGCTTTTTTCCTCTGCCCCAAACCTTCTGTACCACATATTTCTCCCTGGAAAGATCTTTTTTTTTTTTTTTTTTTTTTTAATTAAAGATAAACATTGTCTCTTCTCTGGAGTCTTCACATAAGCTTTCCCTAGTATACTTAGTTGTTCACGCATCTGTCTTCCCTCAGTACACGAGATACACCAGTAGTAGAGTATTAAAACATAATGTATTACATTGTGTGGCAATCACTGGATGTATTTTTACTTCCTAGGGAAAGGAATCTTGTCTTAGTCATCTTTTATTCAGCATTTTATTTTATTCAGCATTTACACATGCTAAATTAGGAATTTAATCTAGGTTGTTAAATAAATGAATGAATAAATTAATGAAAGTTTGAACTATTTCTCCTCTCTCCTTCTCACTTTTTCCCTCAACATTGAATTGGTCACAAGGTCCTATTTATTTTACTTTCAAATTGTCTCCTCAACCCATTCTTCCTTCTTTCCTCCATTTCATTGCTCTAGTGAACACTTAGATGCATAGGGACATAAAATTGTTTAAGCAAATGATATAAAAAGGGGCTTGCAGGTTTTTTTTTTTTTTAGTACTGATGGGGTTTGGGGGTGATAGTGGGGTTTGGAGCTGACAGCTAAGAAAGAATTCTTGAAGACATCTTTGGTTTAAAAAGGTGATTTTATTAAACCACTGGGGTTGTGAAGAGTGACTGGTTATATAGTATGGAGTTGGGGGAAGTAAAGTCAAGAAGAAGTTTCTTAAAGGGATTTTCCATATGCTAAAGACTCACAGATTACTGGAGGCCTAGCTATTGACAAGCCAATGTTGTTTTTCCCTCTAGCAAAGCATTAACATTTAGATAGTAGGGAGTTCCTGGACTTTAGGCTATTGATAAGATTGCCCTTTTTTTTTTTTTTTTTGTTTTGTAATTGTACTAAGATATTTGTAAACTGTTATAGACTCTATCACTTTAATAATTTGTTTTCTGTCCTTTCTTTTGTTCTTGGGCAGCCAAGAATGCCTGAGGAATATCACACATATCCTACCTGGGGGTGGGGAGTGTGCTTGCCTGTACTTTGCCCTCAGCTTACCTTATGCTCCCTCATCAGTACTATATGGGAGTTAAGGAAGAGAAGAAAAGGGTTAAAGCCTTAACACTGACACTTGGGTTGGATTCCTATATGACAGTCAAGACTAAATGAATAATAAAATGATCATTAGAATCTCAAGATAATCTTTTCATGGCACATAGAAAGTTCTGGATTATCTAATAACTGGATGTGCAATTATAATTCAAGTTGAGTTATTCTAATAACATTTAAATTTCATCATTTTCCTAAGTTGACTTCACTACCATCTCTTTAGGAACCATCAAATGACATCTTTTGATCATACTTCAAGCCAAATCAGTGCTACTTTAACCAAACTCTTAATGTTTGATAGCTCATCATAACTCTTTTGTGTTTGTAAGTTTGTGTTTTTAGCACCATTAAGTACATTCAATGTAATGATACAAATAATACAATTAAAACTTAAGTAGTGACAAATCCCAGAGAACTCCACACACTTAATGTCCAAATTACAGAATTATAAATGATGTACAGAAGCATCTAATTTCCTGGCTTCAAACAATGGAATGAAATTTTTGTCCCAAGTAGGAGACATACCCTCATGTTTACACAAGTAAAACACAAACTATAATCCAGCTGGCCTATCTGTTACATACTCAAATTAGTGTATTCATTAAATAAATGCCTGCTGTCATTGGTGTTAAATACAACACCAGAAAGAAAAAAAAAAAACAAAACAGCATGTATTTGAAGCAAACTCAAAATAGACTTTTAACCAAAATACCACACTTATTTCCAAAGTTTCTGAAAGGAAAAAATTGTTTACTTTCATTAATTATCAAATTAAAGAGAAATTATTTAACTTATTCAAATCGTCAGCAAACAAAAAATAAAATCTTAATCATGCAAAACAATATCAGTTTGTTCAACCAAAAAGTTCACTTAATATTTTTAAACTTATATATAAAGTATTTATCTGTTTACATAGTAGTACATCTTATATTCTAATCTGCAGTTTTGCACTGTTGTAATTAGAAAATAAGAATGGTCTTTCCCATATAATATTCTCCTATTTTTGTGTGGAATTCTAGGTTAACATTCTACCTAAAATTTCTGCTTCCAGCCATGACTAAGTAACTGGTACTAGACTAAATAACCCTATTTAAACAATTGTAAAACTGAACAAAATTGATGAAGCATCAGATGATACATTTTTGGTGACATGTAGCATAGAACAGTAATCTATGAGACAAAGGAAACTTCTGAGATGAGTCCCACAATGCCTGGACTTTGGTCTGGAGGCACTTTCCAAACCACTGTAAAATGATGTGGAGCCCAGGCAGAGCACAGCAGTCTCCTTTTTGTTAAAATTGACAAAACTCTTTGTAAAATTTATATAAAAGTGAAATGGATGCAGAATAGCCAAATGATCTTGAAAAATAAGAACAAAGTTGAAAGATTCACGTTATCTGATTTCAAAGCTTACTACAAAAGTTACAGTAATCAAGACACTGTGGTGTTGGCTTAGGGTAGACAAATAGACCAATGGAATAAAATAGAGAGTCTAGAAATAGACATGTGGTTATATGGTCAATTGATTTTTACAGACATCAAAGTAATTCAATGGAGAAAGAAAAGTTCTTTCAACAAAAGGTATTAGAACAACCGGATATTCATATGGAAAAAACTAACTTCAAATGCATCTCTCACAGTACTCAAATATTACTTCAAGAAGGATGATAGATCTAAACACAAAAGCTATTATTGGGTTTTGGGAATTCTTTATATATCCTGATAAAAGTCCTTTTTTAAATGTAAATATTGCACATATTTTCTCAAATTTATGAATGCCTATTCACTTTACTTTCACATCACTTTCCTAATGGTATTTTTGATAAGCAGACATTTTCCATTTTTATGAAGTCTAACTTATTATCCTATCCTTTTATGACTTGTGCTTTCTATGTCTTGTCCAAGAAATGTTTGCTCCAACACTGCAAATATATTCTCTAGGTTTTCTTCACTATATAGAGGTTCAAATATAAAAGGTTGTATATAATGACTACTGAAGAGTCTTCTTCAGTGGATATTTTTAAAAATAAAGGATTTATCAAAAGTTGCTGAAAACATTAACTCTCACTTCTAGACCAGACCATTTTTTGGAGGAGCACCGAGGATAGTTACAAATGTCAATTTTTTCTTTCTTTAAATACGATGTCTTAAAGTTTTACCCAAAAGGCAAAATAAACTACATACCTTTATCAATTTTCTTGTATATCATAAGAACCCCATCTGGGTGGCTCAGTCAATTGAGGGTCTTGATTTCAGCTCAGGTCATGATCCCAGGGTCATGGGGGATCGAGCCTTGTGTTAGGTTGTGCACCGAGCATGGAACCTTCTTGAGACTCTCTCTCTCTTTCTCTCTCTTTCTCTCTCTTTCTCTCTTTCTCTCAAGCTACTCCTCTGCCCCATTCATGATCTTTATCTCTCTATATAAAAACAACAACAACAACAACAATATAGAACATTAAAATAAAACTGAAAATCAGGGGCCCCTGGATGACTCAGTAGGTAGAACATGGAGTCCTGATCTTGGAGTATGAGTTCAAGCCTCACATTGGGCACAGAGTTTACTTTAAGGGAAACAAACAAACAAACAAGCACACCTAGGGGCACCTGGCTGGCTCAGTCAGAAAAACATGTGACCCTTGATCAGAGTCGTGAGTTCGAACCTGACATTGGATGTACAGATTCCTTAAATAAAAAATATTAATAATAAAATAAAATGCTGTTCATCTAAAAGAATCAAATATATATATTTTTATCCACATGACACTCTATTGGCACCAAAGAAAATTTATGTAAAGACTCAATAGAGCTGCTCCACCTTGGGTTAAGATAGAACTGTTCCACTAATGTATATTATATTTTCAGTCCAACATCATGCTGAAATTATGATAGATCCTTGTCATCTCTTTCTGAAGTGCCCTTTTCTAATTATTGAAATTGCACAAAAAATTTCCCAAATCTTTTCAGTCATACAAACTATACCTTGTATGAATTTCAAGGAAAGCATGGTATGCTATAGGTTGGCCTGACACAAGAAGAAACAGAACCTGAGTATGTAGCAAGGTATTACCTCACAAAGCAATAGGTAGAACATTGACTGTTGGCCTGGCCACTTCCCTACCTGATGTAGCCTCTCCCTCACAGTTTCTTATCTACACTCTTACACTTTGGGATTACATTGATCATTAAACTAAGGACACATCTCCATGAAAACTGGAAATTTAAAGGAACCATATCCTTTTGGTGGTATGAAACCTTTGCATTCTTGATTGCTAGTTCAGCAGAAAATCAAAGAGTAGACAAATTAGATTCATCATGTGTGTCAATCCATGAACTTGGACTAGCCTTTGAAATCTGACATAGTAAATGCCCAGACTTGTGCTAGGTTTGGGGATACAAAGATGAATGATACACAACTTTAGCCCTTAAATAGCTTAAGCTATTGAAATAGCTCTCAAATATAATGAATGAAGCCAGTTTTACTGGGACATGACCCACAGCCAATATTCCTGACTCTTGATTTACAAACACATTTTGGGAGCATTATATTTTAATTTTCTGTTATAAGAGAGCTATAAATGAATTCTTTTAAACTAGAAACCATCTGTACCTTAAAGTTTCTAAGTCTATTGCTGCATACTGTTGAATTATATGAGCAGCCCAAAGTTGCTGCTAAATGTTACTAATAAAATGTAATTACTAATTACTAGTAATTAGCAGTTACTAATAAAATGACATCATAGTTTGTATTTTTTAACCTTAAATTGATAAAAGCAACAATTTAGAAATCATAACTAAGAGGGGCGTCTGGCTGCCTCAGCTGGTAGAGCATATGACTCTTAATCTCAAGGTTGTGAATTTGAGCCCATACTGGATATAGAGATTACTTAAAATCTTAATAAAAGAAATAGAGAGAGAGATGGGTGCCTGGGTGGCTCAGTCAGTTAAGCATCTAACTATTGATTTTGGCTCAGGTCACAATCTCACCCTTTGTAGGATCAAACCCTGCATCAGGCTCTGTGCTAACAACACAGCCCCTGTTTGGGATTCTCTCTCTCTTCTCTCTCTCTGCACCTCCCTCTGCTAGCTCTCTCACTCTCTCTCAAAATAAATAAACTTTAAAACATATAAATAAAATTTTCCCCCCTACCCAAAATAAAAATTTTTTAAAGAAGTCATAACTGAGAGATAATGAACTTGTAAAACTATCCTTCCTGAAGTTACTGAGTGTAATAACTAACATTGCTTGGGAAGCAAAGAATTCTAAAAAGAACATAATATGTAATAATAACATGATAGAGTTTATGATACAAATATCAGTAATCTTTAATTCTCACTTCAGAAGCAATCTTTTGCTTTCATTCATAAAAAAAATATTTTGAGAGTCTTACATGTGCCAGGCACTATTCTAGGTGTTAGGGGTATAATGGTGAGAAAAAGTAGCAAAATAAATTGTTGTGCCATCATGGCACAAACACCATCATTGGGAAAACATATCAATAAAATATTATATATGCTTTATGTATATATATGTGGGGCGGGGGTACATACATATGTGCACACACACATACACACACACTAAAGGACTTTGGCTTAATCACAAAGTCAGAGGAAATCTCCTGAGAAAATAATCATTTGGGTTAAGATCTGAAAAATGAGTATGAGCTAATTAGGTGAAGATGTTTGCATTCATTTGGAACATCAGGAAGAATATATACAATACCTGTGTTGGAAGCAACCTTGGGAAATACAGCAGCCTCAACAAAGACTTAGGTGGCTGAAGCAGGAAGTGAGAGAGAAAGCACAGTAGGTGACGAGAATGGAAAATTGGGTTAGGAAAAGAATACGTAAGACCTTGTAGACCTTTTTAAGGATTAACATCTAACAAAATGGAATGTTTCAATTTAGTATTTAGTTTACAGGATATCTTAATGAGATTTTGAGTAAGGTAGAAGAGAAATTAACATCCATAAGAAATATTTGCTGCCTTCTCTTTTTGAGGAGATAGTGAGTACTTCTTTATATACAAGATATAGTTGCATTATGCTGCAAAATATAGTTCCTATTGCCTAAATATGTATAGTTCAAATTTGGATGATGCAGACCATGCTAGATAGTGTGTGTTGATACTCAACAGAATAATATATAAGCTCAAGGGCCGTATGAATATAATATGTATTATATTTTTTTATTCTTTTTTTGGCAAGAAAGAGAGAGTGCAAGTGGGGGAGAGTGCAGAGGGAGAGGGAAGGAGGGAATTCTAAACAGGCTCCATGACCATGATGGAGCTTGACACGGGGCTTGATCTCATGTCCATGAGATCATGAGCTGAGCCAAAATCAAATCAAACTCTTAACCAAATGAGCCACCTAGGTATCTCTAATATGTATTATATTTATAAACATACAGTAGTAGTACCATGAATATTGATCAAAGACATTCAACATCATCCTTTTCCTTCTAAACAAATATTCCCCAGTACTACAAGGAGTAAAAGCCTAGCAACTACATTTCCCAGACTTCTTTGCAAGCAATTTTCTGGTTTAAGTTCTGTCAAAGAGAAGCATTCATAAAATGTGGAAGGCTGAAGAGAAAGAGAAGCATTGTTCTCCTCCAGATGCAACACATGAAATATGTGTCTCAAACCATGAGCAAGACTTTGAGTACAAATAGCTTGTTTTGGAGTTGATCCAGAAGCAGGAATATGAAAGTAAAACAAAGAAGGGAATAACGCCAATAAAAGGGCATTGACCTGTGGATTACACTGTAGTCAACTGGGGCTCAGTCTTTCAGACCCTCTAAGAGACTATATAGAACATATTTCAGAATTTCATATTGCCACTTAAGGAAAGGAGGCCACTTCTCACTCAAGGCATTCACTCCCTGGCAACTTTGGCCTTCCCCACAGCAGTATATGCCCCTACACCCAGATAAAGTCCTCAGAGAGATACCACTTCTAAATGTACACAAACTAACCCTGCAAAGTCAAAGGATGTTCAGGATGAGTACAATGAGGGCAGAGCTCTTATGACTTGCTTTAGGGCTGTAGGAAGTTGAGATCATCAGCACCAACTTCCCCGTGATTCCTGCATTTCTGAATTTCTTAAATGTCAGAAACACTGTCTTCTCATCTTCCTTCTCTCAAACTTCCAACAGTGTTGTATCTAATTTCCTGCATCATATACCTTCTACCTAATATGGTTTCTGTTTTCCTGACCACACTAGCTAATATGGACAATATAGAAATAAAGATGTGGGGGAGAGGGGGGAGAAAAGAAAAGAAACAAATGTGTGGAAGTATTCAAGAAATATTTAATATCTTAAAAAACTAGCCTTTGTCAATAATCGGATAGCAGTGATGCAAGAGGGAAAATCTATGACAGTTAAAGTAGGATATATATAAGCAGCAGACTTGTTCAAGTTGGAGTGAGGGACAAGGAGAGGGAGATCATTCTTTTTCAGATAGGTAGAATTTAATGAGACTTCAAGATGCCTGGATAGGAATTATATTTAGGAGGCAATTTGATAGATATATGCATCTGCATTTCAGAAGAGATAGATACTTGCCCTGATGATACAGATTTAGAAGTTATATGAGTTCCAGCTGTGTTTGAAGCTGGATGAGGTTTACCATGGAGACTATTTAAAATAAGATACAAACATTGAAGGTGCAAGTGGGAAGAACCTGGAGAGAAAACTGAGGAGTAACCAATAAAAAGCAGAAGGAAAACTGGAAAAGAATGGTGTCAAAGAAGCCAAGGAAGAAGAAAATTTCAAGGCTGACCAAGTATCAAATTGAACAGATTTGGGAAGAATGATAAGGTCCTAAGTGTCTTTGAAATGGGCATTGATAGGGTCACTGATAATTGAAGCAAAGACATTTTCAATGGTACAACTGGGACAAAGTTTGACTGAAGCAGATTGAAATTAAGAATTTTAACTGTGAAAGTGAGCAGAGAGTAAAGGAGGCCAATAGAAAGAATATGTTTAAATGTAAATGTCTGTATTATGAATTCCATAATAAATTCTTATATTATTCATTTACCTATGTATAATCAAGTTCACAAAAATACTATGAATATAAATACAAATATTGTTTTATATTTATCCAACATTTCATCAGGTTTTTAAGACTGTGTTATTCATTCTGAAAAAGGATAATATTCTCTTAATTTATTAGCTTATCTCTGCATAGTGATTTTAAATGTATAACTTTTCCTCACATTTAATAATATTAAATAAAAAAATTGAGCTCCCTCATATGCTCTAATCATTCAGCTTTTATGTTTTTTCCATGTTGAAAGTGACAAAGCTTTTAATACACTAGAGCTGCCTACTGAAAGCTCAGAAATGCTTGTTCTAGTTGAGACTCCGTCAGTATGTTACCTTTGGGTGCGTGTGGATAAGACACACTGGTAACAGGAGAATCACAAAAATGCAATGCAATAAGACTTTACGGCCTTTTATTTTTTAACACAATTCATGGTTTGTGGCATATACTACCTCTTAAAATGTGAATCTAGAAAATCCTATTCTGAGCATGGTGGAAGCAGCATCTTTCCCCCCATATTAGAATTTATATCTGCAGTACTGCCTAAAATATTTCCATAGGTCTATATTCAACCAACAGTGCCAAAGCCTATGCTAAACATTGGTGATATGAGCCTCAGGAAGACATGACTTGGAGTAATTCTTTTTCAAATCACAGCTTGAGATCAATTAGAGATTTGTTAAATCAATGTATTGGGTTGTACCAATGTTTCTGAAGAAATAGAACAGAATGCAAAATATCAGAGTACATTTCTTTTAGTAAATATAAATATTGTTTCATGAAATTTAATTTCAGTTTTATAGGTAATTCACATAAAAGGTATTTCTTACTATATGGTTGAAGGCAAAAAGATTTGAAAGCTATCGTTATAGACTATTTCATAGTCCAGGGTGGGGCTGAGGGAGGAGGAGGGTGTTTGATGTAAAAAGAGGATTTCAATGTAATAATATAAGTGCTACAATAAAATGATACTTAGGGCTACATGGAAGCTGGAGAAAAGGCATTTATTAAACCTGGCCTACAAGGTAACAGGTATTTTTAAGAAGAAAATAAATGCAAGTATCTACCAACTATACTCTTTAACAACATGAGGTTATTTGTTAAATAAACTTACATAAAAATAATTTGAAATAGTACTCTTGGAAACAGTTTTATGCTTTATATGTACACTACTGTTAGGGTATTAAGACCTTACAGGTTACGATAAGATGTCTTTTAATCAAATTAAGACAAAAAGTTATATAACTTTTATCCACAAATATCTAGAGTTCACTTTTCAAGTTATAGTTATAAAATAGGTCTTAAAACAAAGATGATGTTATTCACATTTGGATACAATTCAAATTGATTTTTAGCTCCATATTAAGGAAAAAGAAGCACAGATCGAGAATGCAACATGCATATGTAAAGCGTTTATATCAAACATTAGGATATCATTGCCAAGCAAATGAACACACTCCTCTTGATTCCAACTTTGATTTGTATATCATTCTACAAAGCCTCTAGAGAGTAAAGTGTTTCAGGTTTGAAAAACCACTACACAGTGACGATTTCCAAGTCTATACTAGGTTCCAGACCTGTATCTTCCAGTACTGAGCATTCCTTCTGAATTCTGAATCCTGAATTCAGAATTCCTTCTGAATTCCCACAAATATCTCAAATTCAACATTTTCAAAACAAATATTTTATTTCAAAACTAAAATTCTCTTTGGGGAATCCGGCTGGCTCAGTGGAGCATGCCACTTTTGATCTCAAGGTCATGAGTTCGAGCCCCCCATCACATGTAGAGCTTACTTAAAAATAATAAGATTCTCTTTTATGTATCCTACCTGGTTAATGACATTGCCATCTAACTAGTCACTTGACTCAGGATCCCCGTAGGTATCTTAGATTCCTTCCTCTCCATTGTATATAATTTCCAAGTAGTTAATAATAAAAACAGTGGATTTTCCAAACTAAATTCAGCCCTTCCTTTTTTATATACACCTTCAACTGATTTAATTCAATTCAATTCTTATGCAAAGTTTAGTAGCCTCCCTACCTCCCACTTTGGCCTCCTCAAATTCAACCTCTTTTCTGCTGTCAGAGTGATATTTTTGTGAAAGAATCAAATGATATTTTTCCTCTGCTTAAAATTCTTCAATAGCTCCTTATTTCTTAGAAAATAAGATCTTTAGTGTCCAAGACCTTTCTACTAGCTTACCCTCAAAGATGATAATTTTATCTGACCATTATTATTTCTCTAGCTCACCAACCTGTTAAAATGTTTAATGTCAGATGTCCATTAATACTGATTGTTACCTGTTCTCCCCTTGCAACTTCCATTATCCTTCTCCCTTGTATGCACATTATTTTCTAGGAATACTAAGCCACTTAGTAGATGCCTAAAGACAGTCTGTCTCAAGATATGACTGTTTATAGCCAAGTCTTTTTTCCTGAAATTTAGTTTTTCTTTTACCATTAGTGCTTCAAGATTCAACATAAATGTTCCCACATGGTTTCATGCCTATCTTTTTTCCCAAACTTTCTGATATTTTCTTTTCTAAAATCCTGGAATTATTAGTAGAGACAAAGTTAATTTTTGCCTCTTCTGTATTCCCATTGACTCTTATAAGTTTTATTATATTTATCATATAAATATTTTATTAATATGTTATATGAATTATATTATATGAATTATAATATATGAATGATATTATATATTAATATATTATATTAATTATATGAATGTTGCCATCATTGTTTATGTTTTATCCCCATCACTAGATAGTGAACCTTCAAGGTGTGGGCTCTATTCACCTTTTTTTTTTTTTTTTTTTTTTTAATGTTAATTTATTTTTGAGAGAGAAAGAGACAGACAGAGTGCTAGCAGGGGAGGGGCAGAGAGAGAGGAAGACACAGAATCCGAAGCAGGCTCCAGGCTCTGAGCTGTCAGCACAGAGCCCCATACTGGGGCTCAAACCCATGAACCGTAAGATCACCACCTGAGCCAAAGTTGGCCACCCAACTGACTGAGCCACCCACGCGTCCCTCTATCTATCTTTTAATCCTGAGTTTATAGCACAATCTGAAACCTAGGAAGTGGATTTAATAATAAAGGTCTGTTGAATAAATGAATCAACATAAGACAAAAGCACAAATATCATTAAGTGATTGTTATTTCGAAAAACTGCCTCTCCTCAGAAAAGAGTCCATGATAATAATGTGTGATCATTAGGCTGCATCCAAATTAAACTTAAAGATGATTATCATTGTTATATATAATCAAAACCTTACACTTTTTATGTTATTTCTGTTTTTTCAGTAATGGAAGGAACAGTTTTGACTTTGTCAAGATCCTTTTATATCACTGTGCATTTTGCATCGAGGAATATCATTTTTCAGTATGGAAAAGCAAGTGAGGGGAACAGAAGAAAGACTAATTTGGCATGAATTATCTTGGCACGAATACGCTTTCTCTTCATGAGTTGGTTAACACTTCCTTCAACATTTTGCTAAGAATCCATTTATCAGACTAATTTCTGGGATTCACTTTTTCCCTACCTGAAAATCAAAATTGTTTACCTCTAGTTGCTTATCTTAAAAATCAAAGTTGCTTATCTAAGTTTTGTTACTTCACATGTTCTTCACCATTTCTTAAAAGTTTCTGACAGTCCTTTGATCACATATATGAGAAGTACTGTTCATGTATTTTTTTATTTTTTTTTTTCAACGTTTTTTTTTTTATTTATTTTTGGGACAGAGAGAGACAGAGCATGAACGGGGGAGGGGCAGAGAAAGAGGGAGACACAGAATCGGAAACAGGCTCCAGACTCTGAGCCATCAGCCCAGAGCCTGACGCGGGGCTCGAACTCACGGACCGCGAGATCGTGACCTGGCTGAAGTCGGACGCTCAACCGACTGCGCCATCCAGGCGCCCCTCATGTATTTTTTTAATACAAATCAATCAGATCCAAAAGATGAATTCATTGAAGTGACTATACTTTTAATTTCTTATTACCAGTTTTCAATTTCTTCTTAATTCTGTTTGCTTCAAGACCTTTCCCTTTTAATAGATAAAATAGGAGCAAGATGTCCTAACATCTGTTAACACCACACCAGCTACTCCAAACAGCAAGGCTCCCTTTACTTTATTCTCCCTCTCCTTCTTCTTGCCTCAAAATATGCTTTAACTCTATTTTTAATTATTTGTAGCATATTTCAAAAAGTGAATTTATAATGAATTTAGTCTTCCTAATTACCACTTTATAAACCCATACCTCCCTTGATGTTCATTTTCTTCCCATCTTCTATGCATAGCCTTTAAAGTCTCCCTTCAACATTTTATGCACATTGGTTTATTCCATTGCAGCTCCCTATCATTATCAGCAGATAATTTTTTTTAAGTTTATTTATTTATTTTGGGAGAGAGAGCAAGAGAGCACAAACATGCAGAGAGGGGCAGGGGAGGGGGGGGGGAGAGAGAGAATCCCAAGCAGGCTCCTCACTTTTAGCATGGAACCTAGGGCCAGACGCAGGGCTCAAACCCATGAACTGTGAGATCATGACCTGAGCTGAAGTTGTACGCTTAACAAACTGAGCCACCCAGGTTCCCCATCAGTAGAACATATTGTATGTACATTCTGCATTTACTTCAAACTTCCCAGCCATCTCAAGCCAAGTCTCCAACCATGGTTCTATGCCTACCTTTTTTTTCTGAAATTTTTGAAATTTTCTTTTCAAAAATCCACGATCTACACTTGACTATGCTCATCATCCCATAGACTTTTCTCTCAAGTTACACATCAGTTCCACATCATCAATCCTTTCTTATTTAGAATTAACCACAGATAGCAAATCCCATTAGTCTCTTTTGACCTTCTCATTGATGAAATTATGGGGGAAATGTGGCAGAAGATAAGCTATTACAGAATCTGATTTCTTATAGATGTAGAGATGAGGTGATAAAGAACGATATATTCAAAATAACTCTGAATTAGGTTCAGGAGCTTTAAATAATGCTCTACTACTTACTATTTGTGTGACTTTAAGAAAGTTACTTATCTCTGATCCTGTTTTCTCATCTGTAAAATTAAGTTAAAAATACTTTCTAGAGTTGTTATGAAGATCAAATGAAATGATATGAATGTAATTAACATATGATAGACAACATAATATAGATGATGCACACTTAAAATATTTAAATTAGATTATTATCAATAGTATCTTTCTAAAACCATTGATGAAGCCTTGTATGATATTTAAAATTATAAGATAATTAAAAAGACAAAAATAGGGGCGCCTGGGTGGCGCAGTCGGTTAAGCGTCCGACTTCAGCCAGGTCACGATCTCGCGGTCTGTGAGTTCGAGCCCCGCGTCAGGCTCTGGGCTGATGGCTCGGAGCCTGGAGCCTGTTTCCAATTCTGTGTGTCTCCCTCTCTCTCTGCCCCTCCCCCGTTCATGCTCTGTCTCTCTCTGTCCCAAAAATAAATAAAAAACGTTGAAAAAAAAATTTAAAAAAAATAAATAAATAAAAAGACAAAAATAGTTTAATATTAGAAAAGAACAAAGGAGGGGTACCTGGGTGGCTCAGTCAGTTAAAATGTCCAACCTTAGCTCAGGTCATGATCTCACAGTTTGTGAGTTTGAGCCCCACAGCAGGCTCTGTGCTGACAGCGCAGAGCCCACTTTGGATCCTCTGTCCCCCTCTCTCTCTGCCCCTCCTCTTCTCACACACACACTCTCTCTCTCAAAAATAAACATTTTAAAAAATGAGCAAAGGTGACAGGAGGAGGGCTACGTACGAGTTAAATTTTTTTCTAGTTTTATCAAGGTTTTAGTCACAAATATACATTGTGAAAGGATTCCCATCATTGAGTTAATTAACACATCCATCACCTCACATATTTACCTTTTTCTTTCTTTGTGTGTGTGTGTGTGTGTGTGTGTGTGTGTGTGACCATTTAAATTACTGTCTTAGCAACCTTTTCAGTTGTAAAATTCATACCTTTTAACAGCCTCTTCCTATTTCCCTACTCCCCAGGTACTCCAATCATTCTACTCTATTTCTATGAATTTGACTTTTTTTTGTTTTTAAGATTTCACATAAAGTAATACTATGTAGTATTTCTCTTTGTCTGGCTTATTTCACTTAGCATAATATGGTCCTGTTGCATGCATGTTGTTACATACAATAACAAAGAAAAAGAAAGAAAGAAAGAAAGAAAGAAAGAAAGAAAGAAAGAAAGAAAGAAAGAATTTGTTTCTTTTTAAAGCTGAGTAGTATTTCATTATTCTTTATCCATTCATCTGCCAATGACCACTTAGGTGGTTTCCATGTCTTAGCTATCATAAATAATGCTGTAATGAACATGGAGGTGGAGACATCTCTTCAACATAGTGATTTAATTTACTTTGGTTATATACCCAGAATTGGGATTGCTGGATCAGTTTTATTTATTTTAAGAAACAGAGAGCAGGGCAGGGGCAGAGAGTAAGGGAGAAGGAAAATCCTAAGTAGTCTCCATGCTGTCAGCACAGAGTACCATATGGGCTTGAACTCATGAACTGTGAGATCATGACCTGAGCTGAAACCAAAAGTCAGATGGCTTAATAGACTAAGTCACCCAGGTGCCCCCATGATAGTTCTATTTTTAACTTTTTGTGGAACCTCCATACCATTCTTCATACTGGCTGCATCAGTTCACATTCTCACCAACAGTCTATAAGGATTCCCTTTTCTCCACATCCACAACAACACTTGTTATTGCTTGCCTCTTTGATAATAGTCATTCTAACAAGTGTGAAGTGATATCTTGTTGTGGTTTTGATTTGTATTTCCCGGATGATGAGTGATGTTGAGCACCTTTCCATATATTTGTTGACCATTTGTATGTCTATTTTGGAAAAATGTCTATTTGGGTCCTTTGGGTCCTTTATTTGAGTTTTTTGCTGTTGAGTTGTATGAGTTCTTCATATATTTTTAATATCGATCCCTTATCAAATATGTGGTACATTTTTAAAATATTTTAATTACTTTGAGAGAGACAGAGAGCATGAGTGGGGGAGGAGCAGAGAGAGAGGGAGAGAGAGAGAATTCCAAGCAGGCTCTGCCCTGTCAGCACAGAGCCTGACTCAGGGTTTAAACCCACAAACCATGAGATCATGACTTGAGCCAAAACCAAGAGTCCCGCATTTAACTGACTGAGCCACCCACATACCCCAAATATATGGAACATTTTAGCAGCCTATTTTAAGTCTATTTTCATGTGACAACAACTGCAAATGCATACAAATGCTCTACATTTTATACTTTATCCCCATTTTATGTTTTCATTTTTGGTTTTTGATATTATAATTTATATGTGCTTTATATTGTGTATCCATTAACAAATTATTATTGTTATAGATATCTTTAATACTTCTTTCTTTTAACCTTCATACCTGAGCTATAAGTGAATTACTCACCACCATTCCAATATTAGAGTATTCTAAATTTGACTATATATTTACTTTAACAATGAGTTTCATACTTTTATGTTTTCATGTTACTAATTAGTGTCCTTTCATTTCAGCTTGAAAAATTCCCTTTAACATTTCCTGCAAGGCCAGTCTAATGGTGATGAACTTCTTTAACTTCTGTTTGTCTGGAAATTCTCTATCTTTACTTCAACTCTGATGGACAGCTTTTCCAGGCAGAGTATTCTTGGTTGGTAGTGTTTTCCCTTCAACACATTAAATATATCATTCCACTCCCTCTGGCCTACAAGGTTTCTGCTGAAAACCTATTGATAGTCTTATGGGGGTTCCCTTGTTTGTAACAAGTTTCTCTTGCTGCTCATAAGATTCTCTCCTTATCTTAAACTTTTGATAATTTTATTTCAGTGCATCTTGGTGTGGGTCTCTTTGGATTCACATTTTTTGGAACTCCTGAGGCTTCCTGTATATGGATGTCTGTTTCTTCCCCAAGTTAAGGAAGTTTTCAGCCATTATTTCTGTGAATAAGTGTTCTGCTCCTTTTCCTCTCTAATCCTTGTACCCTTATATTGTTTATATTTATGTACATAAATATACTTAGGTTCCTTGAGCCAACTTCACTCTTTTTCATTCTTTTTTTTCTTCTTTGCTTCTCTGATTAAATGATATGCATTGCCCTGTCTTTATTTTTTCTAATTTTTTTAATGTTTATTTATTTTTGATAGAGAGAGAGAGAGAGAGAGAGGGAGAGAGAGAGAGAGAGAGAGAGAGAGAGAGTGGGGGAAAGGCAGAGAGAGACAGAGGCAGAATCCAAAGCAGGCTCCAGGCTCTTAGCTGTCAGCACAGAGCCCAACACGGGGCTCAAACTCATGAACCATGAGATCATGACCTAGGCCAAAGTCGGACACTTAACCAATTGAGCCACTCAGGCTCCCCACCTGAGCCACCCAGTTAGCCCACTGAGCCACCCAGGTGCCCCTACTGCCCTGTCTTTAAATTTGCTGATCTTGTCTTCTGATTCATCTAGCATTTTGTTAAATTCCTCTATTCAACTTTTTGCTTTATTAAAATACAATTATTCTTCACCTCTATGATTTCGATGTGGTAGTTTTTTGTATTTTCTTTTTGTCTAAATTCTCCCTTTGCTTATTGATTGCTAAAGTAAGTAAATTTATGTTCATTATTTTGAGCTATAGGGTAAATCAATTATCTCCATCTCATTAAGAGTGGTTTCTGGATGTTTATTTTGTTCTTTTATTTGGAACGTATTCTCATTTCTTTATTTTTCTTAACTCTCTTTGTTGGTTTCTGCATATTAGATAAAATGCACATCTCTCCCGTGACAAACCTATAGGACATGAATCCCAGCTGACAGTGGGAAAGGGTGAAGAGGCAAAGTACTGATTTTTTTGTTGAAGATTTTCTTATTCTTATTCTTATTATGTGCATATATCACTCAAATTCTCAAAAAGTAAATCTCATGTTTTGGAGTCTTCCAGTACTGTAATCAACACCTCTAATGTTTCTCAAAAGAATTACAAATAGTTCCCCTCAGAAGAAAACTTAGGTTCATGATAGCTGAATTCTAACAGTATGAAAAGATGTATGAATTTGTGGCCACATTGCAAAATTCAGTCTTTAAGGAACCCCTAAAACCAGTCAATATAGGCTATGACATTTCTGGTAGATTGATTGCAAAAAGTGGCCCCATTTCTCCACTTCTCCCTATATCCATACCCTTTGGAACATGATTTTATCGCAGTTCTCTGCAAGGAGTCTATTTTCCCATCACTTAAAACCTGGCCAATTAAGGGCACCTAGATGGCATCTAGGTTAAGTGTTCAAATCTTGGTTTCAGCTAAAGTCACAATCTCATGGTTCATGAGATCAAGCCCCATGTTCGGCTCTGTGCTGACAGTGCAGAGCCTTCTTGGAGTTCTCTCTTCCTCTCCCTCTCTCTCTCTCTGCCCCTCCCCACCTCTCTCTCTCTCTCTCTCTCAAAATAAACAAATAAACTTAAAAAAAACCTCTGGTCAATTCACATGTAGAAATGATAACATCCCAGTTTCAACCCTAAAATCCAAGAGTTCTTGTATACTTCTACTATCTCTTGGAACTTTGCCATCACTATTAGAATAAGCCCAATTAGGATGAATCATCACAAGAAACAGAGCTGAGTCATCTCAAACAAGGCAATGATAGGACAACCAGTCTCCAGTAGACCAATCAACTGACCACAGACCCAAGAGGTAGCTCAGACATCAGTCAGACCAGCCCAGATCAGCAGACCAGACCAGCCTACCCACAAAAAAATAGGTATATTTTTTTATGTCACTGAGGTTTTGTGTTTGCTTATTTCGCAACATTATTGTGGTATTAGATAGGTGATACAGAATCCTCATTCGGAAACTCTCCAGTTAAAATACACCCAAAACAGGCAATCTTGACAGTTCATCACACTTTCAGTATCTTTTTATAGCAATTTTTCAAGGGTTATAGTTTGTGTCTCCTTTATCTGGCCCCACCAATAAGAGACCAGGCATGGAAGGCAGTGTGAGAAGAATTAGACATGAACATCCGGGAAACAAAGTTTTAGGTGTGGCTGTGCCACTACATAACAGGGGCTTTGAACAAGGTAAATAGTTCCTCTGAGACAGTCGCTCCCAAATCTTACTGTAAAAGAGAAGTACTGGAGAAGTTGTGGGGGTTTTTTTAGGGGGGAGGGGGGAGGATAAAAATAGATTTCCAAAATGTCAGAAGTGGTTCCAGAAAAAAAAATAATAATAATCTGGTTATCTGAAAGTTTTGGGATCTCAAAGCCTCAGCTTCCCTATTTCTTAAGATACTTCTATGGGTTGTTCCAGATAACTTTGTTGTCAGTCTTTTCTTTGATGAGTCATTTGTATAAATAAATATACCTAAGAAATAAGTGGCCCATTAGTACTTAATAAGTAAAAAAGCCTCTTTAGTGGTGAATTAACTACTCCAATGCAAAAAGTTCTATGTATTTTCTATACAAGGTGGTCTTTTGAGCCCATTAAATGCAATCTGTTCTGGAAGGCAGAATTCTAAAATGGCCACCAAACTGTATGTTAACTAACATACATACATAACATGCATACATAATGGAATTTAAATTAAAAAATTGTTTAAATAAATGTTTGGTAGAATTCACCTGTGGGAAAAATAAATAAATAAATAATAAAATGGCTATCAAGTTTCACAGCCCCTTCTGTACACACATACCTTCTCTCAACTGTTCAATCCTAAACTAATCTAGGTGCTGATGCAATGGCCTTTTATAGATATAATTAAGATCCCAAGTCAGCTGACCTAAAGATAAGGAAATTATCCTCAGTGGGTCTGGCATAATCAGGTGAGCCTTTAAAGGGCACTGGGTTCTTTCCTGGCAAAAGAGATTCAAAGCATGAAAGGGATTTATGTGAGAGAGATTCTGTTTGCTGTATTTGAGTATACAGGGGCCACAGAGCAAAGATTTTGGGTGACCTGTAAGAGCTGAGAGCAGCCCCTGGCTGACTATCAACAAAGAAATGAGGATCTCAGTCTTACAAGCACAAGAAACTGAATCTTGCCACACCCAGGTGAGCTCCAGATAAGGGCACAGCTGAGCCAACACCCTGAAGTGAAAACTGCATTGAGCTGTGCCCAGACTTCTGACCTATAGAACTATGAGCTAATAAATGGGTGTTTTTTTTAAGCCATTAAGTCTGTGGGAAATTGTTGCACAGGAATTAGAAACTAATACACTGAGGTAAAGAATTCCTTATTTGAATTTTGGAATTCAGAGAAGCTAGGTTTCTTAGGTCCATAGCTATAATTGATTACCCAAAAGAAAGCAATGCCTTTCTTTATGCTGTAAAATCTCATTACAAAACAGTTTAATATTGCACAAAGTAATATATTTATAGGTTAAAATAGCCTCTTAAAACAAATACATAAGATCTTCACTGTATTTATCCTTTTCTTGCTTTATGAAGAATCCTTCCTACCTGCCATAGAAATCAGTTAATTTTAACTATGCATTTAACAAAAAAAGTATATGTTATTTAGAGGAAACTTAATTATCAGTTCTGATATATTTTCTTTTTTATATAAAGTATTTTTAATTTTTTTTAACATTTTTAAATTTAATTTTGTGAGAGAGACAGAGCATGAGTGGGGGAGGAGCAGAGAGAGAGGGAGAGAGAAAGAATCTGAAGCAACTTTAGGCTATGAGCTGTTTATTTAGCACAGAATCCTACAGGGGGCTTGAATTCACAAACTGTGAGATCATGACCTGAGCTGAATTCGGAAGCTTAACCGACTGAGTCACCCAGGCACCCCAGTTCTGATATACTTTCTAAATGACAATATTAGTATTTCACGTGTTTAATTTTTAATACCGCTGGAATAGTCATTAATACTACAATTTATTCTTTAATCCTACTTCTTTATAGGTAATTCTAGGTTAATATTCTGACAGAAACCACTGCTCTGTAGGCAAGAGAAAAAAAGGAAAGAGAAATCTATTTTTCAGTTTGCCTTGTAAAATACTCTGAGGAATATTTTTAAAGCCCACTTGGACAATGAGATATCCATATTTAGAATTTCAGCAATGTGTATTCTTTTAATGATTGCTTCAGTGTTGATGTTATTAAAATAAAGAAAAAAACATTAAAATTACCATGATAAAATAGCAACATAATTTGTTTATTTTACAAAAGATGTTGTCTGCCATCTCTTGGACTGTCTGAGCATTGTGCTTTAAAAAAAAAAAACAAATTAGGCCTTCAGACTTCACATTGCTAAAATTTCTTCAAGAAAGAAATGACAAGTTGTAATATTATTTTTATGTACTTATTTCACTAAAAAATTGGCTTATAAAACATTTATGCATGTGGTTAAATTTTCCTGGATGTGTTCAAAGATGTTTATCCAAACAGAAAGAAAAAAAAAGTATACATTATTCTAAACTTAAATTTTATGTTTTCATTTAAAATATTACTTGAACAACTCCACTTGGTGACTCTTTTACCTTCTCGTACAGTTATGGCTAAAACTCTGGTCACTTTTCTCCTTAATGTGTTAGTAAGATGCTAAGTCTGACTCAGTTCTTCTGAAGCTAATTGATAATGTGAATCAAGAGATCAATAATTATTGTTTCTACATAATATGTCATGTTTATATACATATATAATTAGAATTGGTTATGGACATCATACTGCTGAGACTAACAGGACAAAGAGAAGGCTTAATTATTGGTATAAAGCTTCTGATTATTGGGGCGCCTGGGTGGCTCAGTCAGTTGAGCATCCAACTTCGGCTCAGATCATGATATCACCTGGTCTGTGGGTTCGAGCCCCTCGTCCAGCTCTGTGCTGACAGCTCAGAGCCTGGAGCCTGCTTCAGACATGTGTCTCCGTCTCTCTCTGCCCCTCCCCTGCTCATGCTCTGTCTCTCTCTCTGCCAAAAATAAATAAACATTAAAAAAAATTTTTTTTAAAAGCTTCTGATCATCTGTTCATTGCATTCATGATTGTGCATTCATGATTTCATGTTTCTGTTTTTAAATATTTTTTAAATTTATTTTTATGTATATTTATTTTTGAAGGACAGAGAGACGGAGCATGAGCAGGGGAGGAGCAGAAACAGAGGAAGACATAAAATCTGAAGCAGGCTCCAAGCTCTGAGCTGTCAGCACAGAGCCGGATGCAGGGCTTGAACTCAGGAGCTGTGAGATCATGACCTGAGCTGAAGTCAGACACTTAACCGACTGAGCCACCCAGGTGCCCCTAAATATTTTTAATAGTAATAATATTAATACTGATTACGCTTTTCTAAAAGTTAAGGAGAAAGTATTTGAGATTCCTCAATCTGTGAATGTATGTACTTAGTTTCACCTAGAAAATATTTGAAGAAAAGACTCTAAAATTTAAAACAACTGAATATTAGAACAAAAGGCATTTATCTTTCGTTTAAAAAGGAATCTTATAACAACTTGCAAAGCTAAATTAAAATTCTTAAGTGATTCTGCTTTTCAAAGTCATAATTGTTAATAAGCTGAAACATCATAATCCTTCTGGGTTCACATAATCCTTTGGTGTGTGAGAAGTAGAAATCTTTCTTGGCAATTAGTGAATTGCAGTAATGGTATGAAAATAAAAGAACATTTTGTCATTCTCTAAAACCTTAGTTTTCTATTTTTAATGTGTTCTATTAACCAATTTGAAAAAGGAAAAAAGAACACCACTTCGTTGTTTTTGAGGTTGTGAAAATTTCTTGGGCCTTTGAAATGATCTAACTTTAAAGTAATTGTTATTATGTTATTAACTATTGCACGGGGATGTAGTTCGTAATTATTTACTCTCTCACCAGTAAGATCATCTAGGATGAGATTACAGAAAAAGTAAAGAATGGTGGGTCTGATATACAAATAATTTGAATTTGGGCTCGTTTGCTTAAGTAATAAATTCCATATTGTTTGACTTCCTATTTAGCCAAAAACTTTAAGTGAAATTTCAAATATGCAGAAAATAAAAAATATGTTAATACAAATAGAATTCCAACAATTGTCATCAGGAAAGAAATGTGTTCGTGCCTCTGGTTTGGATCGTAAACTCATTGTGACACCTGGTGGATATTGCTGAAAAGGCAAGTAACAGCTTTATGCTTCTAAGAGAGCAACCACTAGCCACCTGTGGCCATTGAGTACTTCAAATGTGGCTAGCCCAAACTGAGAAGTAATATTCAAAGACTTAATATGAAAAAAAAAAGTATAATATCTCTCTAATAACGTTCTAGGTTGATTACATGTTGATAATATTCTGGATATATTGGTTACGTAAAATATATTATTAAAATTAATTTCACTTGTTTCTATTTACCTTTTCTTATGTGGCTATTAAAAGTTTTAAAGTTACATTTGTGGTTCACATTTATGGCTTGGATTATAATTCTATTAGACAGTACTGTGATAGCATCTAAGCCTCAGATATTACTATAAAGGTATTACAAAATTTCTCATTAGTGAAGATAGGAAAAAGATTTGCAATTTAAAATTGATGATGTGGTAGGCAAAATTTTAAGAAGACTGCCAATGATCCACATCCTTTTGTAATCCCCTCCCCTTGAGTGTAGGACCTGCAAAAATGGTGAGATATCATTCTCTTGATTAGGGCACACTATATGGCAAAAATGAAAGGATTTTGCAGATGTAATTAAGGTCCTTCATTAGTTAACCTGGAGTTAATCAAAAGGGAGATTATTCTGGGTGAACCTGCCCTAATCAGAAGAGCCCTTAAAAGAGACTCAAAGTAGCAGTAGACACTCTCCAGTTGGCCTAGAAGCAAACTCATGTTGTGGGGAGAGACACATGGCAGGGAATGATAGGAATTTCTAGGGGCTGGGGGACTCATATCTTTATAAGAAACAGAGTTCTGCCAACAACCCCTGAGCTTGGAAGAGGACCCAAAACTCAGATGAGTTACAGCTCTGACAGCTTCATTACTGCTTTCTGAGATTCTCAGACCAAGAACCCCAGCTAAGCTATGCCTGTGACTATGACCCACAGAAACTGCAAGATAATAAATATTGTTGTTTCAAGCTACAAAGTTTGTGATAATTTATTTTGCAGCAATAGAAAACTAATATACTATACCTTGAGCCATTTTTACTTTGCTTTTTGTGTTACGATCATATTGCTAACAGTAATATTAGTAACAATAGTTTTTTTTTTCTTTTTCACCTAAGACATACTCATCATAAGAAGTCAAAACCAGAAATGAAAACCATAACTTTACTATAGCACACACTCAACTATAACTTTATTGTCACATGCATTTTATCATAGCACACAAATGGAAATAGAAATAAATGCAAGAAAATTATATAAACTCTAATGTAAACCTTTCAACAGAGCTGTGCTACTATGTAAATTATAGTAGCCCCAGCCCAGAGCTATTTGAAATTTAAAGCAGTGATACATTCTTTTCTCTTTATCATTTAGTGGTGTTTTGACACTTACGGTCACTCGACTTCTAATGTTAAAGAGAAAAATGTGTGCTGGTAAAGGGAATTCCAGGGTATATGGAGAAGTGAAACCACTCTTCGGGAGCTCATACCTAAGCTGGGACCTCTAAAGAGGTTTTAACAATTTAGAAGTTCATCTAATATCAGAGATCTTTCACTCTGCTGCCTTGAATTCCCAAAATTTATAGCGTAGTCTTGACCCACAGTTACTCAAGTTGAAGATTAGCTCAAAGGATAGTGGCACACAGAGAGCTGTGCCTATAGCCTTGGCAATGAGTCTCTCTGCTCCTCCAATCAGGTTACTATTCGTCAAATGCAACATAATTTTTCTGTGCTCTCTCAAGCCTTTGCACACATATTTTGCTTCTCCTGGAATGAGTTTTCCATTGCTTCCATGCCTGGAAAAGTCACCTCTTCTGTGAACCTTTCCCATTACCTTCTGTTGATTTCTTCAATAGTTTTTGCTTTTCTCTACTTAGTTTCTTTTATTCAGTGAGGCCAACTAGGAGAACAAGTATGGCAACACGGACTGGGTGGCAATTTTGTGATTAATTATCTACACTGATTTCATCAGGGCTGGTGGGTGAAAATATAGATTTGTAAAAAAAAAATTCTCAAGTACATAGGCTTGGATACACATACTTATACAAAAAATAAAAAATCCCTCTCCCTTTGTTTCTTTCTTTGACCACTTCCCCTGGGATTGCATTAGACCCACTCCTTGGTTATCCCATTTGCATACTATGATAATACAGGGAGTTATCTGTCCCCTGCTTGTTATATCTCCCTAATGTCTGCTAGTATCAGTCCAATGGGTCTGTTTTCTCACTATCCTTGTATTTTGGTTTCTAATTTTTGTATGAGGCTTTTCTTTCTTAAATTACTTTTTTCTATGTCAACACATTTCCAAATACAACAAGACCTAGTTTTATATCATATTACATTTCTTGTCACCCTAAGATAGAGTTAATTGTTCTTGGCACTATAGTTTCAGAACACTTTGCAGACTTCTGTTACAGAATTTACCATATGGTATAGTAACTACTTCACGTCTCTCTCGTAGGGGCCAATGACAGGCTGCCCCAAGATGAACCCCTTTGGCATGAAGACTATTTTGAGTTAAAAAACAATCAAAACCCAGCAGATGTAGGAAAAGTTCTTTACCTGTGCCCCAACTACCTTGATCTCTGAAAAGCAACAAAATGAAATAAAATACACTATCTAACTTAATTAAAACATTTCAGACAAACATATTACCACTAATAGTAAATTTCCTATCCCTTTTCAATAAGCTAATGTTTTTATTTTTTAATATTATTTTATAATTTTTTTTATTTTTTAAGTTTATTTATTTGAGAGAGAGAAAGCACGAGTGGGGGAGGGGCAGAGAGAGAGGGAGAGAGAAAAGGAGAATCCCAAGCAGACTCCATGCTATGAGTACGGAGCCTGATGCAGGGCTCCAACTCACAAACCGTGAGATCATGACCTGAGCCAACGTCAGATGCTCAACCAGCTGAGCCACCCAGGTGCCCCATTAAAAAAAATTTTTTTTTAATGTTTATTTATTTTTGAGAGAGAGAGCAAGAGCTGGGGAGGGGCAGAGCCCAAGAGAGGGATAGAGGATCCAAAGTGGGCTCTGTGCTGACAGCATCAAGTCCAATGTGGGGCTCAAAGTCACAAACCATGAGACCATGACCTGAACCAAAGTCAGACAATCAACTGAGCCACCCAAGGGCCCCTAAGCTGATGTTTTAGATGTCTGACTCCATGGGAACAGGAAGGAGAGAACCGGCACAGAAATGTCAAATTTGCAACAGTTTGTGTCTCCTCCTCCTCCTCCGGCACCCATAGGGAATGAACCATTGTCATTATCTAAGATTTCAGAGCCAGAACTTCAACAAGAATTTAAGAAATTGTAAAAAATGTGACTTTCTTGTAGGTGAAGCTGACGTTGTAGAAAAAAGATTTGTAGAAAAAAGAAGCAAGTGAGGAGTGAAAAGAAGAATATGGGTTCTTAAGGAAAGAAAAAGACTAAAAATGCACTCCAGTTTTCCTCACTGAAGGTCATGAGTACCCTTGAGGTGTTTTGGTTAGTTTCACTTCTCATTACTGGTGATATTTACTTTGATAATTATAGTGTAGAAAGGTTTTTAAAAGGGAACATTTTTCGATTCCTGTATTTATCTGAGTTATTATCTCTGTATGAGCTTAGCTATTGTTTGAGCCTGTCTCAGCCAAGTTTATTGGCAATTGAAATCTATTTGCCAACAACTTAAGGAGCACTCATTTTAAACTAAAGTACACCCCAATCCTTAGACGCAATCCTGCCTCACGGTTCATAAAGCCGAATCAATAGAATCATTCAAATCCAAGGTTAACTCTTATCTTGGAACCAAGCTCATTCCTATTGATTAAACTTTTTCGCCTTATTATGAAGAACAAAAGGACCTTGGGAGGGCTGTAGGAAGAAAAGCACCATAAACAATCAATTTACGTCCCTTTCAAATACCAATTAATTCATATAACTTTTACTTCCATCTTCATTCCAAATATAATAGTGTATCTTATTATTTATAAGAATTATTTTTCATGATTGATGAAAGGCTTTTCAAATGCCAACTGTTACTAGTATTTACTAAAATTATTTCAGGAACAAGAGGAATGGAACTAAATCAGATTTATTGCACAGGAAACAGTCACAGAGGTTGTTTTTTTTTTTTAATTTTTTTTAAGTTTATTTATTTATTTTGAGAGAAATAGAGAGCGTACACAAGTGCACATGATCGGGGGAAGCACAGAGAGAGGAAGAGAGGATCCTAAGCAGGCCTTTCTCTGTCAGTACAGAGCCTGATGCAGGGCTCGATCCCACAAACCGTGAGATCATGATCTGAGCCGAAATCAAGAGTCAGACACTTAACTGCCTGAGCTATACAGGCACCCCTACAGATGTTTCTTTAAAACTGAAGAAGGGGGGACCTTGGTGACTCAGTGGGTTAAGCATCCAACTTTGGCTCAAGTCATGATCTCGCGGTCTGTGAGTTCTAGGCCCACATCGGGCTCTGTGCTGACAGCTCAGAGCCTGGAGCCTGCTTCGGATTCTGTGTCTCCCTCTCTCCCCACCCCGCCAACTTGCTCTCTGTCTCTCTGTCTCTCAAAAGTAAATAAACATTTAAAAAAAAAAAAAACTTGGGGAAGAAAAAAGTGTATTTGTGGGTGCTTATTTCTAAGAATTAATCTGTTTTTAAGGAATTCTAATTTAAGTTAGAATTGTAATTGGCACTAAAAAAGTACTTCATATTTTTATTGTCTCTGTCTTTTCTCTAAGGGCATTCCAATATCCTTTTTATTTTGTCTTCATTGACAAAAGCAAATATACAGATAATTGTAAGGATTAAAGATTTTTGGAGCAAAACTAAAGTTTACCAGAGAAGAAGGAACTCTGGCTCAAGATGGTAACAAGGCTGCAACACCAAGTCTTGCTTGAGTTTACACCCTGCTCTAGAAATTTCAGGCTGGCTAGCTCCCAAAATCATATGAGCCAATTCCTTATAATAAATAAATATGCACACACATTCTCTGAAGAACTCTCACTGAAATGGTAGGAATACACTGTATTTCCAACTACAAACACATTTGCAAGAAATGTCAAATTCCATTATTTCTTATAAATCAAATTAATTCCAAGTTCCTATCCCATGAGCCAGCAGGAAATTCTTCTGGGTCCCTAAGATTTCACAAGCATCCATCCTCTCATCTTTCTTTATTGTATTGCCCTGTGATATCTTCCAAGGCCACTGGTTCCTGAAGACAGAGAACTCTACTCATTCCATGTCAGACTTGAGCACTAGAATCTTTGTCAAAGCTGGGAGTCCCATTGTCATGGACCAGCTCTCTGGGAGCACCACACAGATGCCTTGCCAGTTCCTGAGGGTACTGGCAGGGACTAGACTGTGGATCATCACTATTCTTGAGGTTCATGAACCTCCAGCCCCACTCTTGGGGAATTTCTCTTCTGTCATTCACTTCCCTCAAAGGGATTCAACTCTGAGCTATTCTTTAGAAGCTCAGTTCTCTCCATAAAACAAAAGAAGAAAACAAGCTGTTTGCAATTAATATCTACTTTCTATGAGGTAATACAGGTTCTTCTTGAGATGAGGAAGAACAAAGGCCAAACTATCTGCTTCTAATGGAGGGGAGATACAAATATAAGAGGAGAAAACTCAAATTAATGTAATAAAAAATCATCATATTCATTGACATTTTGGTAAATACCTACAAACCAGCTCTCTGTGGGGGAAATGAGGGGAAGAGAGGGGAAAAAAAAACCCCTCTGCTTTGTAGGAATTGCCTATTTCCATGTTGTAAATATTCCCATTGTGGTTGATTTCAAGCTAATCATGTGGCATGAGTGAATACAGTTAGAAAGAGATCCACACTAGCACATAATCATGCAGTGTTGCCACCATACAGATATAACACATATAATCTCACGAGTGTGGAGAAAGCTGAATATTTAGTACTTATATATCTATTACTTTAATAATATATACCATTTGTTTGCAATACAATTTATTTAATTGTTAAATTTGTATAATTTAATTTTTTAAAAATGGCTGTGTTTAACACCTGTACACGTAATTCCTAAAAATTGATCAATCCACTTTTAGGAACTAATACAAGCTGTAAGAAATATCAAGAGTGGAGTGCCTGGGAGACTCAGTTGGTTAAGCATCTGACTTCAACTCAGGTCATGATCTCACAGCTCTTGAGTTCGAGCCCTGCATTGGGCTCTGCGCTGACAGCTCAGAGCCTGGAGCCTGTTTCAAATTCTGTGTTTCTCTCTCTCTCTCTCTCTCTCTCTCTCTGCCCCTCCCTTGCTCACACTCTGCCTCTCTCTCTCTCTCTCTCAAAAATAAATAACATTTAAAATGTTTTTTAAAAATAAATGCCAAAAGCAAACAGCTGGCTGCAGCCCACCACTGATCCTACCGCACAGTGAAAAGCCCCAGGCCTGACATTGATGGGAACCCAACATAATGAAAATTGACTGAGCTTCTGCAAACAAGGGCAACAGACCCAAAGTTCATTTTCTCTCTTCAGGATAGTCAGAAACCTTATCTGTTCAACTTAGGACATCTAAGTTTTCCAGTCAGATCTGTCTTACTGGTTACCATGTACAACAGCAGTTCCCCAATTTGTTGGTCTCATGACCACTTTGTGCTCTTAAAAATTATTGAGAAACCAAAGACCTTTTGTTTAAGAAGGCTAAACTCTCAATATTTAACATAGTAGAAGTTAATTCTAAGAAGTTTCTTTAATACATATTCATTCATTTTAAAATAACACTAAACCTCATACATGTTAACATAAATAACATATTTTTATGAAAAATGACAATAATTACCAAGAAAACAAAAATAACAATATTTATCAGAAGAAAAAAATAAATGGAAATAGAAATATTTTTGTAAATTCCTTTAAATATCTGTCAATGGAAGATGCTTGGATGCTCATATCTGCTTCTTGATTAAAATATGTGATGAAAATTCAGTCTCACACAGATACACTGTTAGAAACGAGAAGACACTTTTCTTAAAAAATTATTGTAAAAAACATTATTTGATAATACACCATGACTCGACAAATGCTAGTTTTTTAAAAAGGTTAGTTGTAATGTGGAATCTGAAAATATATCAATAAATTTTCCTAATCTGTTACATTAAAATGATCCATCTTGCACTTTTTAAAGTTATTTTATCCACTTGTAATTTTGTTAATTCAGGCAGTCGCTGGTCTTTATGGTTTGTTTGTTTATATTTACTTATTTTTAAGAGAGAGAGTGTGAGCAGGGGAGGGACAGAGATGGGGCTCTGAGCTGACAGCAGCAAGCCTGAGGCAGGCAGAGCTGAAAGTCAGATGCTCAATCAAATGTGCCAGTGAGGCGCCCCAGGCACTGGTCTTTTTAAATAGATCAGTTCAGGGGTGCTTAGGTGATTCAGTCAGTCAGTTAAGCATCCGACTCTTGATTTCAGCTCAGGTCATGATCTCAGGGTTGTGGGATGGAGTGGGATCAAGCCCCACTTAAGGCTCCAGGCTGAGCATGGAGCCTACTTGAGATTTCCTCTCTCTCCTTCTGCCCCTCTTCCCCACTTGCGCTCTCTCTCTCTCTCTCTCTAAAATGAAGAAAAAAAAATATATCAGTTCAATTAGTTGTGTCGATTTTCCAAATGTTCATTTTTTCTCAAGTTTTTATTTAATCCATTTACAGTTAATTAACATATAGTGTAATATTAGTTTCGGGTTTAGAACTCAGCAACTCATCACTTACATACCAAACCCAGTGCTGGTTATAAGTGCCCTCATTAATACCCTTCACATATTTAACCCACCCCCTCACAATCCCCCTCCAGTAACCCAACCCTATAGCTAAGAATCTGTTATTATTTGCCCCCCCCTTAAATTCTGTTTTGTTTTTTTTTTTTGTAAATTCCATCTATGAGTGAAATCATATAGTATTAGTCTTTCTCTGACTTATTTTGCTTAGCATAATACTATCTAGCTCCATCTATGTCATTGAAAATGGCAGGGGTGCCTGAGTGGCTCAGTCGGTTAAGCGTCCGACTTCAGCTCAGGTCACGATCTCGCACTCTGTGAGTTCAAGCCCCGCGTCGGGCTCTGGGCTGATGGCTCAGAGCCTGGAGCCTGCTTCCGATTCTGTGTCTCCCTCTCTCTCTACCCCTCCCCCGTTCATGCTCTGTCTCTCTCTGTCTCAAAAATAAATAAACGTTAAAAAAAATTAAAAAAAGAAAATGGCAAGATTTCATTCTTTTTATGGCTGAGTAATACTCCACTGTGTGTGTGTGTGTGTGTGTACATATCATATCTTCTTTATCATTCATCATTCAATGGACATTTGGGCTCTCTCCATAATTAGGCAATTGTTGATAATGCTGCTATAAACATTGGGGTGCATGTATCCCTTCGAATTAGTATTTTGGTATCCTTTGGGTAAATACCTAGTAGTGCCATTGCTAAGTCCTAGTGTAGTTCTATTTTTAACTTTTTGAAGAACCTCCATACTGTTTTCCAGAGTGGCATTCCTACGAAGACTGTAAGAGGGTGCCCCTTTTTCTGCATCCTCACCAACATCTGCTTTTTCCTGTGTTGTTAATTTTAGCCATTCTGACAAGTGTAAGGTGATGTCTTATTGTAGTTTTGATTTGTATTTCCCTGATGATCAGTAATGTTGGTCATCTTTTCATGTATCTGTTAGCCATCTGTATGTCTTCTTTGGAAACATGTCTATTCATGTCTTCTGCTCATTTTTTAACTGGATTATTTGTGTTTTGGGTGTTGAGTTTGATAAGTTCTTTATAGATTTTTGGATACTAATCCTTTATCAGATATGTCTTTTCCAAATATCCTCTCCCATTCCATAGGTTGCCTTTTAGATTTGTTTATTGTCTCCTTCACTATGCAGAAGCTTTTTATCTTGATGAGGTCCCAATAGCTTATTTTTGCTTTGGTTTTCCTAGCCTCAGGAGACATGTCTAGTAAGAAGTTGCTATGTCAAACTTGCCAATGTTAAAGAGGTTATTACCTGTGTTCTTCTCTAGGATTTAATGGTTTCCTGTCTCACATTTAGGTCTTTCATCCATTTTAATTTATTTTTGTGTATTGTGCAAGAGAGTGGTCCAGTTTCATTCTTTCACATGTTGCTGTCCAGTTTTCCCAACACCAACTGTTGAAGAGACTGTCTTTTTACATTGGATGTTCTTTCCTACTTTTTTGAAGATTAGTTGACCATACAGTTGTGGGTCCATATCTGGGTTTTATATTCTGTGCCATTCATCTATGTGTCTGTTTTTGTGCCAATATCATACTGTCTTGATGACTATAGCTTTGTAACATAGTTTAAGTCCAGAATTGTGATGCCTCTAGTTTGCTTTTATTTTTCTAGATTGCTTTGGCTATTCAGGGTCTTTTTTGGTCCCATATGAATTTTAGGATTGCTTGTTCTAGCTATGTGAAAAATGCTGGTCATATTTTGATAGGGATTGCTTTGAATGTGTAGATTGCTTTGGGCAGTATAGACATTTTAACAATATTTGTTCTTCCAATCCATGAGCATGGAACATTTTTCCATTTCTTTGTGTCATCTTCAATCTCTTTCATAAATACTCTATAGTTTTCAGAGTACATATCTTTGGTTAAGAGAATCTTACAGGTTTTGGTGCAGTTGTAAATGGGATCAAATCCTTTATTTCTCTTTCTGCTGCTTCATTATTGATGTATAGAAATGCAACAGATTCCTGCACATTGATTTTGTATCCTGCAACTTTACTGAACTCATGTATTGCTGTAGCAATTTTTTGGTGGAATCTCTCAGATTTTCTACATACTGTATCATGTCATCTGCAAATAGTGAAAGTTTGACTTCGTCCTTGACAATTTGGATGCCTTTAATTTCTTTTTGTTGTCTAAGTACTGAAGCTAGGACTTCCAGCACTATGTTAAATAACTATGGTGATAATGTACACTCCTGTCTTGTTCTTGACCATAGAGGGAAAGCTCTCAGTTTTTCCCCATTGAAGATGATATTAGCTGTGGGTCTTTCATATGTGGCCTTTTGTGATATTGTATGTTCTCTCTATCCCTACTTTGTTGAGAGTTTTTGTCAAGAATGGATGCTGTACTTTGTCAGATGCTTTTTTCTGCATCTATTAGGAGGATCATATGTTCTTATCCTTTCTTTTATTAATGTGGTGTATCACATTGATTGATTTGTGAATATTGAACCACCCTTGCAACTCAGGAATAAGTAAATCCCCCTTGATCATGGTGAATGATTTTTTTAATACACTGTTGGATTTGATTTGCTGGTATCTTCTTTTTAATGTTTATTTAATTATTTACAGAGAGTGTGTACAAGTGAGGGGAGGGGCAGGGAGAGATTAGAGAGAGAATCCCTAGCACTGATAGTGTGGAGCCCTGTGCAGGGCTTTATCTCATGAACCGTGGGATCATGATTTGGGCTAAAATCAAAAATCAGACACTTAACCAATTGCAGCCACCCAGGATCCCCTTGATTTGCTAGTATCTTGTTGAGGATTTTTGCATCCATGTTCATCAGGGATATTGGCCTATAGTTCTCTTTTTTAGTGAGGTCTTTGTTTTGGCAACAAAGTACTGCTGACTTCATAGAATGAGTTTGGGGGTTTTCCTTCCATTTTTAATTTTTGGAAAAGTTTGACAAGAATAGGTATTAGTTCTTCTTTAAATGTCTGATAGGGACACCTGAGTGGCTTAGTTGGTTGAGTGTCCGACTTCAACTCAGGTCATGATCTCACTCTTCTTGACTTCAAGCCCCACATCAGCCTTGCTGCTGTCAGCTTGTCAGTGCAGAGCCCACTCTCTCTGTCCCTCACCTGCTTGCACTATCCCAAAAATAAATAAATATTTTTTTTAAATGTCTGATAGAACTCCCTTGGGAAGCCATCTGGCTCTGGACTTTTGTTTCTTGGGAGATTTTTTATTGCTAGTTCAATTTCTTTGCTGGTTATGGGTCTGTTCAAGTTTTATATTTCTTTCTTATTCAGTTTTGGTAGTTTACATGTTTCTAGGAATTTATCTATTACTTCCAGATTTCCCATTTTGTTGGCATATAATTTTTCATAATATTCTGTTATAATTGTATTTCTGTGGTGTTGGTTGTTCTTTCACCTCTCTCAATTCTTTTATTTATTTGGGTCCTTTCTCTTTTCTTTTTTTTTAATTTTTTTAATTGTTTATTTATTTTTGAAAGAGAGAGAGGCAGAGTGCAAGTGGGAGAGGGGTAGAGAGAGGGAGAGACACAAAATCTGAAGCAGGCTCCAAGCTCTGAGCTGTCAGCACAGAGCCTGATGCAGGGCTTGAACTTGTGAACCACAAGATCATGACCTGAACTGAAGTTTGACGTTTAACCAACTGAGCCACCCAGCTGCTCCTCTCTTTTCTTTTTGTTGAGTCTGGCTAGGGGATTATCAATTTTATTAATTTTTTCAAAGAACCCACTCCTAGTTTCATTGATCTGTTCTGTTTTTGTTTGTTTGTTTGTTTCTATATTATTTATTTTTGCTCTGATCATTATTATTTCCCTTCTTCTGCTAGCTTTAGGCTTCATTTTTTGTTCATTTTCTAGCTCCTTTAGTTGTAAGGTTAGGTTGAATATTTGATATGTTTCTTGTTTTTTGAGGTAGGTGTCTATTGCTATATATTTCCTTTTTATGACTGCTTTTGCTGCATCCCAAAGTTTTTGAACTATCATGTTTTCATTTTCATTTGCTTCCATGTAATTTTTAAATTTATTCTTTAATTTTCTGATTGACCCATTCATTCTTTACTAGAATGTTCTTTAACCTCCATGTATTGGTGGTCTTTCCAATTTTTTTCTTGTGGTTGACTTCAACTTTCATAACATTGTAGTCTGAAAATATGCATGACATGATCTCAATCTTTTTGCACTCATTGAGGTCTGATCTGTGACCTAGTATGTGATCTGTTCTGGAGAATGTCTTACATGCACTTGAAAAGAATGTGTATTCTGCTGCTTTAGGATGTAATGTTCTAAATATATCTGTTAACTCCATCGGGTCCAGTGTTTCATTCAAAGCCATTGTTTCCTTGTTGATTTCTGCTTAGATGATCTACCCATTGTTGTAAGTGGGTAGTTCCCTTCTATTATTGCATTATCATCAATGAGTACCTTCATGTTTGTTATTAATTGTTTTATATATTTTGGTACACTCAAGTTAGGGGCATAAATATTTACAGTTGTTAGATTTTCTTGTTGGATAGAACCCTTTATTATGATATATTGCCCTTCTTCATCTCTTGTTACAGTCCTTTGTTTAAAATCTAGTTTGTCTGATATAAGTATTGCTACTTAGGCTTTCTTTTGATGTTCGTATGCATGGTAAATGTTTCTCCATCCCCTCAATTCCAATCTTCAGGTGACTTTAGGTCTAAAATGAGTCTCCTATAAGCAGCATATAAGTGGGTCTTGGTTTTATACCCATTCTGACACCCCATATTTTTAATTGGAGCAATTAGTCTATTTACATTCAGAGTAATTATTGATAGATATGAATTTAGTACCATTTTATTACTTTTGTCATTGTTTCTGGAGATTTTCTCTGTTCCTTTCTAGTTTTTGTTGCTTTTGTTCTTTTTTCCCCAAAGAGTTCACTTTAATATTTCTTGCAGGGATGGTTTAGTGGTCACAAACTCCTTTAGTTTTCATTTGTCTGGGAAACTCTTTATCTCTCCTTCTATTCTAAATGATAACCTTGCTGGATCAAATATTCTTGGATGCAGATTTTTCCCATTCAGCACATTGAATACAGCATGCCACTCCCTTCTTGCCTGCCAAGTTTCTGTGGAAAGATCTGTCACTAACCTGATATGTCTTCCCTTCTATATTAAGGGTTTCTTTTGCCTTGCTGCTTTCAGGATTATTTTCTTATCTCTGTATGTTGCAAATTTTACTATGATACATCTTGGTGTTGGCCTGCTTTTGTTGATTTTGATGGGAAATCTCTGTGCCTCCTGCATTTGGAAGTCTGTTTCCTTCCTCAGATTAGGAAAGTTTTCAGCTCTAATTTATTCAAATAAATTATCTGCCCCCCTTTCTCTCTTCTTCTTCTTCTGGGACTCCTATGATATGAATGTTATTACATTTTGAGTTCCCTAAATCTACTTTTGTGATCCAGTATTTTTTCTTTTCCTCTTTTGATCAGTTTCATTATGTTCCATAATTCTATCTGCTATGTCACTTATTGGTTCCTCTGCTTCTTCCATCCTTGTGGTCATTATACTCAGTCAGTTTCAAATCTCCATTATTGCATTTTTCATTTCAGCTTGCTTGGTTTTAAGCTCTGTTATCTCCATGGTAAGGGTATCCTTGATGTCTTCTATGTTTTTCTCAAGCCCAGATAGTATCCTTATGATTGTTGCCCTGAATTCTAAATCAGGCATCTTATTATATCTGTTTCAATTAGATCCCTAGTCATGACATTTTCTTGCTCTTTCTTTTGGGATGAATTCCTCCATCTTGGCATTTTGTCTGGGTCTCTGTCTTCTCCCGTGTATTAGGAAAGCCTGTTATGTTTCCTGCTCCTGAGAGTAATGGGTTTATGAAGAAGAGTTCGTATAGAGCCCTGGACCTAGCACTTCAGGAAATGTCACTGGTATATGCTATATACCTTTTGCTGTTGTATTATGGCTTCTCTATCCCTCAGGTTAGCCCTCTTCTTAGTTTTTCCTTGCCTGCAGTGAGGAGTGTACGGACCTTTGCCAAAGTGTAGCGAGTTTTAACTAGGTGTGCTCTGGTCTGCTTGTTAAAAAAGACCTGTGCTATTCCCACTAAAGCTCAAGCTTTGGAGAACTTTATGGTCAGTAGACATGGTGCATGCATGGGTTTGTGCTGGTCTTCTGAGGGAGAGGCCTCCTGGGCTAGTTCTTGGGCACACCTGCCCACGAAAAGCACTACTGGAAGAGCACTGCAGGGTAGGATTTTGTGTAAGCAATTTCAGTGGCTAGTGTTGGTACTGTACTGTTTACTGAAGTTAGTTTATGCTGACAGGAGGGGGAAGGATATAGCACCAGCCAGCTCCTTCGTGCCCAGAGAAAGGAATTTGTGCTCCCTGCTGTCAGGGAAATTGTCCCAGAAAAGGAAAATAGTTTCCCCTCCTGAGTCCTAGGTGTTTTTCAGATAGCTGCTTACACACTGTCTGTGTCCAGGTTGTTTGCCTGCTGGGAACAACACAGTGCATTCTGGGCTCTATCCCATCCAGGCCAGCTGGGTTTTAAAGCTCCAAACTTTAGGGACCTGGTGTGGTGGGGACCTGTGTTGGTCTTCTAGGAGAGGGTCTCCACACTCTAGGGTTGATGCAAGTTTGACTCAGGAGGGCAGTTGCACCAAAGCTCAGGAGCATGCTGTTTAGAAGCAAAGTACATAAAAGAGCCAGTGTCCAGGTTAGCCACTCTTAGCAGGTGTCTTTGCACCTATGCTGAGGGGCAGGGAAGGAAAATGGCACCCACCAGTTCCTTTGTCCCAGAAAGGAAATTCCACCTTTCTCAGATGCACTCCAAAATGTGGGAACCATCTTTCCTGGAGCACTGCAGCACCCTCAGGGCTCTATACCAGCCATGTCATAGGTCTCTAAAACTCTAGTCTTTGAGCCCCACTGGTTGCAAAAACTCACAAAAATCAGCCCCTCTTTTTGTCCCAATCAGTGGCTTTGGGGAAGTATTTTCCTTGTGCAAACTCCTGTGCATTCCTCTCACATGCGTGCACATGCATGTGCCTCTCTCCACAACCAGTGCTCCCTCCCCTCCACAACACCTGTGATCTGTTTGTCCCCCAAACCACAACTCCGTACCTCCAACCTTTTAGGATGTGGCCTTTTCTCTCCTCTTAGTTGTGTAGTTTGTTCTTTCTTAGTCCTCAGATCAGTCCCTTGGGTATTCAGAATGATTTGATATTTATCTATCTGTGTTCCAGGCATAAGGCAAGCTTAGGGTCCTCCTATTACTCTGCCATCTTAGCTCTTCCCTCCACATATTTATTAAATTATTTTAATAATCACAAATCACATTTGTTAATATTACCACCATGTCATTAGAAAAATCTTTAAGTATTATAAAGTTGTCAAGCCCATGATGACAAATCCAAGTTTCTCAAAATTCTATATTTTGCATGAAAGATTGAATTTTATCATTGACAACACATAATGTCAATGATTTTCCTTGAAGCTATTTTCTCACTTAGTTGTTTTCCAAGAAAATATTTGCCAAATACCCAAAATCTGAATAAACGTAGTTCATCAGTACCTCTTTCTTTGTTTTTAGTTTATTTATTGTTAGAGAGAGAGAGAGACAGATAGAAAGAGAGAGCATGAATAGGGGAGGAAAAAAGAGAGAGGGAGAGAGAGAGAATCCCACTGTTCATGAAGAGCCTGATGTGGGGCTTGAACCAATGAACCATGAGATCTTGACCAAAGCCAAGAGTCAAATGCTTAACCAAATAAGTCACCCAGTCGCCCCATATCAGTCCCTCTTTCAAGCAAAAATTCTGTTCCATAAGAAAAGCAACTAATTCCTCTTTCAATCCTAACAGTTGCATAAATGCTTTTCTTTAAGACAACCATTGTATTTCGGTATGCAACAGAAAAGCATTATAAATACTTTTGATTTTGCCACACAGAATGCCACAAAGACATGGTTAGGAGTCAAACTTTAATAAAATTAATAGTTCGTAATGTTACCAAAAATTGCTTTTGCATTATATAGTACAGATGTTAACACATATAAAAAGCAAATAAATTCCCAACTTTATTATGAAAATAAATTTGACCTCATGGATCCCCTAAAGGTTTTGGAGACTCCCTGTCACTAACATCTATGTACCTTAATTTGAGAACTTCTAAGCTACAACATTAGAGTACCAGGAACCAAGGAATTGACACTGTTCTCCCATTTATCTCCTGGCAGAAGTGGGTAACTCATTACCAAATAACTGCAAATTTATGTATTAATCCCCATGCCAGACTAAGCAGAATGCAAAGGCCAAGTTTGTATAGAACAGATTAGAAGAAAACCAGGAGGAGGGCATTTGCAAGCATTCAAAAATAATCTAATAGGAGGTTGAACCTAGGGTAGTAAAAATCACAATAGAAAAAAGGAAAGATATCGAACAATTTAAGAAGAATTGGAAAAGTAAACATGTTAATAATGCCTTGGCTTTGAGAAAACATGGCAGAGATGAGGTAAAATACAATCAATTTCTCAAGTCCAACATTGGTGGTACAAATAGAATAAAAAGTAGAATCAGGAGAAAACAATGGAAAAGAAAAATAAAATAATAATAATAATTATAAGTGGCATTTACTGAACTTTTACTATTATATTAAGCTGTATTCTAAGCACTTTAGTTTTAGACACCTTTTAATTTTTAGATTGGAGCTTTAATTTTTTTTCTTAATGAGAGAGGATGCTAATAAACTGACAAATTGTAAAATTTCTGTCCTGCCTCTTTGCTAGTGCATCTTTCTTCTTTCTCTTTTACCATATTACCACTATAGTATCTGGCAACTGTGTCATAAACACTATTAGGCACAAGACAAAGGGTAACATTAAAATCTTAGCATTTTAAATCTTTAATGTATAAAAACAAAAGTACATGCTTATTTAGTAAAGGGAATGTGGATCAGTCAACACGTTAGTCTGTGAAATTATTGCTATTAAATTAATAAATACAGATTATGTGATGTTGATAAAATGAATATCAATGGTCCCAGGAACCCTCTCCTGGTATTCATGCCCTATGTAAGTCCCTTCCCTTGAATGTGGGCTGAACTTAGTGATTTGCTTCACAAATAGAATACAGGAAAAATGGCAGACTATCACTTCTGAGATAAGGTTACAAGTCTGAGGCATGCAACTTGTTCACCCTTTCTTCCTCTCCCCCTTGCTCATTCTGATAGAAGCCAGCTTTCATGTTGTGTGTCCAATGAAGAGACCCACCTAGTAAGGAATCTGAGGGAAGTCTTCAGCCCACAGACTATGAGAAACTCAGACACTAAGCCAAACAGCCCATAAGGATATGAATCCTGTCAAAAACCAGGGTGAGCTTAGCAGTAAATCCTTCCTTATTCAAGCCTTCAGATAAGATCACAGCCCTGACCACCCCTTGACTTCAGCCACAGGACTCAGTAAGCCAAACTCAGATTTTGGACAAACAGAAAATGTGACATTGATAGACGTTTTTTGTGTTAAGCTGTTGTGTTACTGAGTTTTGGGGAAATTCATTAAGCTGCCATCAAGAACTAATACAGATGGGAATAGTTTCTCAGCATTCATTCATTTGTTCAGTGAGTATATATTGGATGTCTTTGTGCCAGTCACTAAATCAAGGAGAGGAGAAGGCAATAGGACAATGACATGGGCCCTGCCTTCAAAAAACCAGTCTGGTGAAGGAGATAAATAGGTAAATAGATAACATGCAATATCTATAATGAAGACATAAGAAAAAATTACATAGGACTATAAGAAAGAAAATAACTAACTCTATTTGAGAAGACTTCATTTAGTAACTGACATTTGGTCTAGATTACAAAGTCTAAGCACATTCAGATTCTATTACATGTACTGATTCTGTTGAAGCTGCTAATTCCAGAAACCAAACCAAGGTCACTGCATGTAGTCATTTTTGAGCCACCTACATACAGTTATTAGATAAAGCCATGACAGAGAATGAGACTTTTTCAGAGAAAAGCAAAGACTTCAAGACACATGTAGGTAAAATACGGGAAGACAATGTTTGATAAGATGAATAAAAACATGGTTATAAAGTGCTTGTCTGGGATGACTTTGGACAAAGACCAAATTTTTCCAAACTGGAAAAAGCTTTCTGAAGGAGGTGATAATTTTAGGAATTGTTCAAATCATTTAATAATGAAAAAAGTGATTTTTTTCAATATGAAGGGGGTTAGTACCAAAATCAGAAAAATTGATTACCAAATTAAAACAGTACACAAAAACAAGTACTTTTGCAAGAAACTAAACAGAGAGATATGTAGTTTTCTAATTAGTTTAAAACTACAAAATGAAATCTTAAATTATAATTTAATCATTTTAAAAATCAATTTCACCAAAATAAATAAAAGCACAGTACCAAAAGTATATGGCTCTCAGTATATACAGGTTAAATTGAAAACTGAATACCAGTAAAATCTGTGCTGCCTAGTTACATAAAAGCCTAGACTTTGAAGAAAAGGGATCATGACTCCTTGACTTACATAGGTGACTCTAGACAACTAATGTGTTTTATATAAGCCTAAATTTTTTACTTGAAAACTTGAGGTTATTATAACTGCATCTTTAAAACCATATCTTTTGTGAGCTCATATTAAGTAACATAAGTGAAAGCACTCTGCAAATGTTTAAACCACTAAACAATTCTTGTAGCTGTTCAAGCAAGGCTATCAGACCATAAGCACCAAGACTAATTTTCAGATTACAGCAACTTAAAACCCTACTTTCTAAGCAACTGACAAAAAAATGTATTTTGATTTTTAGCCTTGACATATGGAAATGAAACATGAATTACACATTGGATTCACACATAAATGTCAGCAAATTTCCTTGATTTTTTATATGAGAGTTACTCCATTTGGAGAATCTGTTGCATTTTCATAGGAAATCAATAACTTGATCGAAGCCATGAAATAAAGTTTGCTGAGTTTACATTGACTTCTTTCACACAATGGCTCTTTGAGATCTAGGTGTGCTACCTACCTTTGCCTCACAATATGGAAAGGAGACCATTTACTAAAGGAGACTATTTGCTCTGTGTATCTTGAGTTTTGTTTGCAGTTGACATTTGAATTAACATGTTCCAATTCTCACTCCAATTTACTTGAGTTTATTGTACCTGGTTAAAAAAAAAACCTGCAGGTAAGTCAGATAATAAACTGTGATTTACTAAGCCATTAATTTTCAGTAATAAGTAGGAGTCAGAAAGCTGCACACACTATTGGGCTATAGCATTCAATAAGACAACTGATAGTGAATTAACATGTCACTTCCTATATCCTATTCTGTATGCCTCAATGAAGCAACTGGCATTTTCTTCCTCTAATAGAAGTTAGATAACCTACTCCTTTTAAAGAAAAATCCTTACCTTACAAGAACATACAGAAAAGAATATATTTTAAACACATTAAAAACCCCAATGGTGGGGCGCCTGGGTGGCTCAGTGGGCTAAGCGTCTGACTTCAGCTCAGGTCATGATCTCACAGTTCATGAGCTCGAGTCCCACATCAGGATCTGTGTTGACAGCGCAGATCCTGGCACCTGCCTCAGATTCTGTGTCTCCCTCTCTTTCTGCCTCTCCCTGGCTTGTGCTTTCACTCTCTCTCTCTCTCTCTCTCAAAAAATAAATAAAAGCATTAAAAAAAAATTTTTTTAAAGCCAGTGGCATGATTTTCTTCAGCAGTATTCAATAGGAGATGAACTGAAGAGGAAAGGTCCATTGTGGAAAGAGACAGAGCAAGGAAGGAAAGACTGGTCTGGAACGGCTGCAGAATGCTTCCCAGTGAACTCAAAAGTTACCTGCCTATCCACCCTGCTCTCTTTACCTTTACCCAATGATTTTTCTTTTAAGTGGACTATGGAAAAAAACTTAACATGTTTTTACCTTTACCTCCAAATACCTTTATTGTACCCATTCATACTCCATTTCTTCTGATTTCATAGGGACTAGTATTGTCCCAACCTTTCCAAAGAAAGCATGTCTTCCTATGTTCTCCATGCAATCATATTCAGTCCCCTTGACTTTGACTAATTCACTTATAATGCTACATCTAGGCTGTCTTTGCCCTCTCAATCCATAAACACATTCAAGCTTCCCCAATATCTTAGATCGTTCCTTATTTTCATCATTCCCTCAATCTACATTTTTTTCTTTTACTGCCAATATCCTTAAGAGTCATTTATATTTATTGTCTTCATATTCTATTTGATTTTTCTGTTACTTTCATTATTACAAATGCTAATATAATGGATTTCATTTAGATCACCAGTGCCCTCCTAACTGAAAGGGCGGACCTACGCTGGCTGACTCCATCTTGTTCCGTGTCCTCCACCTTGACCACCCTCCTCCCCTTGAGTAACCTCCCGCTCACCGGTTCAAACTTCCCGATCAAAACACGCCCAGCGACCTGTGTAACAAGACCCCAACACTTCCCCAGCCAATCGGCTGAGGCCACAGCCATTACCTCACCAACTGCCCCTAGACCCCAATAAAACCTTTGTGCTTTTGAAACTCGCCCTCTCTCCCCAGCATCTCACCACTGCGTCGGTGCAGGTAGGGGATTGAGCTCAAGCTAGCTCAAATAAAGGCTCTTTTGCTTTTGCATCAGACTCGGCTCCCTGGTGGTCTTTGGGGATATGAATTCTGGGCATAACACTAACCAGAACCAAAGGCCTTTTCCAATTGTAGTACTTTCACCCATTGCATTTGACACTTCTCCTCCCAGAAATTATCTTCTTTTGGTTTTGTCAGCACTGTTCTTTCCTTGCTTTCCTTCAACCTCTCCGACAACTTCTTGTTGTCTTGTTTTCTTCAATGTCTTTGTATGTTATCTCTTCCTGTGTAATGAATCACCATAAAACTTAGAGGCTTAAAACAATAAATTTTAACTAACTCAAAGTGCCTGTTGGTCAGGGATTCAGGAGCACCTTGGAGTGGGGGGATGGGGCCATTCTGGCTCAGGGTCTCTGATGAGAGGCAGTTAACACATTGACTGGGGCCACAGTCATCTAAAGGCTTGAATGGGCCTGGAGGATCCTCTTTAATGATGTGTCTTCCACATGGCTTTTGGCAGAAGTACTCAGTTCCTCTCCACTTTTTTCAGATGATTCAGTTCCTCACCAGCTGTGTGCTAGAAGCCTCGGTTCCTCACTACATGAGTCTTTCTGTAAGTTGCCTGAGTGTCTTCACAACACGGCAGAGGACTTCCCCCAGATCAAGCAAAGAGACAGACAGACAGACAGAAAAGCTGCAATACCTTTTATGCCCTAGTCTCTGAAGTTGTACACTGCCACTTTTGCTTTAATTCTATTTGTTGGAAGTTAGCCACTGAGCTCAGCCCAACACTCCAGAAGAGAGGAATTAGGTTCTACCTCTTGAAAAGTATCAGTTAATTTGTGGACATATTTTTATATTACCACAGACTTGTACATTTCATCCCTTGAATGTTACTGTTACCTAAGGGTTTCATCTCCATGCTCTTGCACTCTTGCTTTATTCGCTCTTTTTTGGTGATCTCAACTACTCCCATGGTTTCAAGTGCCGTCTATATTGTTGAATATATCTGTCTATATTGAATCTCAAATCATTATTTGAGATTCATTATTCTAGCACTGACCCCTCTTCCAAAACTTGTATTTGTAAATATTTATTTATTTATTTTGAAAGAGAGAGTGTGAGGGGGGTAGGAGCAAAGAGGGGTGGGGGGGAGGGAGAACCCAAGCAGGCTCAGCGTTCTCAGCGCCGAGCCCAACACAGGGCTCAGTCTCACAAATTGTGAGATCATGACCTTAGCAGAAATCAAGAGGAAGACACTTAACTGACTGAGCCACCCCGGTGCCCCCCAAAACTTGTGTTTGTAATGTCAACTGCCTATCATACATCACCAGAAAGCCAACTCAGCCTAAACAAAATCATATTTTTGTTTTCCTCTCTCCTTGCTTCCGATTCAGCTTTCTTCTGTACCTTCAACCCAGTTATCCAAAATAGAAAACATGAAATTATCCTCAATTCACACCTCTCCTCACCTCTTATATTCTTTGATATATTCTCATTGTTTATACCTCCTAAATAACTCTCGATTTATTTCCTCTATCCATCATCACTATCTCTGTAAAGGGTGCCATCATTTCTCTCCAAGACTACTACAGTAGCCTAATCATTGATCTCTATGTCTAGTCTCTCCTCTTTCTAATTTATCTTTTGTCAGATTTATCTTGGCTAAAATATATATCTGAGATCATACATCTCTATAAAAACCTTGAACGGCTCACTAATAACTTCAATTTAAAGTCCACGTCCTTTAAAATGATATACAAGGTCCTTTAAAATCTGATCCTAAAACGTTTTTAGCTTCATCTCTTGTCACTGTGTTAACACATCTTCACCAAATCATTGGTGTTCCCCAAAAGTGTCATCTGCTTTCACAGTCATATGTTTGCACATACTATCTTCTCTGTCTGAAATACCCACTACTCCCCACTCTGCTTGGTAAATTTGTATATTCAGAGTTCAAACAGCACCTCCTCTAAGCTCCTCTCTCTGACTTCTGAGGTGTGAAGTCATTTTTATCACACCATTACATCTTGCATATACTGATGGCATATCTTTGTCACCTATATATAATGAACGTTTTTAGGGCTGCTTCAATTTCAGATGTTCTGTCTTTATTTCTGTACATGAATAAATTTGTCAGACTATGTTTCCCACTTTTTAATTCAGAAAATGTTACTCCTCGTGACATTCCTTGTACCCTCTAGGAATTCCAGAATAACTAATTGCAGGAAGACACTTTCTCTCACAGAATTTTTGGAATATTGTTAGATTTTATGTTGCAGACATGCACCATTAAAGAGGCAAAGAGTCATTTCAAGCCCAGAGCACAAGTGAATATTTTATTAGCATTTATGCCCTTCTCCACATTGCCCATTCCCCATCTACCACAACCCCCAACACACCTTTGCAAACCCACATTTCATAATAAGCAGCTGAGATGTCATCAGGAGAACTGGAAGAAAGGAAGCCTACAAATGTGTCTCTATACCTAATTAAAGATGTTTATCTTCAGAAATCTCATCTATTAATTTTGTCCTTTTCTTGTGGAATGTTGGCATTTAGTGACATATATAGCACATCTCCATAATTACTGGAAAATTCCCCAGATGGAACTGGATGCTCAAAACATTTTGGCCCAGAGGCTTTTATTAAATTCATCTCCATAGATAAATACCAAAACTAAATTTACTCTTACAGAGAAAATGGGAAGGAACTCTCATCTCTCACCTTAGTTCTCAGCCATCATTTACTTTTTTTTTTTTTTTAACACATTTACAGAGTTCCTTCTAAGAGACAGGTTGTGTTAGGCACTTTTAAGGCAAGAGACTCAGGATCCCTACTCCCAGGAAGCCTACATCCCGGGGCAAGAGACTAAGAAACCAATTAAGAAATAAAGAAACAAAAGCACAAAGTAATTACAGATTGTGGCAAAAGCTATTAAAGAATTGAGGACTAATGAGATAGAGACTAACTGGGAGCAGGGGATGGGAGCCCTTTGTATATAATGGTCACAGATAGCCATTTGGAGGAATTGGTATCTGAACTGAGACCTCTGCCATGAAAATGAGCCAGGCACGTGGAGATCTGGGAGAAGAGTATATATACCCCAAAGAGGGAACAAGGGCAACCATACCCTAAATGGTACCCTAACCACAAAATGCAGGTTACCAGCAGATGGCAGTATCCATATATACAAGAAAAGAAACATAGACCAAGACTGAAATATCTAACAAACATCAGAATTTCATGTCTTAAATTGAATGTCCAGTGCAATTCATCCTAACTCTAAACGTGTAGCCATATTTTTAAACCAACTCCAAAGTCAAAATTACCCTGTCGACAACCTCCTACATGAAAGATTCTTCTTCCTAAGTATCCCTGTCACAGTTGCCTCTTCTCACTTTCCTCCCTGAGCTGCTTTTTCTATATTTGCCTTTTAAATGTTGTTCCCCTGCATTCCTATTATTTTTGCTATATATTCCCTCTCAAAGTTGTCTATTCCCATTGACACCCATATGTCCCAAAGTCTCTCCTGAGTTTCCAATACGTCAAATATCCACATGCCATTGGATTTCTCCGCATGAATGTCCTGCTAGCACCCAAAATTCAACAGAACAAAAACTGTGTACATTACTGCCTGCCTTGTCTGCACACTCCATGCATTACCGATGTAACCTACCTAACATCATAACTGATTATTTGGCCATGCTTGACACATGGAAATCCTCTCCTTACTTTCTGACTTCTTCCCCCTCAGCTCCCACACCTAGTAAGTAGCCCAATCTCTCAATTTTGCATTCCTAATATTTCTTGGAACAAATTCCTTTAGAAATTAATGAGTCAACACTAACTTACTTCTTTACACTATGACTTGGATCATATAGTAATATAAACTAATAATGTGCCTACTATCTGCCAGGCACTCTAATTCACATGCATTAGATCATTTCATCCTTCTAACAGCTTTATAAGCTACGAACAGTATTATTATTTCACTTTTATACATAAGGACACCGAAGCTTTGAGGCATTCAGCAATTTGCCTAAAATCACTTACAGAAGTGGAAAGGATGAGGTTTAACCCACACACTTCTGACTCTAAAATTTGATCTTTTAAACATTGTATCACAGAGAAGTAGAAAGCTAACTTTCATAACAGAAAAATCAAGCAATTAACTTGATGGTTCTTTCCAGGAACAAACTTACCACCTCAAAGGTTTTAGCATTCTGGGATAATTGGCACTAAAAGCAGATATGTAGGTGACATGGTATTTGATTAATTAAATCAGTTATTCTAAAATGTGTTCAGGTAGCAAACGTCTGGAAGTTGTGGTGTTATTTGGACAATAACAAAAAATATATACATTTCACAAAAACCTAGATATGTGTCTAACAGAAAATAAGACTATTTTATATAATATCCTCAGATTATTTGTAATGTATACACAACATTCTTTCATCGCATGAAATATTTTATCCATTACTACTTGTTGCCTCTTTGTTCATTTGATGATCTGCTAACTAAAAATGTAGCAATCTACTAACTTTTTAAGAATAAATGTGAAGGAGAAAGGTTGAAATTGAGAAAAAGACTTTCTTGCAACAGTTCAAGCAAGAGATGTGGCCCTGATATAAGGTAGTAAGGTGAGAAGGGCAAAATTCAAAAAATATTTAAGAGGTAGAGTAATTAGGACTTGACTGGATTTGGAGGCTGAAGGAGGAACCAAAGATAACTCACCAAAGTTTCTATTTATGGTGCTTGGAGAAAAGGTAGACAGTTTCTGTTACATACATAAGGCTATATATGAAAAGCTCTAAGAGTGTAGAGAATATATCGGATACAGAGGGGATAGGAAAAGTTGACCTAAAATGGAGGGTATAAACTGAAATAACCAGATGAAAAGTAGACACTCTTGAGCTGAGGAAAGTGTAGAATCCTCAGTATTGAATTCAGAGGGGCATGGGAAATCATCAGAAAGCTATTACTAGGGAAATGACATGATTGATGGGAAATGGTTTTAACTTCAATGAAGCAAAAAATATTTGGAAATTGTACATCTTGATATCTTGACAAATGCCATAATAACTATTATCAGAATGACACCAAGGAATATTTCAAATAGCAACAGATAAGTCACCCACACAAGTCACCCATTTAAGAAAATTTTATGTCAGTGTAGGTTGAAGTGAAAGTTTACAGAATTGAAACTCAAACTGACAAGTTAAAAGAGATTTTACATGCTCTATTGAAACATTAGCAAATCTTTTGTAATAGTTTATTATTTTGGAGAGAAAAAAATGTCTTAAAGGAAACTGCCTACATGTCAGAAGCTTTTTGAAGAATCCAACACTTAAATCAAAATACTTTCTAATATGTACTGCCTCAACTCATAAAATGCATCGGTAACTTACACGTCCAGATTAGTCTTGTCTTTATGACAAGACTTTATTTAGAAAAGCTAGCAGTCCTGTCTCTGCTCACCATCAAAGCAACAGCCACAGCATAGATCAGTCCTTTATCAGTCAGGGTCTATTGCTAGAGCTGCCATAACAAAATATTACAGACTGGGTGGCTTAAACAACAGAAATTTAGATTCTTATGACTCTATAGGCTACAAGTCCAAGATCAAGGTATTGGTTTCTTCTGAGGCCTCTTTCCTTGGCTTACAGATGGCTGCTTTCTCGCTGTGGACATGTGGTATTTTCTTTGAGTGTAGGCATTTCTAATACCTCTTTGTGTGTTCAAATTTCCTCATCTTATAAGAATACCAGTTAGATTGGTTTAGAGCCAACACTAACAGCCTCATTTTAACTTAATCGGATCTTTAAAAGCCCTAGCTCCAAATACAGTCACATTCTGAGGTGCTGAGATTAGTGTTTTTAACATATGAATAAAGGGGGTATAATTCATTCCACGACAGAGTCCTTAGTTGCAGACAACTAAAATCAAGTCTAACTTAAGTCAAAAGGGAATTTATTGGAAAGATTGCTCACAGAATTTAAGGAATCCTGGAAATCTTAGTAAATCAGAATCTTGGGAAGCCTAGAAATTAGGCTAGGAAAACAAAAGCAGCAAGAGATAATAGCAAAGAATGTAATTAAAGTCTAGTACAGATGTTGCCATTGGCCTACCACCACTGGACTTGTAATACGTTTAATGCTCTTTAGGGGAAGAAAGGAAATGGGTCGGAGGGGAGGGATATAAGCTAGAGTTTGTCAAATATAACATCTTTTGTAGCTTTGCTTTTAGAGCCATGTAATTATTTTATAGTTATGAAACAAGGGTTGTGTCAAAATGGCTCGGGGGTAACTTTCAAAACCTGCCAATGGGCCAATATGGGACAATTTGAGGATCAGTGCAAATTATAACTCTATTTGTATGAAATTATACCAAAATAAAAGTGAGTATCATTCAAAAAGAAACAAAACAAAACGAACTCCTCAACGCTTCCAGAGTCTTGTCTCATTCCTTTGAGAGCAAAAGCCTTACGCATAGGTAGGAGATAACAGGAAGAATCTGCCTAACTCTAAATTATGTATCTAGGATTTGGTTGAGATAAGGGAAAAGGAAAAACTTGCCCCCTTTAGCTGGTAAAGTAGGAATTTTAATGTAATGGGGAATTTCTCGCTCACACATACACACACAGGGAGGACCTTTGCTTTGTTTTCGATCTTGGATCTCTACCCCTTTCTCTTTCTTCCCCCATTTTTATTGATACAAGTAGCATATAACACTGTGTAAGTTTAAGGTGTACAACGTGATTTATGCATACACTGTAAAGTGATTACTACTATAAAATTAGTTAACACATTCATCTCACCTCACATTCACCTCACATAGTTACTTCTTTTGTATGTGAGAGACCTTTTAAGATCGACTACTCTCTCAGCAATTTTCTTTTTTAAAAAATTTTTTTTTAACGTTTATCTATTTTTGAGACAGAGAGAGACTGAGCATGAACAGGGGAGGGGCAGAGAGAGAGGGAGACACAGAATCCGAAACAGGCTCCAGGCTCTGAGCTGTCAGCACATGTGAGATCATGACCTGAGCCGAAGTCGGACGCCCAACCGACCAAGCCACCCAGGCGCCCCCTCTCTCAGCAATTTTCAAGTATATCAACTATGGTCAGAAAGGACCTTTGGATGTTGGGTAGCAAAAAAAAAAAAAAAAAGAAAAGAAAAAAAAATTCTACTTCAATACCAAATCTCCTAGAGCCTAGTGACTCAGGTTTGAAAAATACATTCTGATGTCTTCTAAAGATGCAGTTTTGGGAATGATATCCAAGGCAGTAAATTCGCAGCCTGTCCCTCAAATCAGCCAGACATTTCTTGCATCTTTTTTTTTTTTTTTTTTTTTTTGAGCTTTTATGGTGGGCATTTACTTCAGGTTTGGTCCTGGTCCCACTATTCCCTAATGTATTTCACTCATCTTGACACCCAAGTTTATATCCCTGCCTTCTGGGCATTTGAATTTGTAACCCCAGACTACAACATTAAACTTCATTTAGTGGAAGTTCACTTTGAATTATGAAGAAGTAGAGTATAAGGTCTAGAATCCCTACTCCTATTGCCATTTTCTATTAGAGACCGCAAACAAGAATTACCTTATTTCAGAAAATAGTGAATTCAATGACTGAGACTTATTTCTAATCTATGAAGAAATAACTATGAGAGGGAGAGAACTATCAGAGAAGATACCACATTTAGAAATGTATATATTTCCACCTGAGGCCAGGAAGGATCTTTTTTCTCTACATATCACAATTCAGGGCAGAAACAAAAGCAAAGGCTATCGGCAGAAGGTATAATAAGAATTATGAGCCTGGGGGCGCCTGGGTGGCTCTGTTGGTTATGGGTCCGACTGCGGCTCAGGTCAAGATCTCACAGTTCATGGGTTTGAGCCCTGCATTGGGCTCTGTGCTGACAGCTCAGAGCCTAGAGCCTGCTTCAGATTCTGTGTCTCCCTCTCTCTCTGCCCCTCCCCTGCTCATGCTCTGTCTGTCTCTCTAAAATAATAAACATTTTAAAAAAAAAAACAGAATTATGAGCCTGGGGCGACTGTTATAATTTATGAGATTCTAGATTCTTTGTATTTTCCCTATACTTGTTACTTATTATTATTAGTTTCATGATTGCCAGTAAAAAATTCTTCAAAATACAAAGGACCCAAAGTGTATCTTTGAAAGCACTAAAAAAAAAAAAAAAGAATAAATTAAGGCAACTACATTCTACCCCTACAGGAAGTCTTAAAGGAGAGGATCTCCAAAGAATCAAACTGATTATAACACTGAATAAAGGGGGAAGCAGGCTGGGTCCCTCTGTGCTCTAAGAACAACTACAAGAACAAAAGATAAACAAGGAAGTAAATAAGTAAGTAAAAGACAGCATAGTCCATCAACCTGAGACAGGAGACCAGATGAAGTAAATTTCATGAGTGTATACACAGTCCCCAACTTATGATGGTTTCACTTACAATTTTTTGACTTTACAATGATACAAGACTGATATGCATTCAGCAGAAACCATACTTCAAATTTTCAGTTTTGATCTTTTCCCAGGCGTTTATGTGATAAGATACTCTCTTCTGAAGCTAGGCAGAAGCAGCAGCCACAGCTCCTGGTCAGCCACATGATCACGCCATTCTGTTTTTGCTTTCAGTACAACATTCAATAGATCGCATGAGCTATTCAATACTTTATTATAAAATAGGCTTTGTATTAGATGATTTTGCCCAACTGTAAGCTAATGTAAGTGCCCTGAGCACGTTTAAGGTAGGCTAGGCTAAGCTATAATGATCAGGAGATTAAATACATTATGTGCATTTCAACTTAGACGATATTTTCAACTTACCATGGGTTTATCAGGACATAACCATAAGTTCAGGAAGCTCTGTATATACACACTTCAACATTATCTATCTCAACATAGAAAGCTACTATTCAAATAATCAATTGCACTAAGTAAGGAGATTCCTAGTTCTCTTCTTATGGAAATTAATGAAAAAGATTTTAATTTTTTAATGCTTTAGTTTTAGTTTTGAGAGAGAGTGCACTCGTGAGCAAGAGCAGGGGAGGAGCAGAGAGAGAGGGAGACAATGGATCTGAAGTGGGCTCTGCGCTGACAGCAGAGAGCATGATGCAGGGCTGGAACTCACCCATAGACCAACCCCAACCGTGGGAACATGACTTGAGCTCAACTTGGACGCTTAACCGACTGAGCCACCCAGGCACCACAAAGAGATTTAAAACCTTTATCTATAAAGATGACTCCGGGCACGACAATACTTCCTAACAAAAACAGTTTAATAATCATGGAACAATAACAGCCAAGCATTATATATTTTTTAAAAAATAGCATTTTGGTTTATATAAATATTAATGGGCACCAATCACTCATTCAAGTATTTTTTCAAACAAGACCACTTTTGTAATGTTAGTGATAGGAATTTAGACTTCAGAGTTTAAATCCCTGTCTCAGCCTTTACTATGACCTTGGGCATGTGCCTTCCTTTCTGTACTTCATCTATAAAATGCAAATAGTAACAATTCCTACCTCAAAGTCCTTGTAATAACTAAATAAAATAATGTGTGCAGTGTTCCCAGTAGTTCCCAGACTTTCAAGCACTTCATGAAAGCTGTTGAGGTGTGCTCTTCACACACAAACTACGTTTGGTTAATTTCACATTAAATTTGGGTTTTTAGGTTTCATCTAGGCACTTTCCTAAAATCTGAAAATAACTTGATAAGTATTGGACATCAAAAGATTTCAACTTCCCCTTCTCTGGGAGGTTACTCCTGGCGCCCTTCAAATAAAACTTTTTCATTTCTTTATAAACCTTCACAGGAACCTGAAGCATGCTGTGCTCGCCAGCCGACTGGCCCTGTTCCATCTGTGCACGAGAAGAAAGTAACTGCATAGTTTGGGACCTGAGTTTTGGTGGCTGCTCGGTGATCATTCAGGATAGAGACAGTAAGGGCGACCATTAAACGAGCAAGCAGGATAAAAGAATCTCCCATCTTCAGCGAAAAAGAACGCGAAGGAAGGACCCAAGCGCAGCCGGCACCAACCAGCTCGCCCCACTGATCCTGAGGCCTGCCACAACCTAGAGAGCCAGGTGGATGACCGACATCACAAGTGACGCCAAGTCATTTTCCCACGTCCCTTCCCTGCCCCCTCCAGGCCTGCCGCGGCACAAGCGCACGCGCAGCTCCACTTCCGGGCTCCGCTCTTCGCTACCCACCATGCTCTGCGGCACCGACCTGTCGCAAAGGCCGCATTTCTGTGGTGAGTGAGCGCCTCGCTTTCCGTGCGGTGCGGCGGCGACGGAGGCCCGTGTCCTCTTCCTCCTGCCGCGGGGCCAGATCCCCTGACGGTGTCCAGCTGCGCTTAAGTCTGGCCGGTGCCACCTCTCTCCGCAATGCCCCCCAAGAAACAGGCTCAGGCCGGGGGCAGCAAAAAGGCGGAGCAGAAAAAGAAGGAGAAGATTATTGAAGTGAGTACCCACCCCCCCTCCCCCACTCATGCTGCGAGCCCTCAGGGAAGCAGCCTCCTGGTCCCCCGCTCCATGGCTCCTGCTCGCGTCCTCCGGGGCGACGTGTCCCTCTGTTTGGCTCTGTGTAGCCCACTGCCCCTTCTCCAGCCCCGTGATGAAGCTCGCTACCTCTCATCGCTATAGTGACGCTGCTGGCGCCCCCGCACCCAGCCTTTGCTTTGCTTCTCCGCCCACACGCCCGCCTTCGCCGACCCCGGTTCAAGAGGGCACCCCCACTCCAGTGCCCGCTTCAGGGATTTTGTCCTTCTCCAGTCCTTAAAATTGAAGACGTTTCTAGGCTTGTGTTTTTAAAAAGTACGCTGAATGGGGTCGGGCTAGACTCCTTCTAGCAGGCCGGCTCAGGACGAGCTTTGTGTTTTTTTACCTAACGCTTAGGAGTACTAGTTACTTATTTCGAGCCAACAAATTACCGTTTCGTGGTTTTCCGATCCATTTCTAAACTGGTACAAGTTGCATAGAGAGTGTAGGTTTCTTTAAGGTCGCAGCCCACCGATTTGTACATAGCTCTTGATATATACGTTGTAAATTACATCGACAGTGCTTGAAGAGATTACGTTTCAATGTCACTAGCTGTGTTGTGTCGTATCTGAATTTATTATATATATTCATTTAGCGCACTGAACCTATATAGCTCTTTAATGGCAGAGAATACTATTGACGTTCTTGAATGTGTTGTATTTGCCTTCCAACGACTGCTAGTGAGTTTCTGAAGAGAGTGAACCATCAGTGAGTTTTAAGTAGTTCTTCCTGAGCTTTGGATGTAATTGGAAAAAAACATGACCATTTTTCTGCGTGTGGTGTACCGGAATAATGGACAGTCTTTGTGGAATCGTTACTTTTTACTACAGCCCGACCAAAATGCCTGTTGGGTGTTTTGAAATGATAAGTTTATTTATAAATGTTCACTATTTTTAATATTTGGTATTTACAGCCGTGAAAAATAGCAATGAAAGCGCTCAGGGCTGCATAGTATAAACTTAATCAGTACTTGTGTTTGTTTCTTTTCACATAATTTTTAACGTTGCTGGTTTAACCTGCCTATAAAGAATTCTAGTAATCTTGGCCAAGTTCCAGTTCTGAAGCAGAACCTGTATTCTAATTGCCAATTTGTACTATTTAGAACTGTGAGGAAGCAACATAGCCAGAACTTTAATTTTTTTAATTTTAAATTTTTTTTTTAACGTTTATTTATTTTTGAGACAGAGAGAGACAGAGCGTGAATGGGGGAGGGTCAGAGAGAGAGGGAGACACAGAATCGGAAGCAGGCTCCAGGCTCTGAGCTGTCAGCACAGAGCCCGACGCGGGGCTCAAACTCACTGACGGTGAGATCATGACCTGAGCCGAAGTCGGACGCTTAACCGACCAAGCCACCCAGGCGCCCCAACATAGCCAGAACTTTAAAGGCAGACTGTCATCTTCACATCTGTGTCTAGTATTATCGTTTTGAACAATCTGGACTACTGGCACTTAAGTGGATCCCTGGGAATGGTGATCTGCTAGCATTCAGTGCTGTGTAAACCAAGGATATTTTAGGGATGACATTTTACTTGTCAGTTTTCTTTACTGAAAATGAATTAACATGATACAAAGTGAAATTTCCTTGTAGATAAGAAATTAAATGTTACCTGACAAAGTACCTCATGCATTATTGAGCTTTAACTCTATGAAGTTATTTGTTTCATTTGTAATTGGTAGGAGTATTTTTGTTTTAAGTAATTGTGAATGAAAGTCATTGATAGTATTTATCGACTAAGAATGTCGATAATGGCTTTGTTCATCTTGTACAAGGTTATTCTTAAGGTAAAGAGGAAGCAGCCTTAGTTTCATTAATGAAGACTTAGCCAAAGAAAAAAACAAAATTAAGACAGTTGCATTCTTTCATTCTTTAACTGACAAAAAAATACCCTAACAGAGTGGTGAACTTAGCCTGTCCCCCCCACTCCCATTTATCATAAATGATGAGCACCTTTTTAAAAATTTTTTTTATTTTAATGGATGTAAGGTTTTGCAGATGGAAGTGTGTTGCATGGATATTTACTACCACTCGAGAGGTACAACAATACTGTGAATTAGTGTTAAGTTTTATCATTTGTTGTAAACTAGATTTATAGAGAAAATTCTGTTACCCAGCCTAGTTAGGAAATAATATATTCCTTTTTGTTAAATACTATAATAGGTGCCTTTTTTTTTTTTTTTTAACTTTGCTAAAGCCCTAGCATGTCTTGATGGTTAGTGCATGGGGTTAAGGATAAAAATTGATTATCCAGAGCTAAAACTGATGTACCTCTCCTCAGCAAAATGGAGTGAATTTCTGTATTACAGAGTTATATGATTCATGGGTTAAATGAGATGACATGTAAAATACCTGACATATGATACATACCCAATAAATGGCAGCTACTATTATTTATTAGTATTATAAATAAGAACTAGTTAGGAGAAATAATCAGACTGACCTATACAGTCTGTACAGGGCTTACTTTCTGTCACTTGAAATAATTTCTTTCTGTTGCCTACATTTTTTCTTTCCTTCTTTAAACCTCCCAAAATTTATGAGTTCATTTGGATTAATAGGTATTTTTTTTCTGAAATGAGTATATTGAAAAGGTTATAGTTCTGTTAGACGTTCATGCAGTTGTCCCAAATGGCATATAGCATTTGCTTTCTTATAGTTAACATTTAATAAACTGAAGTCAGCTTTGAGAAATAAAGGGTTTGATTATGGAAAGAGAGAAATAATCTTTGTGTTTGGGACAAGTAAATAAAGGACATCCAGCCAAGGACTTGTAGCAGCAAGGAAGTAGTAATAAGACACGTATAGAGATGGGATCTAGATGTGTGAAGGATAGAGGAAGAGAAATGATTGGTTGCCAATGAAAAACTTAAGTCCAAGTCAACTGTTGATTACTTGAAGCTAGATTAACCAGCTGCAGAATATCTCTTGTATGAATGGACAACAAAAATACATTAGACAGTAAGTACGTGGGGGGGGGGGGGTGGGGGGCGGTGGGTGAACGTGACCAATTAATGAAATAAAACAGTGCTAGCCTCTACTTACTCTAGTGACCCAAAAGGTAGACCACAGTTATCTTGGAGCACTAGTCAGTATTGACCTGCTTTCCCAACCCCTTCCTTTTTTCAGATATCTTGTTTAAGGAGTGGAGGTTGGCTGTAAAAGAAGCATGAATATATAATAAGGTGGGAAAGGGAAGAAGGCTCAGTTTTTTTTTAATGTTTATTTATTTTTGAGAGAGAGACACACAGAGTGTGAGCAGGGGAGGAGCAGAGAGAGGGAGACACAGAATCTGAAGCAGGCTCCAGGCTCTGAGCTGTTAGCACAAAGCCCGATGCAGGACTCTAAGCCATGAACCTTGAAGTCATGACCTGAGCCAAAGTCAGATGCTTAACCAACTGAGCCACCCAGGTGCCCCAGAAAGGGTTAGTTTTAAATGAAGTCTGGAGTTCACTGAATGTTAAGGCTGTGGATCCTCAGGGAGCCATCCTTTTTTAAGAAATACTACCTGTTTTCTAAACTCCTTTGTATTCAGTTTCCCAAATCTGAAACACGCACACAGACACCTACACACACTGTTCCTTCCTTATAACCTAACTTTTGGGGCCTTATTGATCCAGTAAGGACTATTTGTTTTATTTTAACCATGATTTGGATTTGATTGTAACCTCCAGTCTTCCTGTCTCATATCCCCCAGACCCCCAAATCCAGGATAATCTTCAGGTAAGTGTTTGTCCTAAATTCAAGAAAAAGGGAGAAAGTCCTTTTAAAGTATTCCAGATTATAAACCATTCTATTTTCACTAGGTGTTGTTGATTTCCCAGATCAACAATGTGGTATTCAGAAAGCTTTTTTTGTACCAACCTGCACAATAACCTAATTAGGTTTCTCTGGGAAATAGTTTTTCACAGTGGGAAGAACAAAGACTTTGCTTGGAGTCAAATATACCTTGGTTCACATTTCATCTGTGCCACTTAATAGTTAACTCTTACTGAGCCAGACATAGTTATCGATGTGTTGGAGAAAGGAGAGAAGACAGCCATCTACAAGTGATAAACTTATGCAGCTTCTTTAATTCTCTCAGTAAGATAAGTATTATTACCCTTTTTATAATTGAGGAAACAGGAACAGAGATTAAGCAATTTGCCCAAGGTTACTAAACTGGCCATTGGCAGAGCCAGGATTTCAACCCTGTAGGTCTGGCTGCAGAGTCCTGTTAACCAGTGTGCTATACGACTTCTTTATAGTGAATCTTTTAACTTTCATAACAATCCTAAGAGGTTAGAGTGAGACCCACTTTATAAATAAGAAAACTGTGGCAAAGAAGGTAATTTGCCCAGTTTTGTTTGAGATTAGAACTTTGGCAGTCTGACTCCAGAGCTCATAAATCGTCACACTATACAGTCTGACTTAAGAAGAATTATTGAAGATTTCTGAGCTTCAGTATCCACATTTACAGAGTGAGATAATAGTACATCATAGAATCGTTAAGAGGATTCAGTAAAATAATATTGAGGTGTTTAGGTTTCGTGAATGCTAAATGGATGTGTCCCCTGTCTCCGTAGAAAAAATAATTTCTGAGCTCCAACCTAATTAGAGACTTTAAAAAACACAACTCGTTCATTATCTCTTTTAGGCTGGTTAATTATGTGCTAAAGCAGTGTAATTAAACCTGAAAAACTGTTTTTCTTCAGGGATCTGGAGCTTATATACCTCCACCAGAATCTGTTGTCATGAGTACTTCTTTCTAGCTGGTCAAGTCCCCTTAGAGGACTTTTGTCTTTCCTAAATCTTTATATGTCAGTATCTGCCTTGATATTTGGCCTTGTTTATTCATAGTTTGTTCATTTTCTGTCGTTAACGTTTGGGGCATGGTTTGAACTCCAGTTATGCTTTTCTCTGGCAAGGCATATGTAGATGCTGTTGCACTTTTGATACTGATTTCTTTTTATCTAGGGTTTTCCATCTTCCCTGCCCCCCATGAGAGCTCACTTTTTGTGAAGGGAAAGTATGGCATTTCACACTAGTTGATGTATGTCCTCACCTCTCTTCATATGTCACGTTATACTTGACCATCTTTTCTTCTTACTGAATTGAATGTTAAATTTTCTTACCTAAAAACAAGGAAAACCAGCCATAAAAAAACTCAATTTCAGCTTGTATGTACCTTCTTTTTAAAAAAAAATTTTTTTTAATGTTTTTTATTTTTGCGACAATGCAAGAGACAGAGTGCAAGCTGCAGAGAGCAGGTAGAGGGAGACACAGAATCTGAAGCGGGCTCCAGGCTCCGAGCTGTCAGCACAGAGCCCAATGCGAGGCTTGAACTCAAGAACCATGAGATCATGACCTGAGCCGAAGTCGGACACTTAAGCAATTGAGCCACTCAGGCTCCCCACCTTCTATCTTTTTTTTATATATACATAGGTTATAGAAAATTCATGTAGAATTTTGTAATATGGGATATTAAAACACGAGAATAGAAATTTAAGTAAGGGAAAGTGAAATTTTGATATATGGATGGATATAGATGTGATGAATGAATAAAAAGAGAACTTTGTAGAGCTAAACCCCTCTTCAACTTGTAGTCTTAAGAACATTGATCTATTTTATTGATTCTGAGATTCTGCAAAGTTATGTTGTGTTGGAATGTCTTCACATACTAATCCTATCAATACTGTTGTTGTTTTCCAACTTGTCCACATAGGTATTCTTTACCTATAATACTTTCTTCCTATTATCTTGTCCCTTTCCTCAGAAATAATACCAAAGTAAAGGCTTCAAAATAGTCCCATTTATTTCAGACTAAATTCCTCTCAGAGGGTCTCAGGTCCCTTTCAAAAGTAAAGACCTTTTTGCCTCTTCTTCCTTTTTCAAACCCACCCATAACCGAGAATGAGAAAGAATGCAAACTCCATTTTAAAATTAAACATCTAGGGGTACCTGGGTGGCTCAATTGTTTAAGTGTTCAACTTTGGCTCAGGTCACGATCCTCATGGCTTGTGAGTTCAGGTCTGCTTCGGGCTCTCTGCCCTGAGTGTAGAGCCTGCTTGAGATCCTGTGTCTCCCTCTCTCTCTCTGCCCCTTCCCCACTTGCATGCGCTTTCTCACTCTCTCTCTCTCTAAAAAATAAACACTAAAACAAATTAAACTTCTATTTCAACCTCAACCTACAAAGTTTGGTAGTGTATGGATAAGTGGGTAACTGGCTCAGTAGAACAGAGCATTCAGGCCTGACTGCCACCTAGGATTGTGTCATTAAGAACCAAGTGGATTTGCTCTGCAGAATTCTGGAAAAACTCAATAATGGGAGGCACTGGTTAATGCAGAAGATGAGAGGCTGGAAACTGAGGGTTACAAGTCTTAGAAGTAGCTGATGGTTCTTATCTACGAAGATTAAGCCAGATAATTTTCCCAGTGAGAAATCAGGGGTGGAATAAATCAAGAAGCCTCTGTTTCTGGAACTCTAGGCACAAAGGAGGTGGAGGGGAGAGTAGGAGTGGGGGTGGTTAAAATATGAGACTGAAAGGAGTCTGTGCAGTGAAATGAGCTAAGAGACACTCTCTCTCACCTGCTCTCTTCTCAAGATCTTTAGTCAGGCTTAATGCACTCCTAGGCAGAGGATCCTTCTGAGAAACAGAAAAGCCATTAAAAAAAAAAAAGACTTCAGATACCAGTATTTGGTGATTTCCTGACAGCCTTGCCACCCATTCATCTAAGGATGGAACCCACACAGCAAGCCTCCTGTATTAGTTTCCTAGGGCTGCTGTGACAAATTGCCACAAACTGGGTGACTTAAAACAACAGAAACTTATTCTCTCACAGATGTGGAAGCTAGAAGTCTAAAATCAAGGTGTAAACAGGGTCATACTCCCTCTCAAAGCTCTAGGAAAACATCTTTTCTTGGGTCTTCCAAGATTCTGGTGGTTTCTGGCACTCCATGGCATTCCTTAGCTTATACCTACTCAAATACACACTCAAACTTGTAGAGTGGCTTCTGAATGTTTTTGTACTAGATGCTTATGAATAGATAGCCAAAGATCATTAGTGCCTTGCACATAATAAGCATTCCATATGTGATAGCTGCTATCATATTAATAGCTTTCACAAATTACTATATTAATATTCCAAATTTAAATAAGGTATCGCTTTTAGTTAGGTATACCTCAATTTTAGTATTTCCATATTAACAACAGCTAGGAATGTGTACGTTTCAGTAATTTGAGTTCTATAGATTTAACTGTTTTGAAGGTCTCCTGGCTGGCTCAGCATGCAGCTCTTGATTGTGGGGTTGTTAGTTTGAGCCCCACATTGGGTGTAGAGATTACTAAAAATAAGCTTAAAAAAAGTTGTTTTGAAAAGATAACTTACCAAGACAGAACAAAACAGTGCAGAACTTAATGTATCTTATGCAGTATTTCCCAAAATGTGTTCAGTACTACACAATCCTGTAGGATACTCTGAGAAGAATGCATTCTTAGGTAAAATAAGATGTGGAATTGCTCCTAACTATATCCCTTCTGGTAAAGGCTCTAAGATATTGTACGCTTAAGAATTAAAAATACTGTTAACCAAACATTTTCCTAAACTTACTTGACTGTAGGTCATCTTGTCATGTATCACAATTCTGCACATCCAGAATTTATATTCAGAAACAAACTTTGGAAAAAGCATCATAGAGTAACAGGTTTAGTAATGATAAGTATGTATTGAATTGTAAAGAATCCTGGGTCCTATGTTGCCTTGACTTGATGTTTTAGCGTTTTGCATGTCTATATAGCATAAGAAGGAATAGTTTTCTTACCAGTAATTAAATGAAAGAATGACTTTTAGATATGACTGAAAAAAACAGATAAAAAATAATATAAATTGCTAAGTTATTTCTGTACTCTTTTTCATTCAGGATAAAACTTTTGGTCTAAAGAATAAGAAAGGAGCAAAGCAACAGAAATTTATCAAGGCTGTCACTCACCAAGTTAAGTTTGGTCAACAAAATCCACGTCAGGTAAATAACTTAAATTTCTGCATTTTCTTCATATGAATGTAATAAGGCGTCTGTTACAGATAAAAGTATTTGGCATGGTAATTGTATTTGAAAATGTAATCCTCCTCTAAAACTTTTCTGCATCTTCCCTTTGTTACTCAGCAATACCTCTTAGATATTCCTCCAAGCCATTTTGATATAGCTCTAATTTATTCTAATGGCTGCGTACTGTTCTAGGATGTGGATGTACTATATCCATCTGTTTCGGCTATTTATAAATGATCTCTTTGTTTCCAGCGTTTTGACACTAAGAACAATTCTGCGAGAAGTATCCTTGTACATGTGTTCTTATAGGCATTTGTGCTTTTTTTTCCTGTGGCGTAAATTATCTATGACACATTTCTAGATCAAGGGAAATGGATTTCATTTTTTTTTCCAAAGGAAATGGATTTCTAATTTAATAAATTATGTCCCTTTCTGTAGAGATTGTAATACTTCACATTTTCATTTTCAGTACATGAGTTATAGATACTAAAGTTCTTTTTAAGGTTTTCCAATCTGGTAAGTATAAAATGAGATCTCATTTTTATTTTGTTTCCCTCACTACTAAGAGTTTGAGTATCTTTTGTTTTGGTTTGGTATGTTTTTGTTTTGTTTGAGTATCTTTTCATATGGTTGTTGACTGTCTGGGTTTGTACTTTTCTGACTTGTCTATTCATATCCTTTACTTTTCTGGATGTCTTTTTCTTGTCAGTTATGAGAGACACTTTATGTCTGCATTACAGATAATTTGTGATGTTTCTGTTATATTTGCTATACAACAATTTTCACTTTTTGTATTGTTAGATATGTCTGGATTTTTTAAATAATCTGCACTACTAGATCATGTATGTTTTCTTACAGTCTATAATTTGTCATAAATTTTTATGTCACAAAGTTAATTTTCTTTCAAATGAATAGCCACTCATACCAGCATCATTTACCACTGAATTGAGATACTACTATTGACATATAGTAAAGTCTCAAATATGTTAGGATCCATTTCTGGATTCTCTTTTATGTTCTATTTATTATATGTCCATAAACTAGTGTCACATTGATTTTGATTCTTGTGGCCTACTAACATATTCTATTAGATATTAAAGGGAGTCCTTTCCCCCAGATGTTACTCCTTTTATATTTTTCTTGGCTACCTTAGGCATTTATTCTTCCATATGATTTTGAAATAATTTTATCTATTGGCAGTGCATTCAAAAAAAGTCCCTTTTCTTCAAGTTATTTAAATCTTTCACTTTCTTGAATTTAAGATTTTACAGACCTGCATCTATACTTTTAAAATGTACTTTTTTCACCACTCTGTCCTTTTTCTTAACTTTTGGAAATACTTTTCTTTTCATCTGTGATATCAGAATATATATTTGTGATCCCAATCTGAAACAAATTTCTGTCACTCAGATTATCTCTTTAAATTAGTGCCTCCAACATAGAGGCACAGCCAAAAACTATTAATCTTCCGTGGTGCTAATTTAGTAGCCTGGTTTAATAAAAATTCATGCTGAGATCTTGGAGTCAGATCAATTTGGGTATGAATTCCCCTATCTTCTTTGTTATATGATCTCAAGTTATTTAGCAACACTGGTCTTAATGTGTACAGTGGAAGGGCACTTACCCTTGTAAGGTTCCTATGGTGGTTAAATGAGAACATAACATAAATCTTCTGGTGTAATACAGGTGTGTGGAAATAATTCACTTTTCTTCCCTTATCCCTTTTTTCAATCCTATTCTGCTCTCCATATTTTCACTTGTGGGAGGTATATTGACTGGTAATTTTATATTTCATAGACCTGAGAAAGTCATAGCATTCGTGGTGGTGGTAATTAGGATTCGTAGTACATTCAGGATTATATTTTTTGATAATTTCTTGGGTACCTGGGCTTTTATCTGTGAAATGAGCAGCAGTCCTGCTGTTAGAGCCAGGCAATAGGCACCCTACTGTAGGCCTTGTGTTGCAGAGGATGACCCTACTCTTTTGCCTCCAGACATAGCTCTCCCACAAGCAAGGAGTCAGTGAGGTCAAGGGAATTTGCACCATCTCTCTCCACAATAGTTCAGGGCCTACAGAGGTCATGTTACCCATGTTTATCTTAGAGTATCCTGTGCTGCCAATATGCCTGAAGTAGTCAAAGGTAGGGTGTGTGTTCACTTCAGTGACACATGTATGACAAAAGAAGGGTGTGTGCTAGGAGTGTGGACAGAGCCTGAATCCACACCATATCCTACCCCATACCTTCCACCTTCATGCACTCACATGATGGGATGAAATTCAGGGTGGGAAGAGGAGGAGGAGGAAGGCGTTGACTGTTGCTTTACTGCCACGCTCCAGTGTAGAACTCCATGGAACCTGAGCATTTTAAATTTGAACCTGTCCTTCCAGGTCACAAGGTATATTTCTTAAACAGAGGTATAAACCATACTTTGTTTAGCATTAGCTTGATTTCTAACTTACAAATATTCTAACTTACAAAAATGGTTTATGAAGCCTCCGTTGTACTCTTGCTCTAGGCCCCATAAATGTTAGACATGTGCCTAGTGAGCAAAAGATATTTTCATTAAGATAAAATGACTTAAATTTTTTCTTTTTAAAAAATGGTTTACAATTTTTCTGTTTAAACACATCCCATCACATCTTCAAAGTCAGGATTTGGTATGTCTTTAACCTAGCATTTAGTTATTCCCTTCCTAAAATTTCTTCTTCCATGTATACTTCTTTGTGCTGGATTTCTATCTATTTCTTTGATGTTTCTTGGACCCTTTTGTAGGCTTTTTAAGGTTCTGTTGCCTCATTTAATATTGGTATTCTTCAGGGAACTGTGCTCTTGTCACTTTTTTTTCCTTGTCACTTCTTTATGCTGTCCTATCTCATACATCCTAAAGTTTTAATTATCTATAAGCTGTTTCTAAAATTTTTATTTTAAAGCAGACCCTCTCTCCAGATACCAAGATCCATGTCCACTTGCCTTCTGAGTATTAGCTCTATCCAGATGCTCTGTAAGCATCTCGTACTCAGTATGTCTAAAACTGAGCTCATCTCTAATTTCTACCCTGAAACCTGTTCCTCTTGTATTCCCTGTCTCGTTTAACAGCACTAACCATAAATGTGATAATTCTAGACTCCGCCCTCTCGCTTACATTTTATATCTAGTCAGTCACTTAGTAGTGTCAGTTCTGCCTCTTTAAGAGCTCTCTCTCTCACTTCTCTCATCTTTTCTGCATCCTTGCTACTAATGTCTATGTTAAGCTCTTGTGTTTTCTTGCCTACAGCAGTTGCATTAGCCTCCTAATTTTCCTTGCCATTCTTTGGCTCCTTCTAGTCCACTTTTCACACAGTTGCCATTGTGATCTTTATAAAACACTGTCTGATTATGTCATTGACTTACTTTAAGCCTTTGAATTTTCCCTGTCACCTACTGATACAGTTCAAACTTTTCATTGATGTTTCTCATACCCTGTTCCTTCTGGTGCCTGTATCTTTGCATTGGCTGGCTCTCTCTGCATTCCTTTCCTTGCTCATCAGAAGAATTCATCCATAAAGTATTAGCTCAGTTTGATTTTTATAGGCATGTAGGTAGGCATTCCTTGTTCCCAGAGAACCACATATTATATTATAGTTGTTGACATGTCTGTCTTCCCACTAAATTCTGAGCTTCTTTAAATAAGCATCTTTATCTTTTCATCTTTGTATTCCCTGTCATCTAACATAGGACCTGACATATAAATATTTGGATGAATCCTCTAATCATATTAGGTATGTAAATCGTGTGCCTGGGACTGTGTCATATGTCATATTTGTTTTGTTTAATCTCCCACATTGACCTAGCTCAGTGTTTTCCCACAAGGGTACTGTAGGTATTTTGGGTGGTACAGTTCTTTATTGTGTGGGACTGCGCATTTCCTAATGTTGGCATTTCTGATCTTCAAAACGCACCCACATGTTTCTGGGGAGTGGGTGGTTGTCATAAGAAGAAAATCCCAGGTGAGAACCATTTACTAAAAAAGCTGGGCATGTAGCAAATGCTTAATAAATGCTTATTGCTGTAAGCTTTTGAATATGCTTTTTACTTGGCATGGTACCATTTATAAATTTTTTTAAAAGTCAACTGATATAAAATCTCACAGTTTCGTTTAAAAGTTTAACCACACTATTTAATATATACCGAAAAGCCATTGTAACACTGATACTAAGAGGTAAGGACTATGTACGTGTACATGTGTGAATGTTTTGTTATGTTAGTGATGCTATAATGTACTATTGTATAGTGAAAACAATTTTATTATATGAAGTCAAATTACATATTATACCTGGGAATATTATAGGTAGCACAAAGTGAAGCTGAAAAGAAGTTGAAGAAAGATGACAAGAAGAAAGAATTGCAAGAACTAAATGAGCTGTTCAAACCTGTAGTTGCTGCTCAAAAAATAAGTAAAGGTAAACTTTAAATGTGAGGGTATTATTTTTATCAAATAATATCAAATATCAATATCAATAATATCAAATCAAATATTCATGGTTAAAAACTCTTAATTTATTTTATGAATACACAGACAAAAAAAAAATAGCAGAAACAGACCCATAAATTACAGAGAACAAACTGATGGTTGCTAGAGGGAAAGGGACTGGGGGGCGATGGGCAAAAGGGTGAAGGGGAGTGGGAGGTACAGGCTTCCACTTATGGAATGAATAAGTCATGGAGATAACAGGTACAACATAGGGAGTGTAGTCAGTGGTATTGTAATAGTGTTGCATGGTGACAGATGGCGGCTATACTTGTGGTGAGCATAGCATACAGACTTGTCAAATCGCTGGGTTGTACTCCTGAAACTAATGTAACATTGTGTTATCAACTATACTTCAATTAAAAAAAAAAGTCAATTTGTTTTAATGTCTATTTTCTTCAGATTATAAGCCAATGTGTCTGCTATGGAAATGATCCTTCCTTTGTCAAAATCTGTATCAGTGACTTTTTTATGAGCCCTTTGTTTATCTGCTCAGCTATGTGATTGTACAACTATAACTCCAGGTACTAGCCCCCCACTTAAGGCAAAATTAAGGATTAGACCGTCCACTAATTGATTTATAATATCCATTCTTTGGTGGTGGCCAAGGCAAACCTATGGTTCTATAAATTGTAAGTTCTGAACTCTTGGCAGTATACCTCTGTGTATATTTCTCTTTTGCCTCTGCTTCATTGACTCCAACTAGACAATGACTATGGAATGTGTAGGAGTTTGTTTGGTTTCCCACCCCTGGAAATGAGAGTAAGAATGGTAAGAATAAAAGAAACAAATGCAGATATGAAATGCTGTAGAAGGGACTTTAAAGAAATGTCTTAACAGTCACTTGTAAGTGGTATTTTCCTCTCACATCAGTGAATAGAAAAATAACCAGTTCACCAACAGTAATTATATCTCAGATAGAAGCTATACTTTGTGATCTGGCAGATTGTAATACAAATATCGTGTGCCATTTGACATAGGTGCAGATCCCAAGTCTGTGGTGTGTGCATTTTTTAAGCAAGGACAGTGTACTAAAGGAGATAAATGTAAGTTCTCTCATGACTTGACTCTGGAGAGAAAGTGTGAGAAGCGAAGTGTTTACATTGATGCAAGAGATGAAGAACTTGAAAAAGGTATTTTTTTAAGACCTTTTCTTAAAACTATCTTTTGGTTGTTACCAAGATATTTAGTACTTGAAGAATATTTTGGTCTTTATGAGGGCTGTGTTTGGATGGATGGATGGATGGATGGATGGATAGATGGATGGATAGATAGATAGATAGATAGATAGATAGATAAAATTGTTTTCCATAAAGTCTGAATTTATAGCATTATGTCCTTGATTAAATGAATTTTGAATTTTTCTCACCCTCTCTTCCAGTACCACCTTCTTACTTGTCTAAACTACGTAGGATTTTGGTGAATAATTTCATAACACTGTTTATTCCTACCTATGGCATAATTTAAAGAAAATGTGTTAGGTCATAAGTCTTATGATACAGTTTTCCTGTTTAAGGAGATATGCAATATGTTTTGGAAACAGTAGATAAAATTATAGTATTTAGTTTTCATATCTCTTTTTATTTAGATACTATGGATAATTGGGATGAGAAAAAACTGGAAGAAGTAGTGAACAAGAAGCACGGTGAGGCGGAAAAGAAAAAACCAAAAACTCAAATAGTATGTCCTTTTCTTGAATTGAGTTGCTGTGATATTTATCATTAGGGAGAATTATGTGGCAAGGTATTTGCTGCCATTTTCTACTGGATTATTTTTTAAATTATTGGATCTTTTGATAAAGATAAAGTGCATCAAGCTTTGTTTTTGGAATTTACAAGTGTAAGTTCTATAAAATTAGATTCTTAATTCAAAAGTAACCTTTGAAAACCATGTGACTAAAGTCTTCAAATACCATTTTTTGAGGTGATTTTACTTTCTATCAAATATGGATGAATACAATTACATATTCAGATAAGAATTCTTTCCTTATTTTTTGTGCAAAATGAATGGAAGGAGAATTAATAAACACTCTGTTTTAGTGGTAGGTAGACTTTAAATCAAGAAGGTTGAAAATATTGTGACATGAATTGCAAAATGAGCTTTGGGTAGGTAATGGCTCTAGTATTCCAGGAATGTACTTTTAAAAATCGGTGCCTGTTTCTCAGACCTTCCATTCATGTCCACATATTTATCTGTAGGGAGGTTATGGTGAAAAACTGTGGTGTGCTAGAAAATTTCTGAATACTAGTTTAACTTATATCTGTTGTATTTTTTCGGGAAAAGAGTATTGTTTGTTAGTCAGTTTTTCTTATTTCTGAAGTTTATTACATGAGGCTTCAATGCAGTTGTATCCTTTGTTGTTCCTTTTGTACTTTGCTTCCTTTCTCTCTTCATAGATGTGAGAAATTGCCTATAATTTCAGATAATTCAAATAATGTATCATTATTGCACGTAATTAGTTTTTAAGAAGGATCAAGCCAAAACAAAATCATTGGTTTTAGTTTTTTATAACCATTTATATTTTTTCACTTCTTTAAAAATCAGACTGGGTGTATATTTACAAAGGCTAAACTGAGACATGTCCTTTTGTATAATTCAGAATTTGGAACAGTGTTGAAAATTTTATGTAGATCCTCTCTAAAGGGAGTTTGCCATTGTATTAAAAATTTTAAGATTATATGTACATTTCTGCACAAAGTGTGCTCTGTACATAAGTGAGTAGCATAAGGATGTGAATAAGAATGTACTTGTTCCATAAACTTCAGCATTTACCTTGGAAATGGACTACACTGAGCCACTACTTGTGAATATTATTGTCTCTATAGGTGTGCAAGCATTTCCTTGAAGCTATTGAAAACAACAAATATGGCTGGTTTTGGGTATGCCCTGGAGGTGGTGATATTTGCATGTATCGTCATGCACTTCCTCCTGGATTTGTATTGAAAAAAGATAAAAAAAAAGAAGAGAAAGAAGATGAAATTTCATTAGAAGATCTAATTGAAAGAGAGGTAACTAGAATTTTCTCATGCTATGAAACTAAAGCAGTATTTATTGGGAAATTATAATATTTACCACTTGGGGGCATTAGCATGTTATGAAAGGGGAAGAGACCTTTTCCCAAAGTTGCCTTACTTTTTATTTAGTTTTTTTTGTATGTCTAAAATGTAAACCTAGCCATAATCGTTAGCCCATCATGACATTAATTTTGGGATTATAAAATAACTTCTAATGCTATTGGCTTATCAAATAAATTCTTTCTGTAAGATTGATATACTAGTATATTCATTAAAATAATATTCAGATTGAACTTGAAGTTTTAGATGTTTTTCCTGATGTCTTATTCTTTAGCTATTTTACTAATCAAATGTGTTAAAGGAGACAACTTCTACAGTTTTTCAAGTTCATGTTTTTTCATCATTCCTGGACTCAAAGCACTCACTCTGTTGATAGAGGGGAATATGTCTCATTGAAGAGAATCTTCCGCTATTCATTTCTGGGTCAGCACAAAAGAGGTTTACTCCATGAAATAGTAGACACGGCTACTGAGTTAGATATGGCTTTTGGGAGTGACAGGAAAATGTTGAGATTATTGGAAATTCTAGATTTAGGGTTGGATATTTCAAATTATATCCAGTTTTCCCTTCTTTTGGATAACCTAAATAAGTTGTATAAATGTCTAAGGTTGGGATTATATATATTTGTTCTTAAATGGTCATATTGTTTAGTGTCTCACAGGAGGCAATATGCTATAATAGAAAATACAGACTTCAGAGTCAGGTATATTTGAGAATGTTTGTATCCTAGTTCTACAACATATTAGCTGTTAACCTTTGGTAAATTTCCAATCTCTTTCTGTTCGCTTATTTGTGGGGATCAATGTGGTAGCATATGTGTATAAAGCATTCAGTACCAAATACCTGGCAGATGGTCAGCAAGTATTATTTTTCCATACATTTATTACTTGATTATTGGTTCTGAGGAGATGATGTTTTTGCTTAGTTTTTTTCCTCATCTCCTGAGGAACACAAATGAAACCTGGGTATTGTCATAGTGTTTTTCATATTTTTTTGTTTTCATCAGTTAACTTACGTTAAAACAATTTCTCCTGACAAGTTTTCCTCACTTTCAATTTTGAAAAGAAATCCAGCTCAGGATAATATATTTTACTGCATATAGAAGTGTTTGTTTTTCTGGGGCACCTGGGTGGCTCAGTCGGCTGAGCATCCAGCTCTTGGTTTCAGCTTAGGTCGTGATCTTAGAGTTTGTGAGATCAAGCCCTGCATCAGACTCTGCGTTTACAGCATGGAGCCTTCTTGAGATTCTGTCTTCCTCTCTTTGTTCCTCCCTCGCCCGCACGCACGCTTGTGCTTTCTCAAAATAAACGTTAAAAAAAATAAACATTAATGTTTCTCAAAATAAACATTAAAAAAATGTCTCTCTGGACACTCGTTTTGCTCATTGCTACATAAAATGAAAATGAATCAATTTATTCTAAATTTGATGTCTTAGTCACAGGTAAAGACTTGCTTGCATTAAGAGAAAACTCTTAAATACTATTAAAGGTGATTTGGTGGGGGAATAAAAAACAACTTTTTTCTCTTTGCAGCGTTCTGCCCTAGGTCCAAATGTTACCAAAATCACTCTAGAATCTTTTCTTGCATGGAAGAAAAGAAAAAGACAAGAAAAGATTGATAAACTTGAGCAAGATATGGAAAGACGAAAAGCAGACTTCAAAGCAGGGAAAGCATTAGTGGTATGTCCCAAACTCACCCGAATAGATTCTTTATTCTTTCTTTCATTTTATAATTTCTGTGCCATGCAAGAATTTATTGTAACTTAATCATGTGTATGTCTGAAATCAGTAACCAAGAAATGTTTGAAATTTGCCCTGAGTCGATATGTTTGTGTACCTGAATAGATTAGTGGTCGTGAAGTGTTTGAATTTCGTCCTGAACTGGTTGATGATGATGATGAGGAAGCAGATGATACCCGTTACACCCAGGGAACAGGTGGTGATGAGGTAAGAGGAAGCTTTGGCACTTCTGCTCATGTTGATGGAGAAAGCCAATAGAAAGTAACAGAGTAACATGGTTAAGAGTAGCAACGCTGGGACATTGGTTCAGATCCTGACTCTAACCTGAGAAATCACCTATACTATAGGTCTCCACACTCTTCTATAGAGACATGCAAGGTACTTGTGAGAATTAAATGGATTAATAAGATTATAATTCTTAATAAATTAGAACAGTGACTGGTATAGTTAAGTACCTGTATATATTAGCTGTAAAAAGTATGTGTTTTATTTTCCCTCTAAAAGAAAAAAAAGATTTGTTTGTTTTCTAATATTTTATACTGAAAAAGAAAGTACAGAGTAGGAAGCAGGAGACAACAGCAGAATCATTTAGTTATAGGCAAACGTAGCTGACTATTCATTCTTGGTATGGTATAAAATTCTGACTTCTGTCTTTGAGTTGAAAATAAAAACATCATATTCTATATGTCAGAGGAAGAAGCTTGAAATATGGCATTGTTTTTCTTTTTCTCAAGTTTAGAAAAAGGAATGAATTTTGACAGTTGTCAATCATTTGTTTTCACTTGGCATTAGTGAAAATTTTGTTTCACTAAGATAAATGTCAGAGGTGAAAGGCAAGTAATTTATGAAAACTGTCCTCCTAAGTAACAACTTTCTTTTCTGTGTTTTTAAGGTTGATGATTCAGTGAGTGTAAATGACATAGATTTAAGCCTGTATATCCCAAGAGATGTAGATGAGACAGGTATTACTGTAGCCAGTCTTGAAAGATTCAGCACGTATACTTCAGAAAAGGATGGTAAGTATGCTAACTTATGTGTAATTTGAAGAACTAGGATTCTGTCTAAAGAGGGAAGGGGGTAGTTTAGACCACACTGGCAAACTTGGATGCCTGCAGGGACCAGACTGGCAACATAAATGTGTGATTTGACTGTATATAGAAATAGTGAATAGTGGAAGCTGTAGAAATGGGTGACTGGGTGGATATTGAAGCCATTAACTGAAACTAGAAGGGGACAGAAATGGGTTTGGAGATGTAGGTAATCAGTTTGGGATTTCATGATATGAGAACATTCTAGAACACACTGCAGACCTCAGTGTTCTGGAGTAGTCTAAAGAGGGAAAGCTTAGGAAAGACACTGAGAAGGACAGAGGAAAATTAAGAAAGAAGTTTCAGAAAAATCAAGTAGGATGAGAACTGGAAATAATTCTTCAGTTGCTGTTAGGGAAGATGTTGTAGGAACAGGGTGCCAGTTTTCATCAGGACTGCGATGATAAGAGGAATGAGGAGAAAAATAAGCACATATGTAATAGTGCCATGACTGAAGAGTTTGAAGAGAAGTGAAAGTTCAGCATGGTTAGTATGAGAGAAAAAGGTAGGAAGAATACTAATCAAGGCAAAGGTTGAGAGAGCAAAACTAAAACTTATTTTTACAATAAAGGAATACAAGTTATAACTTGAAAAACTGGCTTGCCTTCCTGAGATCCAAGTGCTGTAAGACAATATTATCTTAATGCCAGTATGGAGACCGATTTGCTCCTTTTACAAGTAGGACTTTGGTGACAGTAGGTATGATTGTAAGAACTTCCGAGGCTATAATCCCTAAGATTTTTGTGATCAGAGATGTTTGAAATAGCTAAAATCTACATTAGGCTATTAAAAATTATCTTTGTGTAAATATTGGTGTCACGAACACAAAAAGACTGCATTTTTGTTTTCTCAGTCTTTTCGAGCCTGTAAGGAAAAGTAGCTGCATAGCCCTAGTCTAGGTTCTTTTTTCACAGCTTGATGACAGGATGAAATGTTTTTGGATTCACATGTATTTGCACCGTTACAACTGGTGTGATTTAACTACTGTTACCCCAACCAAAAGCTAAGTAGCTGCTTAAAACATTTTTTGATTCCATAATTATTTATTCAAATAAAATATGTGGAAGTTGACCGTTTTAAAACCTAATTGCTAGGTCAGGTAGGAAACAAAATTGTATAAGGTAAATCTTGTTCTCAAATGTATAGACTGTTAAGCAGTTAAATGTCTATAGTACAAGACATACCTTACACTAGGTCTAGGTAATTGTCACAAATAAGCTTAGAAAAAGAAAGATCAGGTCTTGGTGGAGTAATCTTAGGGAAGGCTTTCATGAAAAAAGGAAAAGAAATGTAGTATCAAGTCTGTGACTGTCAATTGCTAATGGAATAGTGTTTTTTGTTTCTGGGCCTTATTGATTTCAATATTTATTTTTAGAAAACAAATTAAGTGAAGCTTCCGGAGGTAGGGCTGAAAATGGTGAAAGAAGTGATTTGGAAGAGGACAACGAAGGGGAGGGACAGGAAAATGGAGCCATTGATGCTGTTCCTGTTGATGAAAATCTTTTTACTGGGGAAGATTTGGATGAACTAGAAGAAGAATTAAACACACTTGATTTAGAAGAATGACACCAAACAAGTCTGAAAAAATTAAGCCAGCTCGGCATGAGTTGAAATTGACTACAGTAATTTTTTTCCACCTAGAATTCTTCAACAGGATGTTTATTTCCCATGCTGATTCTGGAGGGCTTACTCTCCTCCCAAAAAGGAATATTCTCCCTACGTCTTGTCTTCTGACTTTGGCTACATCTCATAGTAAGTTCAGAGTAGTTCATGATAAATTGAAAATATAATGGTCATTGCAGAAAATGATTGTTGTAACTGTCCATTCAAGTAGGAAGTGTAACTGCTTTTCCAGCTTTTGATTTTCATTGGGCATGTATTATAAGAACAACATAAATTTAAATTTAAAATACCTTTCATTTAATGCAGTTTTTAATGAGTGATTTCGTTTTCTTTGTATTTATATGTTTTGAAGACTGCCTTTAAAATATGAGCACTGTATTTCATAAAGGAAACTGCATATGCAGATTCAGTATTGTATATCTTGGGACAATTAGATGGACATATAAAAGGAAACTTCTTTAACCTGACAGAATCAGCTGCAATGCCCTGTGTTAAACTGTTTTAAATGTTTCCCTCTTCTTTTTTGCCAATAAAGTTGTAAATAAAGACCATCATACATTAAAATCCAAATATGGTCCTTTTTTTTTTAAGTTTTTATATGAATATTTTCTTAAAACCTCTAGCTTAAGGATTTTAATTAAATATTATCTCGTATAGTTACCACAGAAGGAACAGACATTTAAGGATTCTCTTAACTGGATATGGACTTGTATAGAATACTGACAGTACTACTATGAGTTTAGTAAACTGTTATGAATGTGGCCTTAAGAAGAGACTGTAGGTAATGCTACAGGAAAGTCTAATTTCCTGAATTGATAGATACCAGCCTAATTAAATATCACCCTACAGTTGAACTAAAAACTGCTTAGCATCATTGTGGAGATGGCTGATATTACAGTAGTATATACTGAAGTTTGATTACTATGAAAGCATGTAAACAAATCCACCAAAAAACTGAGCTGAGGTTCTTTGTCATTGAGTTCCCATGAAAAATTAGGGTGATACTTTAAAATAATTTTTTTTGATGTTTATTTTTGAGAGACAGAGTGTGAGTGGGGGGAGGAGCAGAGAGACAGGGAGACACAGAATCTGAAGCAGGTTCCAGGCTCTGAGCTGTCCAGGCTCTGAGTTGTCCCTATGCAGGGCTCAAACCCACAAACCATGAGATCATGACCTGAGCCGAAGTTGAACCACCCAGGCGCCCCAAGGGTGATACATTTTAAATGGACATAATTTGCAAATGACAGATTTGTACTAGTTAACACCTTTCTGTCACTTTATTTTCAAATATTAATACAGTGCTGCTTTTGTTATCTGCAAGTATAAATGGATTTTAAAGCAATCAAGATAACATAGTATTAACATGTTGGGTGACCTGAGCCCTAATCTCATTTTTGCCTCAGATAAATTGTATGATTTTTAAATCGGAATCTTAGTTTCTTCATCTGCCTATAGCAGTTAAAGTGCTTCTTAATTGTAAAACCTAAGAAAAGATTATTATAAATCTTGTCAAATGATATAAAAGTTGATAATGAAATAGACTTTCTATCAATTCAGTACTAGTACTGACACTTTTCAGATGTAGAACATGAGCCAAGTTTATTTTCCATATGCAATGAAAGTATACTGAAATACTCTGCATATAAAAAGACTGCTTGAGTTTTAAAGTTTTTATCTATGAAAGATTTGTTTCATTCTTTATACAAAAGTTTTAAATGTTAGTAATTACTATTTTAATAATGAAACATTTTCAAAATAATCCAAAGAGCTTAAATCTTTCTAAAGCTATAACCCAAGCAATCTTTTTTTTTTTTTTAACCCATCTAACACTTTTCTGAATAATTATATTTACCTTAGACCCTACCTTTGGTCCATTTACTTTAGACTGTAAGGCGTTTGTGTGTATGTTTAATGTATATGGTATAAAGTATTACTAGCTTGGGGCACCTGGGTGGCTCAGTCTAAGTGTACGGACTCTTGGTTTTGGCTCAGGTCATGATCTCATGATCTCACAGTTCAGCAAGATCAAGCGCCGCATCAGGCTTTGCTCTGACAGCTCAGAGCCTGCCTAGGATTCCCTCTCTCGCTCTCTGCCCCACCCCCGATCGTGCATGCACACACACACACACTTTCTCTCAAAATAAATAAATAAACATTAAATAAATAAATACTATTTTACAGCAAACATGATTTTGAAAACCCACATTTTCTTTAATAAGTGAGTCACAGAGATGATGCTACAGTGGAGGCAATTTTTGATATCTACAGTTCCTTAAATCTAAGGTGGTCTTCATCTATCTTGCCCTTAGGTTTCTTCCATTATAAATACAATGAAAACTGTTCAGAGAACGCAAAAGTATTTTAATATGAGAAAAAGTACAAAATTAAATCCGCTTCTAAAATAACATATTTCAGAGGCCAGTAGGTAGAGTTTTGTATTGTTCACAGTACAGTTACCTTATATTGGTACAGTAAATGTGAAAATGGCTCCTCTTTTCAAACCCATTTGCACTAAGTAGTTTTTCCTTACAAATCGTTATGTATATCCCATGATTAACAGTACATCTCTGTAATCTAATTTCAGTTATATGACGAAGCTTCATTTTAAAAGTTTGTGGTTTATGGGACTCCTGGGTGGCTCAGTCAGCTGAGCTTCTGACTTTGGCTCAGGTCATGATCTCACGGTTCACGAGTTCAGGCTCACTTTGGGTTCTCTGCTGTCAGCGTGGAGCCCACTTTGGATCCTCTGTCTACCTCCCCTCCCCAACTCGTGCTCTCTGTCTCTCTCTCAAAAAAAAAATAAATAAATAAAAGATTTGTGGTTTAAACATTCAGAACTTAACAATGTTAAGCCTTCCTCAGAAGGGGAACTATGGCTTTGCACTTATTTCCTTATAGTCTATAAAATGAGATTCTTTTCCCAAATGTAACAACTTCTCATTTTCTCCTTAACCTAGGAGATTTCATCAGCCCTCACTCTTTTTATCCTATTTACCATTTCTTTGGTAGTTAATCTCTAGGGAATACTAATGTTTTCAAAGGAACATACATCAGTTTCATTCTACATGTGCAGATTTCTACCTGTGAATCCTTGAAATTATCTCTTTTTTTATCTTAGTCTTAAGGATCTGTATTTCAGTGACAAAGGTCATCTTACCACCTTTACTACTCTACATATTTTAAGAATTTTATGGTGTTTCCATATTTAATAATTATTCATTTTGAGTAAATTTGTCTGTAGCATGTATAGAAATGTAGTATCAAAGAATGCATCATTGAAAGTACTTGAGTAATGGAGACCCCTCAATTTAAAAGTACAGTGTATAAGGGCACCTGGGTGGCTCAGTCGGTTAAGTGTCCAACTTCAACTCAGGTCGTGATCTCATGGTTTATGAGTTCGAGCCCTGCGTCAGGCTCTGTGCTGACAGCTCAGAGTCTGGAGCCTGCTTCAGATTCTGTGTCTCCCTCTCTGCCCCCCCCACCCTCCCGTCTCTCAAAAATGAAAAAAAAGTTTAAAAATTTTAAAAAGTGTAGCGTATAATACACTAATTGTGTAGATCACTTCATGTTTGTGCATTATTGTATATATTGTGTGTATTTCACTTAGAAAAGTTCTGTGTAGAAGAAGTAGAATCCATTGCATTAGTAGGAATGTTCATCCTTGAAATTTTACTCAGTATTGAATAGATAATGAAAATAAAGACTTAAAAAGAAAGAAAGTAAAGACCGTAGTAACTATATCCATTTCATAATTTTGTGAATTAACATGAGTGAGAAGCCAGTTAATTTGTGGAGACAATGTATAACTATACCAGCTGTCACCCATTCAGTTGTATTCAAGCTAGATTAGCCAACTACATTGGTGGCTCACTCCATGGATCATTTTCTTCTAATATGCTAAGAATTATTAGCTATTTCTATATCTCTTGCACTGATTACCCATCATGGGAGGAAAAGTAAATATTTAATTAACCTCTTTTATACTCCAGATCTATCTTCCACCCCTGGAGGGGTGGAAATTAATTGCTAATAGCTGCAGCCTATTTATCTTCAATAAAAAAGTAGGACCAAAAAGAATTAGGATATAATCTAGTTTGCGCTAATCATTGCCATTTGTTAATTACTTGCTTGGTCTTCTACATTTTTTTCCCCAGCTCAGTCTTTTAATGGGAAGGGTAAAGCCTCAACTATTTAATATGCAGCCTTCAAGAACCCTTAGATGTGTGAAATGGCTTATATACAGGAGACCCCATTCATCCCTGACACCCATCTTACCCCTCTCCTCTCCCAAGAAGATTTTTGGCAGCAAAGAATTCTTTTTAATTATTGATCATTCAACATTAGAGGTAACTAAAAAATTATTTAATTTGTAGGTTTATTACCCATGTGGTTTCAGATTGATGATATGTATAAAAGTCAACACCATATGAAGGATAAAAGTAGATACACTTTATTTAAAAAGCCAGTAGAATCACTATTAAAATTGATAAGGAACTATCAACACAGGTGACTTATCTATAAGAAAATAGTATTTAGAAGACTGGGAAGACATTCACTGGAACAAGTAGTCTTATACCTTGCTAGTCATAGAATTCTATGGGGGTGCCTGGGTGGCTCAGTCGGTTGGTTAAGTGCCTGACTTTGGCTCAAGTCATGATCTCGTAGTTGGGTGGGTTCGAGCTTAGAGCCTGGAGCCTCCTTCAGATTCTATGTCTCTCCCTCTCTCTGCTGCTCCCCAACTTGCACTCCATCTCTCTCTCAAAAATAAACACTTAAAAAAAAGAACCGTATATCCATATATAGCATGTTACTGTACAAACAATATTCTTTAAAAACAAGGGAAATGGTTTAGGATCAATTTTCTTAATTCATTTGCATGAAGTCAAAAGGTTTCATCTGGGCAAGAGCATAAATACACTTGATCTTTTACATGTGTCATGTAAAAGGAAGAAAGAAATCATTTAAGGTTTCTAAAACTGGGTATGAGAACGTCGTACTTGATTATTACAAATAAGCATGATGAATTCCACCTGATAAATTCACTTTAAATGAAATACATTAATGCTAACTATAACATTTGAAAAAGCACAGTTCCATGCCCCCATATTTCAAATTTGAAGAATATCACCAGACACTTAGCAATTAATTTCAATCAGCTATTTCTATTAAGGAGTAAACTATGATAAAATTCCCAAAATTAGAAGAACCAAACTTACCCTGTTCACATGTCTTTGTCCCCTCACACCCCACCCCACAGTTTATGTAAACACAATTATTCAAAGAAATACAAGATGAAATAAGGTAAACATTTGTTGAAGAGAAGAATATCAGATAGTATTCTGTTGTTTGCAAATAATTGAGTTTGAATTTTCAAAGGTTTGAATATCAATATAATAATAATAATAATATAATAATAATAAATAAACCATACCAAAATGCTGTGTGGTTTTAGCAAGCACTCTGAAATTTTTCATGGAAAATTGGAAGTGCTACAGAAATGCACTCTAGAATTTTTTTTATTATGTTTGAAAAAACATTTCTTCAAATCATTTTTTTGATAGTATTCAAATCTTCAAAAGACAGTTTTCAGGTCATTTCTAAAGATTAATGTTTATTTTTGAGAGAGAGAGAAAAATATGAGGGGGGGAGGGGCAGAGAGAGAGGGAGACAGAATCTGAAGCAGGCTCCAGGCTCTGAGCTGTCAGGACAGAGCCTGATGTGGCGTTTGAACTCACAAACTGTGAGATCATGACCTGAGCCAAAGTTAGATGCTTAACTGACTGAGCCACCCAGGTGCTCCCATATCTGAAAATTTTAATTAGAAGAAACCTAGTATGTGGAGGAGATAGTGACAATGGTAAATATTTATCACTACCCCTTCCCCCCCACCCAGAAACATGCCATTCAAAGAGTAGAAACAGCAAAATTGTAATTTAAGTTTTCCTGAATGAATTTAGCCAATTAACATTTTAAAGTTAAGAGATATGATTGACAACAATAAAGCCTGTTACTTAAGCATCATTAGTCTTTATTTTGTCTACCTTTACTTAGCTGTATGTAATTGGAAATTGAACCTATTCAAATTTTTTTAGGTTTATTTTTTTTTAATTTCTTGTTTAATTTACATTCAAGTTAGTTAGCATATGTCACCCTATTGAAATTTAATAGGAGCTTTCTATGCTGTCTAGAACTCTGCCAGTTTATTTGAATTCAAATGAAAATAACAGATTTTTTTTTAAGTTTCAGATTCTTAAATGCATAATGTGAGATGTCACTTACTGCTCATACTTCCTGAACAGAGTTGAGTAGTGCTAACAGTTTTCAAAAGCCTGTCCATCTTTTCATCTTCTCTTCCCTTTGATAGTTGAAGATCAGAAGAGTGAATGCAAAATTGACTCTCAGAACTTATCCAGAGGCAAAAATAAAAGCATAGGAAAACATTAAAGTGAGCCAATAGTATTTCAATAATATTTCAGAGGCTTTGACAAGAAACTTAGGCTGCCAACAGGTTTATTCTTGTACTTCTATTTTTGTATCTGATTCAATTGCATACATAAGTAAGAGTCATCATACTTGTGTGTAGAACTGAAACTGAGCTTTTCTATGAGAAATAGAATAATATGTTGGAATTTGCTGTGCAGTAGCTGTGACATGGAGATCTTTGCCCCAGGTTTCATATTCTTTTTAAACTTTTATTTAAATTCTGGTTATTTAACATATAGTGCAATATTGGTTTCAGGAGTAGAAGTCAGTGATTTATCACTTACAACACCCAGTGCTTGTCATAACAAGTGCCCTCTTTTTTTTTTTTTTTTTTTTTTTTTTTTTGTTAATGCAGAAAAGTAATTTTATTAAAGCACAGAGACTGGAACCATGGGCAAGAAGACATTCCTTTTTTTTGGACAAGTGCCCTCCTTAATATGTATCACCTATCTAGCCCATGCCCCACCCACCTCCCTCCATCAACTCTCAGTTCTCTCGTGGTTCATTTCTTTTTTTCCCCATCCCGTATGTTCATTTGTCCTGTTTCTTAAATTCCACATGATGAGTGAAATCATATGGTGTTTGTCTTTCTCTGACTTATTTCGTTTAGCATAATACACTCTAGCTCCATCCACGTAGTAGCAAATTTGCCAGTTTTATAGGAGACTGATTCTTTGAAATGTGAGCTTATAGAGTTATTAACATTTAAAGGTGTAAAATAAGCCAAATTTCAGAGGTAAATTGATAGAAATGTCTGAATTAATTTCTTTGATAAAACTAAATGGCTTTCTTTTCATAAGTCTTCAAAACAGATTTATTGAAGTATAATTGACATAATAAGCTATACATATTTAAACTATACAATTTGGGGCACCTGGGTGGCTCAGTCGGTTAAGTGTCCAACTTTGGCTCAGGTCATGATCTTGCAGTTTGTGAGGTCAAGCCCCACATTGGGCTCTGTGCTGACACCTCAGCCTGTATGGAGCCTGCTACTAATTCTGTGTCTCCCTCTCTCTCTGCCACTCCCTTGCTTGCTCTCTCTCTCTCTCTCTCAAAAATAAAATAAACATTAAAAAAATTTTTGACTATACATTTTATGTTTGATAAATGTATGTACCTGTGAAATAATCACAATCAGGATATATTGTATATATTCATCTCCACCAGAATATTTCTCATGGTCTTTGGTAGTCCTTACCTCTGCAAATAAGACCTCAACACATGGTTTAGTTTGCATTTTTCATAATTTTATTTCAATAAAATCATATGTACTCTTTTTTTAAAAAATGTTTTTTAAGTTTATTTTTGACAGACACTGTGAGCGGAGGAGGGGCAGAGAGGTAGAGGGAGAGAATCCCAAGCAGGCTCTGCACTGTCAGCACAGAGCCTGATGTGGGGCTTGAACCCACCAACCGTGAGATCATGACCTGAGCCAAAACCAAGAGTCAGTCCTAGATGCTTAACCGACTGAGCTACTCATGTGCCCCCTCTTTTTTAAATTTAACTCAGCATAATTATTTGGAGATATATCCATGTTACGGGAGGTATCAATAGTGTATTGGTTTTTTGTTGCTAAGTAGTATTTTCTTGTATGGATATAACACAACTTGTTTATTCATTAATCTGTTGGTAGATTTTAGGTTTATCTCCTAGGACTATTATAGTTACTGTGAACATTTACATACAAGTCTTTGTATGAATATATGGTTTCATTTCTTTTGGGTAAATACATAAAAGAGGAATGTGTAGTTCATATTTTTAACTTTTTAAGAAATTTCCACAATGTTTTTTTTTTTAATGTTTGTTTATTTTTGAGAGGGTGACAGAGCATGAGCAGGGGAGGGACAGAGAGAGGGAGACACAGAACCTGAAACAGGCTCTAGGCTCCGAGCTGTGAGTACAGAGCCCAATGCAGGGCTTGAACTCAAGAACCACAAGATCATGATCCGAGTTGAGGTCAGACACTTAACCCAGGCACCCCTCTACAATGTTTCCTAAAGTGGTTAATACTGTTTTATACTTCCACCAGCAGTTTATAAGAGTTCTGTTTGCCTCACATTCTCACTAACACTTGTGGTCTGTTTTAATATAGATCTATTACCCATTTGGGGTTAATTTTTTTATCTTGTCCAAAGTATAGGTATAAGTTAAATTTTTTGCACATGGTGAACAACCTAATTGTTCTGGCACGATTTATTGGAGGACTGTTCTACACTGAATTGCCTTTATACCTTTGTTGACCATCATTGACAATTCAGCTGTTTTTTTTTTTTTAACTGTATTTTGATTCATGTATCTGTCATTACATCAATACCATACTTTCTTCATGACTGTAGCTTTATACTAACAAAGTCTTGAAATCAGAATAATTCCTCCAACTTTGTTAATCTTTTATAAAGTTGCTTTGGCTATTCTAGATTCTGTGCATTTCCAGGTGCATTTTAGAATAATGAGCTTGCCAATTTTTACCAAAAACTATGGAATTTTGATCAGGCTTGCATTAAATCTGTAGATCAGATTTGCAAGGAGTTGACATCTCAGTATTGAATCTTCTGATCCATGAATATGGTATCTATCTCCATTTTCTTTAAGTCTTTTTTAATATCAGTGTTTTGTAGTTTTCAGTATGTAGTTCTTACATATCTTTTGTCATATTCTTCAGTATTTCATATATTTTGATATTACTGTACATGGTACTTTTAAAAATTTTTTTTAATGTTTATTCTTGAGAGAGACAGACAGTGTGAGTGGGGGAGGGGCAGAGAGAGGGATACACAGAATCTGAAGCAGGCTCCAGGCTCTGAGCTGTCAGCACAGAGCCCAATGCAGGGCTTGAACTTATGAACCATGAGATCATGACCTGAGCTAAAATCAGATGCTTAACTGACTGAGCCACCCAGGCGCCCCTGTACGTGGTACTTTTTAAAATTTCAGTCTGCAACTGTTGATGGTTAGTATACAGAAATACAATTGATTTTTGCATTTTGATTGTATTCTGTAACCTTGCTAAACTCACTTATTCTAGTAACTCTTTTTGTAGATTTCATGTCTTCTACATAGATGATCATCTGAGAGTCATATGTGAATAAACACAGTGTTCTTCCTTTCCAATCTGGATATGTTTTGTTTCTTTTTCTTGCATAATTGCATTATTGTGCATGAATCAAGAAACCTGTTTTTGTAAATGAAGTTTTATGCAGAAACACTTGTTTGTGTATTATCTTGCCTGCTTTCATGCTACAAGGATAGTTCAATAGTTGCCACAAAGATCAAATGGCCCCACAAAGCTTGACTTATTTACTACTTGACCCTTTATAAAACATTTTTAAAAGGCCAAACTGCCTTATTGTACTGGCTAGAACTTTTATTAAGTATTGAATAGAAGTGTAAAAGCAAACCATTTTTACTGTGTTCATGATCTTAGGTGAAAAGCATTCAGTCTTTCACCATGAAGTAATGTTAAGTGTAGATTTCTTATGGATTCCTTATATAGATTGAGCAAGTTATCTTCTTAACTTACTAAAAGTTGGAGGAGTTTGTTTTGTTTTAATGAAGAACAGGTGTTGGCTTTTGCATCTACTGAAGTGATCATATGGCTTTTTCTTATTGTAACATGTTATGTGGTGAAACCAGCTTTGATTCCTGAAATAAACTATACTTGATTCTAATGTAATTTTTAAAATACACTGTTAAATTTGATTTGATAAAATTGTATTTAGAGGACTTATGGCTATGTTCATAACTGATGAGTTAGTCTGTAGTTTTCTTGTAATGTCTTTGGTTTGGAGATCAGAATAATATTGTTCCTGCATTATGGAATGAGTTGTGAAATATCTTGTGAAATATCTCCTTGTCTTCCTTTCTGGAAGATTCAGTGTATTATGTCTTCCTTAAATATGTATGGTGGAATTCACCAGTGAAACCACCTTGTGGAGAAAGGGTTTTTTTGTTTGTTTGTTTGTTTGTTTGTTTGTTTGTTTGTTTACCTAGAGTACCACTTGTGCGAGTGGTGGAGGGAGGGGGCAGAGGCATAGAAAAAAAATCTTAAGCAGGCTCAGGAGCCCAGTGCAGGGCTTGATCCCAATCCCATGACCTGGAATCATGACCTGAGCTGAAATCAATAGTCTACACTCAACTGACCGAGACACCAGGAGCCCCTATGGAAAAGGTTTTAATTACAAATTCATTATCTTTAATAGATATTGGGATGCTTACATTATTTCTTCTTGTGTGAGCTTTGTTAGTTTGTGTCTTTCAAGGGGTTTGGCCATTTCATAATTTTTTTTTAGTATCTTAGCATACATTTATTTTTTTCCTTCTAATTACTGCTTTAGCTGAATTTCATAAGTATTGATATACTATATCTTATAAATTTGCATTTTTATCCAGATTAAAAATACTTCCTAATTTCTCTTGGCCAGTGAGTTATTTAGAAATGTGTTATTTCAAAATATTTGGAAAACTTCCAAGAATCTTCTGTTACTTATTCCTAGTTCTGTCGTGACTGGAGAACATACTTTTTAAATTTGGATCCTTTTAAAATCATTGGGACTTATTTTATGACCCAGAGTATGGCTAATCTTGGTGACTATCCCATGTGCATTTCTGCTTGGTTGTTGGTTGGTGTTCTATAAATGTTTATTAGGTCAAGTTGGTCGATAGGGTTTTTCAGCCCTTTTGTGTCATAACTGATAAGTGCTAGCATTTATCCTATTTGTGTCTTTATATATACTTTTAAAGTTCATTTATTTTGAGAGAGAGAGAGAGCGCACTGTGCACACACACACATACGCATGCATGAGTGGGGGAGGGACAGAGAGAGGGGGTGGGAGAGAGAGAGAGAGAGAGAGAGAGAGGGAGAATCCCAAGCTGACAGCACCAAGCCTGATGTGAAGCTCGATCCCACGAAACATGAGATCATAACCTGAGCAGAAATCAAGAGCCAGACGCTTAACTGACTGAGCCATCCAGGTGCCCCTGTGTCTTTATATTTAAAGTGGGTTTATTTTAAGACAACAAGTAGTTGGGTCTTACTTTTTTATCTAATCTAATAATCCCTGCCTATTAACTGAGGTGCTTAGACCATTTACATGTAATGTGATTACACATACAATTGGGTTCAAGTCTACCATCTCGCTATTGTTTCTGTTTGTTCTTTGTGTCCTTTTTTCCTTTTACTACCTTGTTTTTAGGTTGAATGTTATGTATGATTTCATTTTATTTCTTCTCCCTTCTTAGCTATAATCTGTGTTAAGTTTGATTAAGTTTTCTTCTCATTGTGGGTTATATTTTCCTTCTTTTTTCACCTGAGAATTTTTTATTAGATATTAGACATTTTGAACTTTTCCTTGTTGAGGGCTGGATATTTTTGTATTTCTGTAAATATACTTGAGTTTTGTATGTAGTTAAGTTACTAGGCACAGATTTAGTCTAGGTCTAATTTTCCCCACAAGTGAGGCAAAAACTTTATGAGTACTGTGCCAGATGCCCCATGAATTATGAGATTTTCCTCTCTGATTGTTGAGAGCAGGAACTATTCTGGCTCTATATCAACTCTGGGTATTATTCTTTCTAAAACTTTTAGGTGGTTTTTCCCTCCAGCCTTGTATCCTGAAATGCTTGGGCTTGTCAGTACTACTTAGTTGAAGACACAAGGGGGACCCTCCGTATATCTCTAGAGTGGCTTTGTGTGTGGCTTTCTTCTCTCTGGTACTCTGTCTTGCAAATTGTAGCTGCCTTCGCCTTCCTGGACTCCCATCTCCTCCTGGGTTTCCCGTTCCTGCCCTATGGCCTGGAAATTTCAGGCAATAAGCTGGGAGCAATCAAGGGACTCACCTTTGTTTTCCATCTATTAGGGATCACTACCTATTGTCTAATGTTCAGTGTCTTGAAAACCATTGTTTTATATATGACATCTTACTTTTTAATTGTTTCAAACAGGAGGTAAATCTAATTCATTGTCACATCTTGGCCAGATATGGAAGTGAAGTCTAAACTTAGATTTGCACTACTTCTTTGATACAGAATATATTTGATTGAACCTTGCTGATGAATTTTCTCTTCAAAACTGACAGAACTGGGGGGATTCATAAAGTACCAAATCCATCCTCTCCCCCCCCCCCACATTAATTCTTCACCACAGATCCTTATGTTTACCCAGGTAGCTTATGTTTCTAGGCAGTACTACTTGTAAAATCTACTTGACAGAAATAGTTTTGTAAATATAAGAGTGTTCATATTCAAAAAAAACAATTTGCTTTATTCTATTAAGATTCTTTTTTTAATAGCTAAACATTTAGTAGGAAAAGTCTGTATGTGAATATAGTATGAAATATTAAAATCTCATGAAAACAACTCAGGTGTAATATAAGTAAATGTCAAGAACTTAAGGGGAAATTAACAAAAGGGTCTACAGAGTGGCTGAAAGTATGATCTTGTTACAGTACATAATTGCTTTGAACTCACTGTTAGAAAGATCTATCTGTACTTAAAGTGATTCTGTGAAACTGGGGCGCCTGGGTGGCTCAGTCAGTTGAGTGTCTGTCTTCAGCTCAGGTCATAATCTCACACTCCATGAGTTCAAGCCCCACATCGGGTTCTGTGCTGACAGCTCAGAGATGGATGGATCCTGCTTCAGATTCTGTCTCTCTCTCTCTCTCTCTCTCTCTCTCTCTCTCTCTCTCTGCCCCTCCCCTGCTCATGCTCTGTCTCTCTCTTGTCTCAAAAATAAATAAAAACATTTAAAAAAAAAAAGTGATTCTGTGAAACAGAAAAGTTTCCCCCCAAATTACTGCTTTATCTTTCCCAAGACTTTTCAGGTAAAAGCCATAGTAACTACCAACAAATTATTTAAAACTATAGAAATTTATAGAAACTGAAATACTTAGTGGATTGCCTTCTCAGAGAAGACACATACATATTTTTATGTTTTGTTTTTATTTCCATATATTTGGATTAAAAGCTGTTGGTTAATTTATTTTTTTTTATTTTATTATTTTTTTGTTTTGAGAGAAAGAAAGAGAACAGAGGAGGGACAGAGGGAGAGAAAGAATCTTCAGCAGGCTCAATCTCACAACCAACCATGAGATCATGACCTGAGCCAAAATCAAGAGTCAGATGCTTAACTGACTGAGCCACCCAGGCACCCCAGAAGTTGTGGCACCCCAAGAGCTGTTGCTTTAAATTGGATCTTAAGAAATATTTTGGCACATTTGACCACTTTTGGTTTCTTGGTTCATTTACTTGCCTATACGTTAATGATGAAAACTGAAGTTAATGCCATCCTAAAAATGGAGAAAACATTTGAAGTGAACAGTGAAGTCTGTTCAAGATCTCCACCTTAAAAATTAGGTTCTGGAATGCCTGGGTGGCTCAATTGGTTAGGTGTCTGACTTCAGCTCAGGTCATGATCTCACTGTTCGTGAGTTTGGGCCCCACGTTGGGCTTCTACGCTGACAGCTCAGAGCCTGGAGCCTGCTTCGGATTCTGTGTCTCCCTCTCTCTCTCTGCCTCTCCCTTGCTTGCACTCTGTCTCTCTCAAAAATAAACATTAAAAAAAAATTAGGTTCTAGAAAGTCAGGGAACATATAGGATGGCAGTTTATTTTGCCTTATTCTCTGAACATATCATTGACATAATCATTTAGGTGTTTAATCCTGGAAAAGAGAAAACTTCTCAGTATCTGTGTAGGCAATTCTTTACTAAGCACATTGCCAAAAATGGTTTACAGAATTTTTGTTAATAACATGAATATTGTAGTCCATTTTCAAAAAAAACAAAGATGAGGCCATTAATGTCAAACAACATAGTGACTGGCTAGAGCTATTTGTTGACTGTTGACAACTTATTACTGTATGTGTTTTTTACCATCAGGAATAAGCTTCCCATGGTGACCATACTACAAATTTTCAGTTTTACATGTGAAAAATCCCAGTGCCAACCTGGAAAGATTGGTTGCGTTGATGAGTAATGAGCTCTGCATATTGCAGATTACCATGTTACCTAAACCCATCTCACAATATTGGTAAAGACTCTGAATTCTTGACACATATATTTTTTTTCCAAGCAGGTATTAAAAGCACATTGTCTGCTATTCAGAGAGTCTTAGCAGAGTTGCTGTGCAATTTGTCTTTTTGACGGTAGGTTAAGGTTTGGAATGTATTGAAATTGCTTGGAAAGATTCATTATACTGCTCTTTTTTCTCCTTCGTAAATTAATTCCTAGTGGGCTGTCATTTGTTTTCAGATAGATGGAAAAATATGTTGTCTACTTTAAACTGTTTTTACTCCCAAAAGTGAATTTTGTTAAATGGAGGGGAAAGATAGCATAGAAGTTGCAAAGTCACTGTTTTCAGACTTGTAGTTAATTACAAATGTTGGTATTTACTGAAACATCCAAAGTTTTTTTTTTAAAAAGAGATAAGTTTAGGTCGCCTGGCTGGCTCAGTTGGTAGAGCATGCAACTCTTGATTGTGGCATCATGAGTTCAAGCCACACATTGGGTGCAGAGATTACTTAAATACATACATATGTACATAAACACATAAAAGACAAGTTTAAAAACCATGCGGGAACTCCTGCTATTTAATTTCAACTTTCTGCACAGTTAAATGAAGTTTTGCATTTGCAGTGCTTTCATGGCTTTGTTTTAAGGCCAAAAGAATATGAATTTGTCTTCTAAAATGTAACATTTTAAGTGTACTTTTTTCTCATTTATCAAAACAGCCTTAAGATTATTTTCTTATTTATCAAAGCAGCCTTAAAATTAAATTCAAATGTCTTTTTATAAATGTGTATCAATTTCATATAGTAATTTTAAGGTGTACCTGGTCTTCTGTGGGTGAGACTTTCATCTCTATATAAATCAAACAGTGAGTCATGGGCTTTCACATATGAAGGCTAAACAGTTTGTCAATATACCATGTAGTTCTGAATGCGCTGGTAATACAGACCTAATTCTGTTCTTTAGTGTTCATGTCATCACTGATAAATTGTGGGCAAACCCTCAACTTGACAGTCTATGGCAAGTTATGTGGGAAACAGTATTATTATCCTTATACATATGTTAATGTACAGGAAAGTGAGTGACAGAGAATGTATATACGTAGGTGGTCCACATCATCTACTGTGATATTTACCTTCTATCTGGGGCGGAGCAGAATATGCCAACCCAAACCATGCCACGTCAGCATTTTGATTGTTTTGAATTAAAGTTACTTAACAAGGACACTCTGATCCTCTTGTGTCCCTCTGAAAGCAAGAAATAAATCTCCCATGTGAAGGTATCCTCCCTATACCAAGAAGGTAGAATGTATTCTTATCACCAGAGATAGGGAATTCAAGGCCAGGAAGGCTGCACACACACATTTTGTTACTTCTTCATTAGTTTGTTACCTCAAGCCCAAACCTCTTTGTTTTGTCAAATCTTCACAAATATTGTTTCTTTGTCTGAAAGATATACTGCCTGCTTTGGTCACTTTTTGAAGTTTCTTATCTTTGGGGCTCCCATGAGTACAAAATTAAATTTATTTTTCTCCTGCTAATCTGTTTTATGCCGATTTAATTATTAGACCAGCCAAAGAATCTAGAAGGGAGAAAGGGAAATTCACCTACATATCAATCATTCTAGTCATGGGCTAAGAATATGTGTATAACCTAACACTTGGGAGGAATTCACATTCAAAAGAAAAATGTTGATGCAAATGTCATGAAATAATAACAAGCAGGGAAGTTTATGAAGTTGCCCTTTGGTTTCTTGACCAGCTACTTTCAGACTCATTCCACATAGGCAGTTGTTGATAATTTTGACTGGGCTCAAGATGATCAGGTAATTGTAGAATTATCTATTAACTATCTATTAACTTAGTATTTACAATTTGAGAAATCTTCTAGATAGGCCTTCCTTGAGGTCCTCTAGGCCTCTTTGCCATCTTAAATTATTCCCTATTCTTTGGAAATCTCATTCACTTTCATGATTTCAATAATCACTTCCATATGGGCAACTGTATCTTCAGCCTCATGTTTCCAATAAGCTACCACACAGCTCAACTTGAATATCCTGCTGGAGCATCAGATTCCAAGCTAAAGTCAGCATTTTCTCTCCTAAATCTTCATTCTTATTTTCTTTCTTTTGTCCTCCTTGTTATTGAGATTTCACTATCCAGCTACTTGAATTAAAAAATACCTATTGGTTATTCTACCACACCAAGATTTCTCTCATACCCATCCTCCTATATTACTACCCTGTATTACTCAGGCTCTCAACTCTCTTCATAATTAATCATATTATTTATTTTCCAAACTGGTACATTTTTGAGTGTGAAAGAGATACCATGGAGAGTGAAAAGACTCTTTTAATACTTATACTAGGACAACTGATATACATTGAAACTGCCCGTTACAGTAGTAATAATGATGATGATGATAGCACTTTATTGAGCACTTACTGTGTACCAGTAAGCATCATGCTTTATTTAGCATCATGCTAAATTCTTTGCATGCTAGTCTCCATGTATTCCTTACAAGAACACTGTGATCTGAGTACTATTATCCCTATGTTCCATTAAAAGCAAATGAGTCCCAGAAGGTTAAGAAAATGTCCCAAGGCCAAATAGCTACTAAGTGTCAGAAGCAGAATCAAATCTCAGTTCAGTCTTTTGGGCATTATTTTATGAATAGCTCTTTATTTTCAACCTTAGCTGGTGTACTGTGGGGGTATTGTGGTTATCAATACAAAAATCAAAATTACTATGATTTAATTAGAAGACTATCTGAGTATTCAACTACTCACTTCTGGGCAGTGGATCTGCAAGATGAATTAACTGGGCAAAGGCACAGCAGGTTCATTCAGAATGAATGAACCCTGGGACCCAAATGATTATGCACTGATACCAGTGAACTCCCAAGGCAAAAACTTAGCCATTTAATGAATCCATTCGTTCCATTTTTTGTGATCTACTCATTTCCTTCTTTTCAGTGTAACATTATCCTCAGAATAGTCTTTATAACTAGAACTTTATAGTTAGAATGACCAAAATGTGCTGTGATTATATATAGCTTTAATTAGGTGCTGTCATTATATATAGCATTAACTGCAGAGTATTTCACCTGAAATCATTATAGGAGAAGGAATCAGCATAGAAACTGACCACTGTTTACTTACCAATGACTAGTTCAGTCAAGCATGGAGGAGAAAAAAAATAGTCAAATGCCCACAGTTTTGTTCCTTTGTTAAGCATCTTAACTTTTTCATTTATTCAACAAACACTTGTGCAGGTATCATGTACAAGCACTGTGCTAGGTATTGGGGATAACAGAGGTTAAATTAAAAAAAAAACAAAAAAAAACAAAAAAAAAACCTCTTCACGAGGCCCCAGTCCAATGGGGAAGATGGAAAAATAAATGGGTGAATTTAATACAGTGTCATAGATACGTACGTGTGCTATGAGTGGATGTGAGATGAGTGCCTAACTCAAACGGGGAGGACCTGAAGATACCCAACAAGAAATAATACTTTAACCAAATCTTGACATGCAGAGGGACAGAAATGTGAGCAGTTATGGCCTGTAGTTCAGTATAATCAGAGGAGAGGAGGAGTCATGAGCGATTTCTGATTTCATGGTTGAAAACATTGTAAGCATAAGGAAACCATAACAGATTCTGGATCATAAAAATCCAAAAGCAAGTTTGCATGGTCAAATGACATTGCTGAAGGAATATTGTAAAGGAACATTGCAAAGGAATATTCTAGGCTTGGTATTTTTTCCAAAATGATCCAATTCTTGGATTCTTCTAAGGCTTTTTACCGACTTAAGTAAATCAAGTACTGCTGGCCTTTAGATAAGGCCAGAGTAAGATTTGAAGTCCTGAGGTGGTCTGTGCAGGAGAATGAAGACTACAGTAAGGCTCATTCCTGAGATGGTTCAAGAAAAGAGCCCACACAGCAGAGTTAATCAGCTCCTGTTTCTTAAAATGGCTAAAAAGGCCTTGCTGCCTACTGAGTCCTGAATGTTACCAGATATGGTGATCTTATTTAGCAGTCAATTCCCAAACCCAAGAAGCAGCCAAGTTAATTCTATTGACTATGTTGCACCATCAGAAAGGGTCAGATTTTGATCTCTAATATGTGGATTTTCTCCCTTACCTGCATATCCCATGCACTCCATCTTCCTCCAATTCTTAATAAATTACTCAGCTGTTGTTAGTGTTTCAGTCGAATATACTAAAATTGATAGACATTAGCCCATGTACAGAGCATAAATTAGATTTGTGTTAACTACATTGATCAAATTTTCTTGTATTTATTGAGTTAGATAATCCAGGAAAAAAAAGAATTAAACAGTACTATCTAATTAACCTGTTAAATAAAAATTTTGAAACAATGGATTAAGTTATACATATCCAGTGTAAAAATACAAAATTTATTCTTGAGTTATTTCACATATTCAACATTAAATGAAAAAAAAAATCTTATTTCCAGAGTTGACCCCAATTCAAGTTAATTTCTAGCAACTTTGAAGGTCTTTAAAACATTTTACTTTAGGTTTTTCTTTCTATAAAAATAGTAAAATGACGTGTTAGAACTTAATATTTCCCATTAAATTGGAAGGTGTTATTATAAATATGTTTTGGAGTCTCATGTTTGAACATAGAAGAAATGTTGCTTTCTCCTTACATTCTTCCACACTGCCCCCCATACTTACGCAAGGACCACAAATTGACAAAGTTGTGTATTCCATAACTGGATAAAGAAGAAAGATTAAAATTATTTTTATATCATGGTAACTATTTTAAATCTTGGTAGCCATGGTTTCTCGCTTCTTCGGGTCCCTGAAAATTGCATCATACCCAAACACATTCACAACAATCATAGGTGCCTCACCCAGTCTCCAGAAACCATATAAGCCATATAAGCAAGGCATGGCTCCCAGCACTAATAAGGGTTTCTTGAATCTGGACCGTCAGAAGCCCAGAGTGGATTGAAGAGTGCAAAAGCGCAGGCCTAAGGGCCCTCTTGGCTTCAGAAGCGAAAATTCATTGCCAGGGTGTCATCCCTCTCCTCCCTGAGCCGTGTTGTCGTCTTGTTTGCCAAGTGGTTTTCCCACCCATGTACAGATACTGCTGTATATGTGTGTTGAAAGGTGTGGCTAATTTGGACTTGAATACGCTTTTTCTTGGAATCTTTCAACTGTATGATATAACACCATGAACAACTTCCTTGTTATATGAAAGGAAAGCATGTAACACACTGGTGGTCCTAAATGGAGATTGGCTGCTATTACAAATTCTTGAGAGGGCAGAAACAAACAAACAAAAATGTTATATGGATTAAAAACTTGTTTTAATCGGCACGACACAAAATGTTAACGGAGGTGAGGACATTTTCAGCAACAAATGAACGAAACGTTGGATCTAAAAGGAAAAGTAGGTATCAAACTAACATGGCTAGAATATCAACAATAAATCTTGCTATGGCACCAGCCCAATGAAAACCCCAAATGATGACTTTTTAAATATATATGTTTTTCATAAGAATTACTGGAAAATTTTTGTGTCCATTTGTATCTCAGTTCTGAGAATATATAAAGTATTTTGGCATTGATTCAAAGAATAGCAATGAAAGTAATTAATATGCAAGACATTTTAATTTAGAAGACATTTAAAGGACTAATTGTACATTGGTTGTGCAAAGGATTTTGAAAGCATACCCTGCCCTTATTTCAGTTCTCTTATTCCACGAAGGAGGTAAGCTGGCCCACTTAAATGCCTGCTTTGTGCCCAGGATATATAGCTCATCCCAAATAGCTTTTGCATTGCCTGGGAACTCACAAAAGAAGGGGCCCCTCAAGGATTTCTAGAGGCTATGGACTAGTTTGAGTACACCATAATCTCTTTGTACATAGTATCCAACTGAGTGCAAAGCCCAAATAGACACTTAATGAGTAATGTTACTTGAATGAACTAACCTGGTTTTTTACCATAATTTGAAGTGAATCTCTCTTGGGACAGATATCAAATTATCCTTCTTTAAATGTCTCTAATATAATATACTTTAAACCACAATGTAACGGGAATAATCATAATTTCTTAGACATAAACTGTTCGAAAATTTTTGCTCACTAAAAAGAAAGTTCAGGGAGGCTCTTAAACCAACACTTACCCTAGATACTAAATTTCACTGCATCTGATAAAAACTGATGAGTTGATTTTTCTGTTTGTAGTTGATTCATATCCTTCTCCATCATAGAATGGGTTCCAAGAAATAGGTGGGTTATTGTCCCCGTAAGCAGTAACATTTTATCACTCTTTAATTAGTTAAAAGTGCTGATGGAAAATTTCTTCTGTTCCTCATATTTTCACAAAAGCCTGAGTTGCAAGATTTTAAGCTCAATGGTAAGAACACAGCTACATATTATCACCCTTGACATTTGCAGACTGAAAAGAATTTTTTTTCCCCCCGCTTGGTTTCTGGCTTCACTCGCTGACTCAATAAATAGTACTTATTTATTGTAGAAAGATTTAAAGACCAAACCCAGCATGGTGAAAATGGCTTGTTTTGAAGTAACACAGCCCTAGTCACAAGTGCTGACTACTCCCGTGAATAGCTCGATGACCTTAACCTTCTGACCTTCCTCATCTGTAACTTGTGGAGGAAAAGTCTGACCTCGGGTTGCTGAATTTTAAAGAAGAAAATAAATGCATGTGAAGCACTTAGCACAAAACCCAACAGTTTATAACTGTCAGCTCCCTTCCCTTTGTCTCCTTCCCCTGTCTTTTCTCTTTTCATGTTGTACAACATAATAATGTCTTTAGAAGAAAAGATTAAACAATATATTTCTCCATTCTTTGTTTACACAAATTACAGTTTTCTTTTTGCTAATATTCATCATTATACAATTCTACCACATTAGAATATGAACAATAACACATTATGATTAAAATATACTAGTACTAATGATATTTTTCACATACCATGCATTCCAAGTTGTTTGCCAGATATTGTAATAAGTTCTAAAGGGCATGATTGCCTCATGTAACAGTCCGAGGGTACGGCTGTCATTAGGCAAGGCTTAATCTAGATGCTCAAAAGATGTCATCAAGAACCTGGTTTTGAAGTTTTAACTTTGTCTACAGACTAAGTCCTCTCCTGGTGGCCGTGATGCTGTAAAAGAGAAGAAAATTCTTTGAGATACTGGAGAAGGCAAGAAGGGATGAGCAGAAACATTTGAGCAAATTATCTGGAGGAAGGACATTCTAGACAGAGGGAAATGAAATGCAAAAGTAACGGAAGGAGGAATATATTTGGTATATTTGAGAAACAGCAAGGAGGCTAATGTGCTGAAGTAGAGTGGACTACACAAAGAATGAGGAGAGATGAAATCCGAGGAGCACAAAGCCAGTTGATGTAAGGCCTTGTAGGCCATCATTGCACAGATACTGACTGTTGCCCTGAATAAGATGCACAGCCCTTGGAGGATTTAGAACAAAAGAGTGACATGATTTGACTTACATTTCAAGAGGATCACTTTGGTTGCTGTGCTGAACTAGACCAGAGGGAGATGAGAGAAAGTGGGGAGACTGGTCAGTAAATTTACAAAAGAGTGGGTGGAAGGTCCTTGGACAAAGAGATAGTGACGAGAATGGGAAGTGTTGAGTCTTGAATATATTTTGAAGGTAGAACCACCAGGGTTTTCTCATAGACTAGATGGTAAATATGATAGGAAGTAAAGAGTTAGGGATATTTGGAGAAGTCTACAGGAGCGGGAACCCAAGGGAGAAAAATTGGAAATTTGATTTTGAACATGTAACATTTGTGATGCCTATTAGACAGGTAGCAAGTTTCTGGCTGATTATGTAAAGTGCTTATTCTGTTCCAGATGCAGATTTAAGTGCTTATATATATTAGCTCAGTCAACTCTCCCCAAAACCCCATAAATTGGGGGTTTTGAATTGAGGCATCATTATTAGTTATCAATATTAATTAAAACCACAAGTCTGGATGAGATCACCAAAGAAAGAGAGTATAAATACAGAAAAGAAGACCAAAGATTGAGTTCAGTCCATTCCAGTGCTTGGCATTTAGGGACGTGAGGGGGAAACTAGTAAACGGAGATTAAGAGTGGCCCATTAAGGGAGGGGGAGAATATTAAAAATGGGTGGCCACAGGAACCAAGTGAAGTAAGTCTATCAAAAAAACTGAAATATCACTGTGTCAAAAGCTGCTCACATTTCAGGTAAGATGAGGACTTTCACATTTTTGGTGAAAGAGGGCAAACCCTTGGTGCAAATAGATTCGAGAGATGGGAAACAGGGAAATAGAAGTGGCTAGTGACTATAGGCAGCTCTTTTAAGGAGTTTGTCTCTAAAAGGGAGCAGATAAATGAGGTTGTGGTTGGAAGGGAATGTGAGATCCAGGGAGGTTCTTTGTTTTGTTTTTGCTTTTGTTTTGCTTTGCTTTTAAATTAACTATTTTTTTAGATCAGTTTCAGTTTATAGGAAAATTGAGAAGGTACGAAGTTTCCCATACACCCACTGAGCGCACATACACATAGCCCTCTCCACCATCAAAATCTCACATTAGATTGGTACATTTATTACAATTGATGAACCTATATTGACATTTCATCATTCTAAATTCATAGTTTACACTGGGGTTCACTCTTGGTGATATACGTTATACAGGCCTAGACAAACGTACAATGGCATGTATCCACCGTTAAAGCATCCCACCTAATGTTTTGATGGACCTAAACACCCTATGCTCCATCTATTCATCCTCCTCCTCTTCCTCCCCCAAACCCTAGCAACCATCAATCCTTTGGCCTTCTCCATAGACTGGCTTTCCCAGAACCAAATTCCCTAAAAATCCTCTGCACTCTGCTTATTCGTATCTTCACCCCCACCCCACCCTTGAAACAGCTGATCTTTTTATCGCCTCTGCAGTTTTGCCTTTTCTTAGAATGCCACATATTTAGAATCATACAGTATAGCCTTTCCCAGTTGGCTTCTTTCACTTAGTAATATGCATTTAAATTCCCTCCATGTCTTCTCATGGCTCAATAACTCATTTCTTTTTAGTGCTGACTAATATACCATTGTCTGGATGTGCCACAGTTTATCCATTCAACTACTGAAGGACCTCTTGATTGCTTCCACATTTTGGCCATCATGAATCAAGCTGCTAGAAACATCTTCATGTGCAAGTTTTTGTGTGGGCATAACTTTTCAGCTTCTTTGAGTAAATACCAAGGAGTGCAACTGCTGGATCCCATGGTAAGATATGTTTACTTTGGTAAGAAATGGTCAGACTGTCTTCCAAAGTACCATTTTGCATTCGCAGCAGCAATGACAGTTCCCGTTGCTCCACAGTCTCGCTAGCTTTTGGTATTGTTAGTGTTTTGGATTTTGACCATTCGAAGAGGTGTATAGTGGTATCTCATTATTTTAATTTGCAATTTCCTAATGATAAATGATGTTGAGCATCTTTTTATATGCTTACTTTGCCATCTATGTTTTCTTTGATAGAGTCTCTGTTCAGGTCTTTGACTCAGTTTTTAATGCAGTTGTTGATTTTCTTATTGTTGAGTTTTCAGAGTTCTTTGTATATTTTGGAAAACAGTCCTTTATCAGATATGTTTTGGAAATATTTTCTCCTACCCTGACGCTTGTTTTCTCATTCTCTTGACATTATTTTTTGCAAAGAAGTGTTTACCTTTAATGAAGTCCACCTTATCATTTTTGTCTTTCATGGGTCATGCCTTCAGTGTTGTATCTAAAGAGTCATCACCATACCTAAGGTCACCCAGGTTTTCTCCTATATTATCTTCTAGGAGATTTATGATTGTGTTTTACATTTTGGCCTATAATCCACTTTGAGTTAGTTTTCGTGAACAGTGTAATTATCCTTTAAATGTCCTTGGAAACTGTGGTGATATTCCCTCTTTCATTTCTCTCTTTCTTCCCCTTCTGTTATTCCCATTATGTATATATCCCACCTTTTATAGCTGTCCTACAGTTCTTGGTTATTCTATTCTCTGTTTTCCTCACCCCCATCTTTTTTTCTCTTTGCTTTTCAGTTTTGGAGGTTTCCATTAAGAGATCACCAAGCTCAGAGATTCTTTTCTCATCTGTGTTCAGTGTACCAAGAAGTACACTGAAGGCATTCTTCATTTCTGTTACAGCTGTTTTGATCTATAGCATTGCTTTTTTTATTCTTTCTTAGAATTTCCACCTCCCTGCTTATATTGCCCATCTATTCTTGCATGCTATTTACCTTATCCATTAGAGTCCTGAGCATATTAAACATAGTTATTTTAAGTTCCTGATCTGATATTTCCAACATCCCTAAGATATCTGAGTCTAGTTCTAATGCATGCTGTCTCTTAAGACTGTTTTTATTTTATTTTTTTGCCTTTTAGTACGCTTTTTAATTTTTACTTGTTAGCCAGACATGATGTATGGGTTAAAAGTAAATGTGGTAAATTAAATAGGCTTTTAGTAATGTGGTGGTGAGGTGTGGGGGGAGAGAAAGTGTTCTAAAGTGCACGATTAGGTCGTAGTCTTTTAGTAAGTACTCTAAACTGTGAACTTCACAAATGCTTCTCAGTGTCTGCCCCCCAGGTGGGACAAGATGGCTGGTGGGAGCTGGAGGGGGCTACTTCCCTTCCCCCATGTGTAAGGCTAGAAGGGATTGGGGTTGGGTATTTCCCTTCTCCCATATGGAAGTCTAGAGCTGGCTGGAATTGGGTATTTCCCTTCTGCTAAAATCTCAATAGCTTAGGCTCTATAATATAGTTTCTCTTGTGGGCAGGCCTTGTTAAGAAGAGAATGCTCTTGTGTAATTCAGAATAGTTTCTTTTCTCTCCCCACCCCCTGCCAGAAGCATAAGCAGATTCTTTTCTGATATTCACTGTGAGAACCAAGTCAAGTTCCTAGAGATAAAACTCACAAATTTGGGGGGGGGGGGGTGGAGTTCCCAATGCTTGAGTCGCCCTGGAGTTTTTAACTCTCAGCCTTGTCCACACTGAGCTCCCAGTAATTTATCAAGTCCAGTTCAGGTTATCCTATTGCAACAATTGTCCTTATGCAGGTTTCTGCTCCAGTAAGATGTTACTCTCTATATTTGCCTGTCTGTCTCTCCAATTTGGAGGTAGTGGTTTGCCAGTGACCTCACTTCTCAGATGGATCTAAGAAAAGTTGTTGATTTTTCAATGTGTTCAGCTTTTTACTTATTGTTAGGACAGACTGACAATTGCTTACCTCTTTATGTGACAGACCAGAAACCCAGAAAGTCTGGTTTTGTTTTTAATATAGGAGAGAGTACAGAATATTTGTATACTGATGGCAATGATTTAGTAGACGTAGGAGAATTGATGATACAGTAAAGAGGATAGATTTGGGGGCGCCTGGGTGGCTCAGTCGGTTGGGTGGCTGACTTCGGCTCAGGTCATGATCTCGCAGTCTGTGAGTTCGAGCCCCGCGTCAGGCTCTGTGCTGACCTGCTCAGAGCCTGGAGCCTGTTTCGGATTCTGTGTTTCCCTCTCTCTCTGACTCTCCCCCGTTCATGCTCTGTCTCTCTCTGTCTCAAAAATAAATAAATGTTAAAAAAAAAATTTAAAAAAAAAAAAAAAGAGGATAGATTTGAAAGACACTAATCCTGGAGAAGGTAAGGTAATGAGATGCAGTGCATAATAAGAAGCTATTGGATTTATACAAGAGCATAGACATTCACCCATGGTAAGAGGTCAGGCAGCAAACACTGGGCCCAATGCAAGTAGATCTGCAGATGTGTTGGTGGGAACATGTGGAGGTTCCCTTCTGATTGTTTCTATCTTCTCAGTGAAATGGGAACTTAGTCCTCAGCAGAGTGAAGATTGGAGAAGCACAGCAGAGGCTTGAAGAGAGAAGAGGCATGCAATAATGCACAAATGAGCTGACTTGGAAAGTAGAGTAGGCTTTCAGGGCTCTGCCAAGCCATGCATTTGAAGGTGAACAATCAGCATGATCATTTTGTTCCATTCTGTTCATCTTCCCAAGGACAGGCAGGGGGGAGTACAGAGTTGAATTCAACCAAGGAGGAGTTTTGCAGTAGCGTTTGAAGGCTAGGAGTACGGTCTCTGCAATCAGACTGCTCACAGTTGAATCATGGTTCTATCACTTTGCAGCTATGTGGTTGCCAACCAACAGCTTACTCTCTCTGTGCTTTAGCTTCCTCATCTGTAAAATGAATAGAGCCTGTTTCTCACTTACAGAGAGACTAGAAGCATTTATATGGATCTCTTTATGCTTTTTTATGCTCTGTCTACCAACCTACCTGCATCTTACTCTGCCATATATTCACAGGATGTTGTTGAGTTACTAGGTGTACTACGTTTAGAACAGTGATTGGCAAGTAGAAAATACAGTAAAGGGCTTTATTATCTGCTAAGAGAGTAAGATGGAGAAAGAGAGGGGCAAGAAAGTGATTAAAGTGACAAGAGGAACTGAAATCCTGCCTCTTTAGATCTCCATAAAAGTGGAGGAAACTCTCTTTAATTTCGGGGAAACCCCTTCTTCCAAAAGAACACTGTGGAATTTGATTTGAACCCAAATGAGAGTGAGGCTGACTTGAAACATGTGATCTCTCCTACAGTTCAGTGATGAAAGGAGAAACATATGCCAAGAAAGTGACAAATGCTTAGTGCAAATTAGAGAAATTCTGCAACTTTGTTGAAAATGGTCCTTCTTTTTTCTACTGTAATTACTTTCCTGGTGTAGGATTGACCATAATCCCTGCTCAAAAGCAGCTTTAGAGCTGTTTTCATACTACCAATTTCAGGAATCTAGAGTTACTTGGTGGCTTGGTGCATATCTTAAGTGTTTCGTGTTCATTGGCCACAAAATTATTTCCATATTCTCATTTGTTGAAGAAAAGGCAGTTTCTGCAGTTGTCCTGACAGAGGTCCACAAAAGTTTCTGTGTTTTCCTGCCAATTCAGTGACTCTATCATGTTTGTTGTGAGGACCTTTCTCTTTACTGTAAATAAGGAAGTCTGTTAGAGAAGGAAGAAGAGAATAATTTCAGGATGTAACAAGGCTTGGGCAGTCATGCAAATGAGCAAGTGATGCCTAGTGCTTAAGAGCGTAGCCTTAGAGGGCAGGCCGCCTCATGGTGGGATCAGTTCCCACTTCCCATCACTGCTAATAGCGACATATCTTTGGAGACTTCTCTTGGTTTTCTCATCTGTAAAACAGATGTAATAGTAGGGTTAGGTGTGAAGATTAATAAACTAATATTTGAAAATGTTCAGAACAGTACCTGGCACAATAAATATTATTCATCACAAATAAATTAATTGCACTCAATAAATATTATATGTCACAATTAAATGGATACCACATGAATGGATTGTGGTTTTCAGTAGTTTTCTTCCTAAGTCCCATGCCTTGAGACTCGGCATGAACAAAACACATTTGCATACCCCCATCTTTTTCTTCTTTTCTCAAATAACCCTGGGCTTGTCCCTACAAAAACTTTGTATAGCTATCTGAAGGATAGCTCAGTATGTGAGGGGCAGAAAATGGTCAAAGAGGAGATTTTCAGGTAGGATTGTGAGTTCATATATTCTACCATATACTCACTGGGTTATTGTCAAGTTAATGCATATAAAGTGCTTAAAACAATGCCTCACTGAAGTGTTAGCTGCTAGGAGAGAAAAAATGAGGAAGAGAGTAGCAAGTAATCTGAGAGAACTATCTCCAGTTATCCAAGTGATTACCAAGTCCTGTCTGTTATCTCCTAACGACCTTGGGGGATGTCTCTATCCCCTTGCCTCCAAGCTCCTGAGCACACAGTGCTTCCTCCTGCCACAGGACCCCTGTGAATGCTTACTGCTCTGCCCGAAATGCCGCTGCCCACCCACTCACTCTTTCACTTTGTCACGCCTCTCCCTCCTCCAGATCTCAGTTTAGGTGTTGGTTCTTCCTGAGAGAAGCTTGATTTGACTCCTCAGCCAAGTCTTCAGAGGAGAAAAGGGGGTGGGGGAGATATCATCTGGTAGCTACATAACCGGGGCAAAAGCGAGAAAGGCACGAAGCTCATAAAAAAGTGTAGGATATTAAGAGTTGAGAGTGTTCTTAGAGATCATCTGGTTCCGACTTCTTTGGTATTGACAGCACAGGAAATCCACCATTTAGGCTTTTAATTAAGGACTTCAGCCAACCGCCTTCCAAACAATAGCTCTACATTCAAATAAACCATGTTTTCCAAACTAGAAGAGCCTAAATGTGACTCATCAACATCTGCTTTGTTTAAATATTTTCTCTCTCAGAGACTAAAACCACTTACAGGGATGGAGCAAGTTCTTGCAACTTACACGGCCAAAGACAAGGCTTTTATGCCACTTTTTTTTTTTTAGTCCCCTCATTTTCAATCTCAAATGATTTTCCCTATTAGAATTCTTTTGTGAGCAATATTCAAAAGCATCTATTGAATCGTAGCTTTAGAACTGCTTGTCTAAGTTTGCTTTAATAAGACAATAAACGAAGTATTGTCTAATTTCAGTGGAAACCTATCACATGTTGATGGACCTAGCAAGTAGCCCAAGTGTTCGAAGACAAAAAGAATTTTGGCTAAAGGGAGAAAAAAAATCACAGTTTGCTTTGAGAACATTCCCTTTGTCTTTCTCCTTTCTTCCTATCTGACAAAGAGAAAATGTGCCTTGAAGCTCCCTCTCGCTATCTAAGCTCTCCACAAAAGTTCTTCAATAACACAGGCCAGGCTCTGTGTGTCAGCGGTTCTTTGCTTTACCTGTACACCTCATTTCCTCCAATAAAAATTGATGGCAAAAACATTTAATCAGAGAACACAATCATTGTCAATACGGGAATCAGCTAATATGCCTGAGCAGGATAATGACATCCTTTGCCCAGTTAAAATCCAAGTTCCCAGAAAGTCCCTTGAGAGTGACTCATGTGGGGAACTTCAATGGCATCAGATTCCGGGGTTGAACTACATTTGAGCAGTTGGGTCTTTTTCTCCTTATCTTTTAAGTAACACTGTGTAGAGGGCTTCCTGTAATTGACTTTGGGCAGGGTTCACCCTAAAGATGAACCAACTAGTTACTGGAGTGAGTGGCTCAGTCAGTTGAGTGTCTGACTCTTGCTTTCAGCTCTGGTCATGATCCCAGGGTTGTGAGATAGAGCCCGACATCAGGCTCCTCAACTGAGTGTGGAGCCTGCTTAAGATTTTCTTTCTCTCTCCCTCTGCCCTTCTCCCCCACTCATGTGCGCTCTCTCTCTCTCTCTCTCTCTCTCTCTCTAAAATTAAAAAAAAATTAACTTAAAAAAATAAATAACTAGTTACTGCCAGTAAAACAGCCTAAGAACCTAAGAGTGCCAAAAGTTCTGTGGAAATGAAAAGTTGTTTCCTACCATAGATGCCTTCAACAAAGCTAAAAGACAAAATATAGAAATAGCAATCAAAGATTGCCATGTAGTATCCAGACTATATAAAGAATTTCTGTAAATTAAGAAAACATGAACAACCCAATAGAAAAGCAAGCAAAAGTTATGAACAGGAAACTCAAAGAAAAGTAAGTGCAAATGACCCAGAACCATTTATTTGAAAGAGTGGTCAACATCTTTTTTTTTTTTAAATATATAAAATTTATTGTCAAATTGGTTTCCATACTGGTCAACGTCATTTGTAACCAGGAAAATGCACACTGAAAGAGCCATGAAATACTTTTTTCATCCGCCAGATTAGCAAATATTTAAAAGTTGGATTTTATCAAAATTTGGAGAAGTATGGAAAGTTTTACTTTTATATACCACCAATGAGAGTGAAGAGCAAAGCAGTAATGCCATTTGTGAGATTCGACATTAAAATGTGCTTCTTTGGAATGCTACATCTCCCTATTCGTCCTGGAAAATACTTCACATAACGTTTAATGAGGCATCTATAGGGTTGCTCATTGCAGTGTCATGTGTATGACAAAATATGAGATGGTACTTCTCTGTTGTCTTATTCCCGAAACTGAAATCAAGAGGTGCTAACCCCCTCACATCCTAAAGAGGTCCTCTAATGATCCCTCAAATTCATTTCCTGGGGATACCTGAAACTGATGCTGCCACAGTACCGGAGCCGTGATGGGGAACAGCCTAAGCCAACAAGCAGAGACGGCATCTAGGTCTATCTAGGATATCATTAAGCCAGTGGCTCTAAGCTTTGGCATAGTTCTATCTGAGAATTTCTTGTTTTGCCTATTGTTGAGGGCATTTTTAGCTAGGCTTTCTAACGTTCTTTATCCAATTATCCACCTATCTCTCAAACCGGATATTTTTCTCATCGACTTTCATACTCAACCCACAGTCTTCCTCTCCACCTTAAACCCTGCCATCCTCCCAAGTATAGACACTGATGTGTGATTCATGACAATACAGCAAAGTAACACTAAATTTTAATAAAAATTATACTTTGAGCCCTTATTGGGTGTCAAATGTGAGACACGTTATGTTATCCCATTTAGTCTTCACAACAATTCTAAAAGTTGGGCACTAATATGATCCCCATTTTCCAATGAGAAAACAGATGTGGAAAGGCTTAGTAACTCCCATGGGGTCACCTAACTACAGAGTAGGTTGGGCTGGGGTTTGGGGCCACTCTCACTGACCCACTGGTTCATATTCCTACACTGCCTTTCCTCACTGCTTTCTGGACTTCCTGAAGTAGAGTTCTACTCCACTAGGGCTACCTTCTGACAAGGCCTCCCTGGAATTCATCTTACTTGATGTTGCTCCATTTCTAAGGTCTTTAGCCCTGAAAATTCATATTCTAACCTCAAGTCCTTCCATTCCTTCATGATCTTAACTTTTTTTTACTCCTCATCATATCCATTTGTGTCTTGAACTCTCTCTTTTCTTCAATTTATCCTCTTTTTTCTGGGCTCATTTGTTAGGCCAGGAATATACCACATCATGTCAGGAATATACTATTAACCACTCCATGGCATGCTTGCCATTTTTATCTTCTCATTCCTGCCTCAGCATGGTCAATATTAATATAACGCAAAATAAGCTTTCTCTGCTCAAACTACCTGGACATTAAACATTTCTAGGGAAAGTCAGTAGGCTGGGTCTACAACAATTTAATGTATCTAATTTTAACTAAGCTCTCATTGCTGCCCAGAAATAACTATATTCAGCTACAGTCAAGTCTCAACAATAGATCTCCCATATGGCTCCCCATGCCCTTCAGCTCCTACCTCATTCCTGGCCATCTCTCATAATATACTAGTCACTTTCTTGTTTATCAGTATGATAAATCCAAGATATCTGATATAGACTTCGTGGAATTCTATTTGCTTTATCTCAATATTACTTGGCAATTTTAATTGTACCCACTCTTCTTCTTTACTCTTTCCTCCAGGAAAGATATGTCTGCCTTTATAAAGCTCTATTTCCATTCCTCCCTGTTTCTTCTAGGATCTTATTTCATCAAGGACCTTTCTTTTTTTTTTTTTTTAATTTTTTTTTTTAACGTTTATTTATTTTTGAGACAGAGAGAGACAGAGCATGAACGGTGGAGGGTCAGAGAGAGAGGGAGACACAGAATCTGAAGCAGGCTCCAGGCTCTGAGCTGTCAGCACAGAGCCTGACGCGGGGCTTGAACTCACGGACCGCGAGATCATGCCCTGAGCCGAAGTTGGACGCTTAACCGACTGAGCCACCCAGGCGCCCCTCATCAAGGACCTTTCTTGATGGTGTTTTCATTTACTTTTCCTATTTGAATTCTTACAAAAATTGTCCCTCCTTATAAAGATCTTTCTCTTGAAGCACCTGGGTGGCTCATTCGGCTGAGCATCCAACTTCGGCTCAGGTCATGATCTCACAGTTTGTGTGTTCAAGCCCTGCATCAGACTCTGTGCCTACAGCTCAGAACATGGAACCTGCTTTGGCGTCTGTGTTCTCCCTCTCTCTCTCTTCCCTTCCCCACTTGCACTCTCTGTCTCTCAAAAATAAATAAACAAAAAAAATTTTTTAAAAAAACACATTTAATGGAGAGGTGACACTCAGGTATTTACCTAATGCAATTATGGTAGTAGTGATAGGAGTAGGAGTAGTATAGTGATAGCTAATACGTAGAGTCCTGACTGTATGACAGTTATCATGCTGAATGCTTTACATTAAAAACATATTAAATCTTCACAAAAATTCTGGGAGCTACTGGTACTATCATCTTGAGAGTCCTAGGTATAGATCATCATAAATTTTTACAACCATAGTTGTAGTTACTTTATTATATTATTTTTATCTTATTTTTTTTATTTTATTAATTTTAGAGAGCACAAGCAGGGGAGGGGGCAGAGGGAGAGAGAGAGAGAGAGAGAGAGAGAGAGAGAGAGAGAGAGAGAGAGAGAATTTTAAGCAGGCTCCATGCTCAGAGCAGAACCCAATGTGGAGCTGGATCCCAGGACACTGAGATCATGACCTGACTCAGGTACCCCATTATTATCACCATTTTAAAGATGAGCAAATCAGGGTTTAAAAGGCTAAATGAGCACACAGCTAATAAATGAGAGAACCAGTATTTGAACCTGATTGTAAGGATGATAACAATGGTGGTCACTCTCATTTCTTAACACCTACTCATGCCAGGACCTGTGCAAGGTAGGTCCATGTATTATATTCTCTTACTTCCAGAAGTCAATGAGGTTTTTCTTTGATATATTAGGAAATTAAGGCTGAGAAAGTTTTAAAAGGCCTAGGATAAAAAGCTAATAAATTTCAGAATTCATGTAATTGATTAAAAGTGGCATAAGGGGTGTCTGGGTGGCTCAGTCAATTAAGGGTCCAACTCTTATTTTCAGCTCAAGCTGTGATCTCACAGTTCGTGAGTTTGAGCCCTTTGTGGGCTCTGCGCTGACAACATGGAGCCTGCTTAGGATTCTCCCTCTCCCACTGCTCCTCCCCCACTCACACACGTGCTCTCTCTCTCCCTCTGTCTCAAAAATAAATAAACATTTAAAAGTGGCAATAAATCCTTTTCAGTTGCTGCCATAACAAGGTGAAGTCTATTTTTCTACCCCTTGGAGGATAGAATGGAGCCAGGAGTGACTGGAGTTATTCACCTGAATGTTCATTCCAGTGGCATCTCAAACTAATATCCAAGTCTGAGCTAAGTGTCTTATCCCTGTGACAAAAATCTTTGTTATATGCTTTATTCTGAAAAACCAAGGCTTAGAATCGAACAAATAGGGATTCAGCTCCACCCAATTACTCCTATTCCTCAACCTCTGAATCAAACCTGCCTATGTATCATTGCCTGATTAATCTTCACTAAATGCACCTCTAAAGTTACTGTACCGTTGAAAAACTTCCCATGGGTTTCCACTATATGGCCCAGGCATGCCCAGACTCTTCCCCTGCTTCCTTACTTATACTCTAAATTTCAGCCAGAGTAAACTATGTGTTCTTTAGCCACATATGTCTCCTCACCACCCTCCTTCTCAACGACATACATACTCACAATTTTCTGCCTTCATGGCACTGCTGTTTGCTTAAAATTCTCTCCCCTTTAGCAGTACATTCTGGAGTAATAATCACATTAAATACTATCTCTTCCCTTTTTTTTTTTTTTTTTTTTTTGATGTCTCTGGATGGAAGTCATTTCTCCCTCCTTTGAATTTCCCATATAAATTGCTTTTATTATTTTAAGTGTTCTAGTTATTTATGAAAAGTTGTCATTACTTTTACTAGATTTCAAGCTCCTGAGGAAGTGAAGGTATCTTAGTCATCAATGTGTCACGTACAGTAACCTCCTAGCACCTTCCACATAATTGGTTTTGAGAATTTGGGGACCCAATAAATAACATTTTATTCTCCCTCTGAGTCAAAGCCAAATGAGAAAAAGACATTGAAGTCATACTGGTGGGGAAGCATCCGCTTCGTTATTGACAAAAACTATATCAGAAAATATGACCAAATGATTTGATAGGATACCTCTAAAATGGTAGGCTCATCATCTGACCTCTCATGGAAGAGCTAAACATGCTCGAATCTTCCCCACAAGGCCAACCCTGACTGTTTGGTGGAGAGCCAGACTGGAATGTACCAAGTCAGCACATGACAGATCCAAGGAGCACACAGCCTAGACCCTTCTCCCAAACCCTGCAGAGAAGCAAATGATAAGGCAGAGACCTCAGGTATTTGAGACCAGCTGAAGTCCCTCCACTGGGCAACATGAGGATTGGCCTTAATGAAGACGGTGAAGTCTATCTTCAACTAATAATCAGATCTGTGAAACAAGGAATGGAAGAAAAATGATTGACATACAGGAGTTTAGAAATGTATGTGAATGTAATAATAATGACAGTACTCGTGGCAATATACATTGAATTTTACCATGAGTTAAGGCATTGTTGCAAGATTTTTCATTGTATTAATTCAGTTATCATCCCAATAACTCTATGAAGCATTAATTAATGTCATTTCCACTTTACAAACAAAGAAAAATGGGATACAGGGAATTTTAAAAATTCATCCAAACTCATAGAGCTAATAAGTAACAGCCAGAATTCACACTCAGGCTTCCTGTAGAACCCAGATATTCATAAGCTGAAACATATTAATGACCCTTTTTGTATTGCTTTGCTATCCAGACCTCCCCCGTTCACACGCCACTTCTCCACCCCTAGCAATTTCAACAACTCGAGGTTTCTCGTGGTCACAAAAAGGTTATTACTGGCTTGGTAGCCTGAAAATGAAAACTACTATTGTGTGATCAAACCATTATATGGTCACATCAATAATGAAATCCCAGATTGCTTTCCAGAATTTAGATGGCCTTCTGCAGTTGGGAAGAGCATCCTTCAATTGCTTCATTTTCCATTGACTTGTTTTTCCATTGTAAAAATTGTATTTAAGTGATAGTCTTTTGTCTAGAGATGCCTCTTTTTCCTCATGCCAATCCCCAACCGTTGAACATGTTGTATTTTCTTCAAAAAGTTCAGTTTACTACTAAGACACCTTGCTTAGCTAAGAAAACATGACAGGCTGTGCGACCTGAAGACATTAGTATGGAAATGAAAAGTTCCTTGCTGATTAAATGCAGGCCTGGCAGACTAAACTGATTTTCTCTTGGGACGTGCTGAGTTAGCACTAATCAAGAGCAATGTGGTACGAAAACAAGTAGGTATATACACCACTCAGTTATTGAGGACAGTTGCTTCCATTGCTGCTACCAGCATGAAGCTCCAGAAAGATACCTGCACACAAGCCTACCACCAGATGACAAGCTCCATCCAGAGTTCCTGCAAGCTGAGATGTATTGCATCCACTTTAGAATTCCCAGAATATGTATGAGTAGGTTAGGGGAGGTTAGCGAGAGGAAGCAAGAGGGTAAAGAAAGCAACACACACACAGACTGATTTTCATAATGCCACAGACATTCAGTTAGTTACCTTTTGGTGGCTGCTTTAATAAAAATCAAGGTTTATATTTGGGCACCTGGGTGGCTCAGTCAGTTAAGTGTCTGACTTCGACTCAGGTCACGATCTCACAGTTCGTGGGTTCGAGACCTGTGTCAGGCTTTGTGCTGACAGCTCAGAGCCTGGAGCCTGCGTCAGATTCTGTGTCTCCCTCTGTCTCTACTCCTCCCCCACTCATGCTCTGTCTCTCTCTCTCTCAAAAGTAAATAAACATTTTAAAAAATGTAAATTATCTTTGGAACCTGGACAAAATCTGGGTAGAGTCTGATAGGCTGTAACACACTTGAACAGCCCCTCCTTAGCCACAACCAAGGCCTGGGACACCCTGAAGGAGGAGTCAGAAATTTCATTTAGCTGCTTAGGCAATGTCCCTGTATCTGACCCTGACTTTCCATGCCTTATCCCACTTGTTTGTTTTTCGTAAATCCAGTGTCATTTTATTCAACAATACTTATTGAGCAAGGGGCCTACATAAGATAAACACATTCTCTACCCTCATTAAACCTGTAGCCTAGAATACAGAATATACATTCCTGCATGAAGCACTTAGATAGTTCTTACCTCATAGCATGGTATCATATAGATATTATTATTAATATATTATGTATGATATTGTAGCAGGATTCTTGCACAGAGAGTAGTGACACCAAGGCTTTTCTTTCCAGGAAGCAACTTTATTCCTGCCGGCACTGTTCAGTTGGGTTTGTACCCCGAAGAACTGAACCCCGAAGACCACATGGCGTAGTTTTTTATATATTTTCTACTTCTTTGTCTCCCATATATGGTAACACACAGAAACATGCAGTCTGATTAAGTGATCTCATGTTACAAGGTCATGAGGCATGTTGTCATGTACGCACATAGCCTGGTTACCCTGAGGGTTTTTTGAGGTTTTTTTCCCCTTAGGGAGGGGACGCTACCACAATATTGTTTGTAACAGTATTTGTATTAATCTTGCTTCCAATTGCCTCTTGCTTGGACTCAGCCTCTCTGCTTATTCCTCTTAGATTCCCATGTTCATCAGACTTTGATTTTGCTTGTTAGCATTTTCTTGTATCACCCTGAACTCCACATTCCTCAGACAACTCATCAATCTTGATCATTCTCTGCCTCTGTCTCTCTGTCTCTATCTCTCTGTCTCTCACACATGCTCCTCCAATGCCAGGATCAAAGCTTAGGCTCAGTGCCTTAGATTTGAATAGATGCTTCTTAAGCTATAAATTGATTAATTCATACCTTAGTTACAGCTGAAAGAAAAGTTTGTTATCCTCCAGAAAGAAAGGTAGCATGGACCTAACTGCTAAAAGCAGCTGGTAAATGATCCAAATTAATTACTTGAAACTTTGTTTCCATTTAAAATGTAACTGTTGAATGAGCAATTGCTCTGTTGAGGGATTGTATATATCTTTCCAGTCAGCAGGATGTAGCTCAAAATGTGTTTCCAAAGAACATGAGTTACAATGATTTCACACTTGCCAAAAATACTTATAATTCCTGTTTTAAAGCCAACGAAAGCTCAGATGCTTCTGACTGTCATATCTGACTGGAAACAGAACCCTTAAGCCAATGAATCATTGAACAAAATCACGTACAATACTGACATTACGTGGGGCACTGGGTAGACCCCTGCCTTCTAGCAGCTTGCAGTAAAACAGGGAGACAAACCCGTTGATGAGGAACAATGGCATCGACTTGAAAAAACAGCCTGAATTATATGCCAGTGAGGAGGATAGCCCAGTACGGCTAAGAACTCTAGGGTGTGAATTAGTACCCTTTAGCCCCTAAGGGTGTTGCATATGTAATGCCAGAGCAAGGGTGTGTTTTCTCAGGATTCCCACTGTATATAATACAATAAGTAGCATTTTACCAGTGTTTACAGTACATGGCAATGGGTAGTGTGGTAAATATTTTTTCTGGCTGCCCAACATCTACTTAACTACTTCTGATGACCACCCACAATTTATGTCTGGGGATTGACCCTTCCCCACTCTCAATCCATGTGGTTGCCAGACAGCTACTTCTACTTGCAGCTCTGGAGTGTGTTATATTCACCAGACTTCACCAGAGCACCATTTTATATGGTGTCCATTATTATTAATTCACAGGCACATCAATCATGCTGAGGCTGCTAGACTTGAAGCCATCAAGGTGGCAGTCTTCTTTCATGCTGGACTCTAACCAGAAATGTTGTGAGGCTGGGGGCTATTGCAACTCTTTTGTCACTATGAGGAGACCTAGAATAAAGCATGAGCATGTCACACATGGATCTTCATATAGATTAAAGAGATAGATATCAAGAGCTTCTTACCCCTGGATTTTTCAGTTAGGTTGTGGTAGGGTCCCCTCCCTAAGGAAAGAAAAACAAAACAAAAAAACAAAAAAAAAACAAAAAAAAAAAAAGCAAAACACAATACCTCAAGGCAACCTGGCTATACGTGTATGTGACACTATCCCTCACAAGCTTGTAACATCAGACTACTTAATCAGACTGCATGTTTGTGTGCGTTACCATATATGGGAGACAAAGAAGTAGAAAATATACAAAAAACTAGGCCACGTGGCATTTGGGGTAGGAACCCAACTGAGCCATACCAGTACAAGTAAACTTCCTTCCTAAAAAACAAAGCCCCGGCATCAGGACTCTGTGTGAGAATCCTGCTACAATGTGAGTCAGTGAATTCCTTTCTTAAACTAGCTTGTGTTTGAGAGTTTTATGTTTTGTTTTTGCCTACCACAACTTGCAGGTAGTGTATATTTTATCTTAGGCAAACAATGGCTGATTCAGGAGCTAGTCCTTAAGGAAACTCCCTTTCTCTCTAATCCATTGAGTCAGTGCTGATTTTTCTCCAGAACCCATGACTCACGTGGCTGCAGCTGGGGTTGTTGCTCCCTTTATGAGGAAATTTGTAAATCAAGTTTTTTCTACCATCCACTTTGCCCTGGAAGTTCCCCAAGAGCCATATGGGTGGGACTCCATCCCCTCTCTCTCCTTCCCACCTCATGGCACTGCCACTTACTGGCTGTGGCACCTTGGAAAACCCTGTCCCTGTCGCCCCCCTCTCCTCTGTTCTTACTGCCCCCTCTGCTGGGGTCCTTTCTCTCAGCAGTGTTCTTGTGAGGCCATGATTGAAGAGGGTCTTGCTTACCCATGGAAAATGTGAGCATCACATCCTAACATTCTGTTCTGTGCCCAAGTAATAATTGTTAACATACGCTGAATGCAAGTGAGGAGACAGTTACTGCCAAGAGCTTTATGTGGATTACCTTGTATAATCCTTCAACAATCTGATGTGTGGGTATATTATTCCTACTTTACAGCTCAGGAAACAGAGACGTAGATCAGTTAAATAAATTTCCCATGGTCATACATTCCATAAGTAGCAGTATTGTAAGATGGGAAGGAACATTATATCCTTCTGAGAATCTTGGCAATACTTTTTTGGACTCCAAATAATGGCAATTTATATATGTCACAGGACTGAGAAGGGGTAGGAGAGAATGAGCTCGAGGTCTGACAGAGACAAGATGATTCAATTAAGTAGAGATAAATTAAAACGATATATGTAAGATCTATCTTTTGGTGGTAAAGAACAGAATAATGTGTAATTACAAGGAAGCTTGTATCTCCCAATTTGCAACTGCTCATAGCAAAGACTGTTCTGGAAAGATATGCATACCTCACAAATTCATGTGTTTTTTTATCTTTGAAAGGCACCATTGTAGGCCTTGTCTTGTTATGTGTTCTATCAGCATCCTTTTCCTGTCGCTGTGTCTTCTACATACTCATTTCATTAATTCAGTAGGGTTTTTTTGCTTGTTTATTATGTACCAGGCACTCTGCTGGACATGGGCTATAGGTATTGGCAAAAAAGTTCATTGTGCCTGCTTTAATGAAGCTTATGCTGTTGATCTGTATATTACACAAATAAGTGCTAACTCACAATTGAGATACATGTTTCAAAAGAGAGATGATGATCACCTCTGTGAGAGTCTACAATGGGAGAAGTGTCCAGTGAGGGACGCTAAACAAAATAGAAAAAAAAGATACATATTTGGAGCACATTTGTTCAGACCCTCAGTGTCCATGTTTTTTCCAGTTGAGACATTTCCCTTTATCCCTTCTTTTCTTATCCTTAACGTCTCAGCACTTGTATGAAGTCCCATAATGCACACAGCATACTGCCTAAGCCTGTCTGTCCTTCCTTGCTCTTTCCCAAGTTCTGGGTCATTCTCCAGCCCTCGGTTCCAATCAACATGTGCATGTCTTTATGTCTCTGTCTCATTGTTCTGTTTTAAAATCATACAATTGTGGGGCACCTGGGTGGCTCAGTCAGTTGGGCGTCAGACTTCAGCTCAGGTCATGATCTCACAGTTTGTGAGTTTGAGCCCCGGGTTGGGCTCTATGGTGACAGCTTGGGGGCCGGAGCCTGGTTCAGATTCTGTGTCTCCCCCCTCTCTCTGCCCCTCCCCTGCTCATCCTCTGTCTCTCTCTATCTCTCAATAATGAATAAACATTAAAAAAATTTTAAATCAGATAAGTGTGATCATATGGTATCGATGTGGCAAAAACTGCCAATTGCCTAGCCGATATGCATGGTCCATAGTATTTGAATCCTGATTTTATTTGATTTATTAATGCACTAAGCTAAAAATGCTATATTTATCCTCCTCTGTTTAAGCTAGGTGTGGCCAAATGACTAAGCTCTAAGAAATGAAATATAAGCAGAAAGGTTGTATGGAAGCTTCCAGAAAACTTCCTGAAAAGGCAGGTATTATGGGCTGTTTGCCTCTTATTCTTCTATATCTCTTCTCTTTTCCACTGGCCGCTTTATAGATATGGTTATGTAAAGGGAAAAACACTTCTGTCACTTTTTCTGTGTGTCTATCTGCTCTCAATACTCTACTTACAGTCAGAACTCTCTACTTCAAAACACTTCTGATACCAGATGTGTGGGCTTTCCACATACCAAGCAATTCTGTGATACGAGCTGAGTGTCCTACAATTTAACTCAACTCTGAGACTATCTACCTGGAGATAGTGCCAGATCCCACAGGTTATGGTCTCTGTCCCATGAGAATGCCCCCCAACCCATCCACTTCAGATGGCAGTTGAAAGCCCAAGTTGTCACCTGTGCTTCTTCTGACAGATGGCTATAAATCAGAGGTTCACACAATGCCCTCCTTGAGCTCTGTTAATTTGCTAGAGTGGCTCACAGAACTCAGGAAAACAGTGTACGTACTAGATTACTAGTTTATTATAAGAGGATATAACGCAGGAACAGCCAAATGGAAGAGATGCCTAGGGCGAGGTGTATGGGAAGGAGTGCACAGCTTTCATGCTTTCTCTGGGCCACCACTCTCCCAGCACTTATGGTTGGTTCCTCTGACAAAAAGCCCCCATATTTATGAGTTTTCCAAAAATCACCTCATTACATAAACTCTGATGTGGTTGAAAGGTGATTTTTAAAAAAAACAAAAGATACCTATATTGCTCTGAACACTTTGGAATTTCCAAGGGTTTCAAGGAGCTCTGTCCTAGAAACGTTGAAGACCAAATATATATTTCTTACTATAAATCACAATATCACGTGGTGGCCGGAGCTAGAGCAGCTATTTTGATCCATGAGGTGATCCTGGAATGGAAGTTGTCGAGAAATACCCAACAAGACAGGAGGAGCCTGAGTTCCCAAGGGTGTTTTGGAGGAGAGTCGCCATGTCGACCCTAGGCTGCTCAATTCCTCAAGGAATAAACTTTGGCCATACTGAAGCCGCTGTTGTTCTGATCATCTGTTACTTTTTGCTTAATTTAATTCTAAGTAAAACAGGAGACTTCTGGGAGCACCCCTTCAAAAGAGGACATGCCCTTAGCATGATCCCTTTGGGCTCTTAGTTGCTTCTGCTTTTTGCCCGTAACATGGACACTAGGGCCAGAGCATTGGCAACGTTTTAGCCGACTTTGAAGATTCAAAAAAGAGAAGGTGTGCCTGATGACCGTGGAACTGCCTTGCCAGCTCTGGACTTATTTTCTGTGAGGAAAAATAAGGATTTTCATTTTCTCTTGTTTAAGGACTGGCATTTTGTTTCATTCATTTTTAGTACTAGCAGCTGAACACAAGTTATAACTGATGAAATCTGAAATTCTGTAACGAATCTCTTTTATCCACTCAACATAGTGAAAGCTTCTTATAAGTAGCTTTATAATTTTAGTTGACAGTCAGCTGTTCATTCTCATGTGCACTAGCTGTCGGCAGATTTTTGACTGTGGTGGCAGCATGTAGGACACCAGCACCCAGAGCTTTCTGTGTGGTGCATCTTCACCTTCATTACATTTCTGGAAAACTGCATTTGGATGGAGTGTGGAACATTCTTCATCCCTTTATCCCAGATAGTTTTGCCAAGCCTTGTGTCTACAGGGGAACTCTGGAGCTCCCCATCTCCTTCATGTGAAATCTCTGGATCTCTTTGAGTGCCCACAGGGCACGCCTCCTGAAACCCACTTTATGGATGTGCTCGCGAATGTTGATGATGGATTCTCCAGTCACTACCTCCTTGATCGTAGAATGGCCCTTCTTTTCTCACCACCCTTATTTTTCAGGGCCATTCACCTGGGCTCAGGTTGGAAAGGAAGAACTCAAGGAATTGTGGGAGAGGGAAAGCATCATCACCCAAGAGCACTTTGAAGTTATGGAAACTTTTTTATGATTATCCTGTTAATGCCAGCATCATATTTCACTGCATAGGGAAGCCACAATTTTACCACACAGGCCTGGTTTTCAGATGTTTACAACCTTTCTTTCGTTTAATTGCCATTCTAATCCATACTTAGAAAGTATTCCGCACTCAAGTATGATTATTTTGTGTGTCATTTTCTACCAAGACTCACACATCTCAGGTTTCTAGTCTCCTCATGCCATGCTATTTTATGAAGAACGTTAAATTGGGCCTGAATAAACTCAGTGCCCATAGAGGTACCCTCTGCAGTCCTTAAGGGGAGAGCCTGGTAGCCTCTACGAAACAAATCCATTCTATTCCAATCGCAGTGCAGTGTGACCCTCCATGATCTACTGCCTGTGTGCAATTTCAAACCCTCTGCTCTGGCATTCTGGGCTTCAGACTTTTGCTTGATGCCTAAATTTTGTCAATTTGCTAGCTTTCTTCTGAATGACACCTCAATTGTACTGTCTGCCTGGATTTTCATTCTCCTTTAGGTCCTGTATCTCTGCTACACTTCCTGTAGCCTGGGTGCCAGTCCCAGCCCACTGTTGCGTCCAACCTGGGCCATTCCAGGTATAACATCAAGTAATCTTCCTGAGGGCTTATGTGATATGCTTTACTTACTTGGATGAATTTTGCTTGGGTTTCTCAGGTGCTTGAAGTTTCCACACTCCCAGGCCTCTAATTCCAGGCATGACCTTCTACAGAGAGTTCTACTATTGGCTGGAGATCCGTAGTCCACTTGCCCTGGCTGACCAAAACTGCTTTCCAGCAGATGGCCTCTTTTCACATTCTACTTTGCCTTATTTCTAGATGAAACTCCTGGAATATTTGGGCTATGTGGCAATAATTTATGCTATACTTTGAAAGCTTCTTCCCGTGCCTCCAAAGTATGACTCTACTTTGATTTTAGATTTTGGATAACTGGCTTTCAGTAAACTAAATTTTCAATATCCACATTTAGTCTCGGATACCTGGCCCTTTATCATGGCAGCTAAAAACCTGTCCTAGTTTACCACTAATCTTACTGACTTTACTAATTCTCCCCCCTCCCTTCGTGTTAGTTTTTCTTACTTTCAACTTGCCACCTTACAGGGACGGAGATACTGGTAGATCCCAACCCTTCTGTTCTCTCTAGTTTGCTAGGAGCCAAGCATGACAACCAAAGATGCTGTTGCATCTAGCAGAGAGAGAACCACCAACTTAATTTGGTGAATTGCAATAGACGTATCAAATTGTTGATCTCATCAAGTGTCAACAGTCATATCACAGATCAATCCCTGGTGAATACTGACAATACCAGCAACAGCATTCAGCCACTAAAGGCTTACATTTATTATACAGTCAACTATGCGTGGCACATCCCTAGGAACGTTAATCCTTATCTCATTTAATCTTTACCCAAACCACTCAGGGTATATGCCATCATTATCCCTATTTCACATATGCAGATATCCAGCTTTCAAGAGGTAAGAAAACAGTTCTGGTGTCATGGAGGACTAAATAATAAGAGCCCTTCCTGCTAACACTGTTAGACAAAATAAAATAAATTATATTGCAAAAAACAATGGGAAACTACCAGGCATTAGGAACGAACTAAAACTTGGTGTAGTAAAGTGAGCTGACACGATGTCTGTGCTGGGTGGTTCTACGTTTGAAACAGGCCTTAAAGGCCAGAGATTTGGATCTACCATTCAACAGAAACAAGAGATTTGTTTCTCTAGAGATTTCTCTAGAAGATTTGTTTCTCTAGAGATTTCAAATCTCTAAGGCAGAGATTTGAAACTGAGATTTCTACATGGACCAAGACCTGCAAAGGTCTCTCATCCTTGGAAGGAGAACGAAAAAAAACTTGTATGGGAGCCCCCAAAAGGACACTTATCTCTGTCCAAACAATTCGGTTCTGGGCCAGGGAGGTCAGTGATGTCTGGTAGAAACAAATGAAACAGCATTATGAGGAACATATCCATAAGAAAAGCCACAGGAAGTTTCCATAGCAAAAACCATCCCTGATGAATTCTAGGATACATAAAAAAAATGATTTGTCATGAATGAGAGTCAGCAGATACTGTAATTAGGGAGATTAGCACCTCCATGAACCTGGGAAAACAGAATAATAAGAAATAGGCTACCAAGCGCCTGGGTGGCTCAGTTGGTTAAACGTCCGACTCTTCCTTTCCGCTCCGATCCGTGATCTTGTGGTTCATAGGTTAGAGCCCTGCACTGGGCTCTGTGCTTAGAGTGCAGAGCTTGCTTGGGATTTTCTCTCTCTCCTCCCCTCTCTCTCTCACTTCTGCTCCCTCTCTCTAAAAATAAATAAATAAACTTAAAAAAATCTTTAAAAATTAAAAAAAAAAAAAAAGAAACAGGCTATGAAATAAGTTTCTTGAAATAAGTAAACAGACAAAAAAAGGACCAGATAGAACAACTGGAAAAGAAAAAGTCACTGAAAGGTTAAGTAACTTGCCTGAGGTCACTCAGCTAAAATGTGGCAGAACTGGAGCTCAAAACATAGCTTTACAGGTCCCACACCATGTTCCAAACATCAGGCCACCCTAGTTTCCTACAGGGCAAAATAGAAGCTATTGAATTCCATAGGAAAACCTCAGTCTGAAGGCAAAATCTCTTTAGAGTAAACTTATTACCAAAAATCACATGCAAGGACTTGAGGCAAAACAAAACTAAACCCTTGCTTCTCTATAGGGATTTAACAAGTTACAACAAAAAAAGCTTTTGAGATTGGTGAGAACCGTGGGAAGATTTTTATAAATCACATTGTGAAGAGACCCATCAGTTGCTTTAACCATAAATGACAAAACTCACATCTTTTCAAGTTTCTAAGCTGCTTGTGATTTGTTATATATGGTTGTTTGAATGAGCAGGGGAGGAGTCCAGGTGAGAGTGCCCAGTGGAGGTGATAAATAAAAGAGATGTGGGTATATAATGTTTTGAAAAATTCGGATTCTGCTCCAGTTAGCTCTTTTCTCCTCCCCAACTATTCCACCAATCCTGACAAACTGGAAATTTACTGATGTTTACTCCAAACTGAACAATGTCAACTGAGAGTTTGCTCAGGTTGATTGCTCTAGAGTTCTGGCAATAACCAAAACTACAGAAACACTGTTACCCTGTGTCATATCCAGGTCATGGGGCTAGATATTTTTTTTTAATGCTTTAATGTTTATTTTTGTGAGAGAGGGGGGCAGGGAGAGAGGAGGGGCAGATCCCGATGCAGGGCTCAAACCCATCATGAACTGCGAGATCATGACCTGAGCCAAAGTCGGATGCTTAACCGACTGAGCCACCCAGACACCCCGCTAGGTTTTTTTTTTTTAATGTTTATTTATTTATTTTGAGAGAGAGTGAGAGAGACCGCGAGGGAGGAAGGGTTAGAGAGAGATTGGCAAAGGGAGATTTCCAAGCAGGCTCCACGCTCAACCGACTGAGTCACCCAGGCACCACAGAGCTAGATTTTTTTATATAAAACTTTTCTTAGAAGGTTTGTTGTATGGGACATTTTACAAATACATTATTATTTTCAATAATGTATTTATAAATACATTATTATGGACTCCAATGCAGGAACTGTAATGGTTATTGTTAATGGGAAAGTCATTATTTTGCAGGTGTTTATCTCTGCATTCCCACGATCTCAATGCAGTTAAGTCTCACTCTGTTCTTTCCACACTTTCCATTTTGTCTTATGAGAGCCATCTCATGCATAAAGTGCTCAAGATGTTGTGAACATAAAAAAGAGCAGAATGGGAGAATTATGTGGTTGATGCCAGGTGGTAAACTGGAATGAAATAAACATAACGTATCCCTCTTTCTAACGAATGCCTGATTATGGAGTAGATTGTGTCTCCTCTTCCAACTATGCTATAACCTTTGAAAAGGTGTTTATTAAAATCTGCATTGTACAACTTGGGGTTTATGATCTCATACAGCCAACAAGGACCGGTCTTGGGTTTCTGCCTTTTTGTATTTTCAATATATAATTTGATTTTAGTTTTTATCAGGCAACCCGAACCTTGCAGGTTTACGGGCACTGACTAAAATTGGGCCATAGCATCCAGAACATGGTCAACAACTCGCTGAGCTGATGACGTAGATGAGCAGCTCTGGACAAGTGTCTCTCTGCAGTTAGTCATTCTGAAAGAGGCAGCTTGGTCATCCTTTCAGGCCATAATTACGTTCTATTCCAGTGACCAGTGGTAATTAATTGTACTTTGTGCCCCACATAAGAATAAACACAGGGAAAAGTGCAGTGTCTGGTAAGTGCTGCTGGCATTCTTGGAATTTAGGCTACTTTCTTTGAACCGTGTAAAGGAAGTGAAAGCCTCCCTTCCTCCCAGAATAATATGGGTTGTAACAGGCAGCTGACCCGTAAGAGTACGCTCCTCATACCCCCAAATGAATCTTTAAGTTTAGTGACTTTTGACAAAAACCGAGCCTTGACAAAATAAAGTATTAATTTGTTTATATCCTCTCAATAAACATAAGTTATTTGTGCAGACCTACACAAAGATCCATCTAGATAAGCATTTTGAAACTGTTAACCTTAAAAATAAAACAGTTATTTTACCAGCAAAAAAAAAAAAAAAAAGGTTTTATTTGGGAATAGTATAGAATGGCAATTTGGGACGTGAAAGCTATGGCAAAACCATAAGCAAGCCCAACACACAAAGGAGAGGATTGTTAGGGAGAAGGAAGAAGTTGGGAGGGGTTGTTGTGAATGAAAGTCGGTTGGTGGTTTCTTGTTATCTGAATTGCTGAACTGGTGGATTTCTTGTAGAAGATTCAATGTGTACATTTGCCTGTTTGGGTGTAATTGGTGATTCTTCCCTGTTCACGAGTCTGCAACTGACAATTCTAACTGTAATTGACAGTTGGGTAGAATAGCTCCCCTTCTCACCTCACTTTAGTGAGGTTTCCCTTGATTTTCACAGTGTGCGGAGCACTGAAAACTCCTTGACTTGCAGCGTCACAGATTAAAAGGTTAGAAGAAACAATTCAATTTGGGCCTTTATTTCTTGATGGAGAAACTGATTTCAAAGAAGGTATGAGGACCTACCTAAGGTTAGTGGCAGAGCTTGGATCCAACCTGTAGCCTCTGAAAGTGAGTCAAAAGCTCTTTTCCTACTCCAACGCCACGTAGTAGGGAATGAAGAATAATTGATTTTTTTTTTTTTTTTTTTTTGTAGTTTAGAGCCAACCCTAAAGTCTAGAGATTAGGGGAATTCAAAGCCAGATAACATTCTGTCTTCTTTAAGTCTAGGAATTAACAAACATTTTCATGTAGCTAGTGGAAATAAGACTGCAGAATGTATTTGTGTATTTTTTTTTTCTTATTTTGTTTAGATATTCCAGACTTCAGCCATTGAAGTACCAATGGTGTGATTTTTCACACATTTGCATATCTACTCTATGATGTACTTTTTTAAAAAAAGGTATTTAAGTTTTAAGAGCATATACATTCCTGCCATAAACAAAACAAAATAGAATCATTTGCCATAGATTGAAGGTAACCTTAGAATGAATATAAAACAATGTTACTAACTTTTCAGTAGATAGTATTGTCTGCTAAATATCCCTACTCCAAGGCCTGCCCTTCTTTGTTAAAAAGGAAGATCAGCAAATGTGAGTGGGGATGTTAATACACGTTAGCACCAATCTGAGATTTCATTTTTGTTATAATCAGAAAAACTAAAAGCAAATTGAAAAGGGAAGAAAATTATTACTGTGATTCACTTCTTTAACACTTCTAGTAACCTCTTTAACCACTGGTTCAGTTTGGAGAAAACTACTACAGTTAATGCATTTACTACCATAAATATTTAAAGTCCTTTAGGATCCTGTTATTTCCTGCAAGAACTGAAAGAGGTGGTATAGCATAGCTGAAGGCTTGGACATACGCATGGTAGCTAAACTATACTTGGGGTTTCACCAATAACTTGATTTTTTTGGATTCACGTCGTGGGTACACTACAAATTATCTGTGTGACTGTGGGGAAAGTCATCATTGTCTAAGCTTCAGTTCCTTCTCCCCTCCTTCCTTCCTTCTTTCCCTTCTTCCCTCCTTCCTTCCTTCTATTTATTGCCTCCACCTCCCCCCCCATGAGCCTCTTTTTTTTCTTCCTCCAAGTCCTAATTTAAATTCCAGATAGTTAACATACAGTGCAATATTAATTTCAGGTGTGGAATTTAGTGATTCATCACTCACATACAGCACCAGTGCTCATCCTTAATATCCATCACCTGTTTAACCCATCCCCCTGCCCATCTTCCCTCCTGGAACCATCAGTTTGTTCTCTATAGTTAAGAGTCTGTTTCTTGGTTTTCTTCTCTTTTGTTTTTCTTTTCTATGTTCATTTGTTTTGTTTCTTAAATTACACATATGAGTGAAATCATATGGTATTTGTCTTTCTCTGACTAACTCACTTCGCTTAGTATCATACGCTCTAACTCCATCCATGTTGCTGCAAATGACAAGATTCCATTCCTTCTGATGACTAATCTGTGTATGTGTGTGTGTGTGTGTGTGTATGCCAATCTTTTTGTTGTTGTTGTTAATGTTTATTTATTTTTGAGACAGAGAGAGACACAGCATGAGCAGGGAAGGGGCAGAGACACAGAATGTGAAGCAGGCTCCAGGCTCTGAGCTGTCAGCACAGAGCCCGACACGGGGCTCGAACTCACGAACTGTGAGATCATGACCTGAGCCGAAGTCGGACGCTTAACCGACTGAGCCACCCAGGCACCCCTATGCCAATCTTCTTAATCCATTTGTCAGTTGATGAATATTTGGGCTCTTTCCATAATTTGGCTATTGTTGATAATGCTGCTATGAACATCGGGGTGTATGTATCCCTACGAATCAGTATTTTTGTATCCTTTGGGTAAACACCTAGGAGTGCAATTTTGCTGGATCATAGGGTAGTTCCAATTTTTAACTTTTTTTAAAAAAAAGTTTGTGTATTTATTTTTGGAGAGACAGAGAGAGTCAGAGAGAGAGAGGGAGACAGAGAATCCAAAGCAGGCTCCGTGCCATCAGTGCAGAGCTGGACTTGGGGCCTGAATTCACAAACCGTGAGATCCTGACCTGAGATGAAACCAAGAGTCAGCCCCTCAACTGACTGAGCCACCCAGGTGCTCCTGATTTGTATCTCTTTGATGTTCAGTTATGTTGAGTATTTTTTCATGTGTCTGTTAGCCATCTGGGTGTCTTTTGCCCATTTTTAACTGGATCATTTTGGGTTTTGGGTGTTGAGTTCTGTTAGTTCTTCATGTATTTTGGATAAATATACTAACCCTTTATCAGACATGTCATTTGCAAATATCACCTTTTAGTTTTGTTGATTGTTTTCTTCTCTAATAAAGAATAGTTCATTTTTATTTTTCTTTCCCTTGCCTCAGAAGACATATCTAGTAAGAAGTTGCTGTGGCCAGTGTCAAAGAGGTTACTGCCTGCGTTCTCCTTCAGGATTTTAATGGTTTCCTGTCTCACATTTAGGTCTTTCATCCATTTTGAGTTTGTTTTTGTGTATGGTATAAGAAAGTGGTCCAGTTTCATTCTTTTGCATGTTGCTGTCCAGTTTTCCCAATACCATTTGTTGAAAAGACTGTCTTTTCTCCACTGATATTCTTTCCTGTTTTGTCAGAGATTATTTGGCCATATAGTTTGGATTCATTTCTGGGTTTTTTCTTCTGTTGCATTGATCTGTGTCTGTTTTTGTGCCTTACTGTCTTGATCACTACAGCTTTGTAATAGAACTTGAAGTCTAGAATTGTGATGCCTCCCACTTTGCTTTTCTTTTTCAAGATGCTTTGGCTATTCAGGGTCTTTTGTGGTTCCATATCTATTTATGTATTTAAAGTAGGCTCCACGCCCAGCCAGGGACTTGAATTCACAACCCTGAGATCAAGAGTCACGTGCTCTACTAACTGAGCCAGTCAGGCAGCCCTTCAGTTTTTTCATCTTTAAAATCACAGTAACTGGGGCACCTGCGGCTCAGTTGGTTAAGTGTCTGACTTTGGCTCAGGTCATGATCTCACGGTTCATGAGTTCAAGCCCCGAGTTGTCTGCACTGACAGCACAGTGCCCACTTTGGATCCTCTGTCCCCCTCTCTCTCTGCCCCTCCTCTACTGACACGTGTGCTCTCTCTCTCTCCTTCCCTCCACCCTCAAAAATAAATAAACATAAAAAAATTTAAAAAAATTCAGAGTAGCCATAGTAATTGGTGTTGTTACAAAGATTTAAAGGTCTAATACATATCAAAACACATAATGCTTCATAAATATTAGCTTAGTTACTGTTTTATTTTATTGTACACTGCTATACTGTGGGCTAAGTTTTAAGCCTCTCATGACAGGAAGAGTAAACTACCATTATTTAGAACAAACACATTTCTAGGTGACTACTTTGTATGCAGGATGGATCAGGTTAACTTCCTCCTCCAGAAGTGGGAAACTTCTGTTGCCTAAGTGCTACTTTCCACTCTGCTCTCCCCTGGGCAAAAGTTCTCTGAAAGGGCACACCAAGGAGAGAAGCCACAGTTAAATGTTTGCAGAACAATTTGCCATCCACCCCCTAATGGTCTTGTTGTGCCTCTTCTGAGCCAACTGTTCATGTTGGCAGCCTTTCAACCTACTGCTGGGGCTACCCAGGGTCCGGGGCATGTGTGAGCTTCTTAGGGTTGTTTCCCAGGGTATGGTAACTCCTGGAGCTGGTGAGGGAAGTTGGTGAGTGAAAAGTCTAGTCATCGATTCTAGAATGTTTGGACACAAGGTAGGGAATTGAGCAAGGAAGTGATGGAGGCTAGGCACGAGCATGAGAAGAGAATGCATGATGAATGACACGGACAAAAACAAAACAAAGCAAAAAACAAGATAAAGTTTAAAAAGAAGAAAATAAATCTGTAAGATAACACACGAGTGCAAAGTACAGGAAACCCAGAAAGCATTCTTTGAGCTAAACAATACTACAGAAAAGATTGTGATTTAAGGGGAGATGGCACTAAAATGGATGACACTAAAGTGACAAAACTAGAAGAAAAAGGAGGAACGTATTTGGCTAAGAGGGCTTTTGTCGAGCTTTTCCACAGCTAACTTTATGTTAGCACTTGTTTTGTGTGAACATGTGTTATAAACATGCTATATTTTTACCAGTAGCTTTGGAGACACACTTTTATTTTTGTTGACATATCTTTATGTGAAAAACAATAAGACCTTAAAGATTTGAATGTCTTCCATAAGTCACATTCCTTGACTCTAGCCAAGCTTCACAAAGAGTAACAGATGATACATTCCAGGGTTTTCCAAGCCAGACTCACTCTGAGGTGGTGGCTTGGTTTCTATTAGAAACGTTAAGAGAAATAAATTATTTGAGACTCACGGGAAAATGTGTGTTACAGACATAAAGTTTCCAAATTTAGACAATATTTAGTGATCTAACGGTTAAAATAATAAAATCTATTGCTGTCCTCAATTACTTAGAAAGTATAACTGGAAGTGGACACATTGAAAAGACAGTGGTGGCAATTCTCCCCATTTCAATCTCTCAAGATTGCAGTTCATGTGGAATGACTGCCCTGCCAATTTTTCTGAAAGGCTTTGCTTCCCAGCCAAGTGATAGCAAACATTAACCAGCACAAAGTGGATTCCTCAAAGACAGCAGTTCTCCACATTAATTGTACACTGGAAGCAACTGAGGAGCTTTTTACAGTGCTGACACCCGGCTCCCCCCTCTAGCAATTTGGATTTAATTTGGATGGGTTGCAGTTTGGGCATCAAGAGTCTTCAGAGCTCCCCAGATGATTCTAATATGCAACCAAGATTGAGAAACACTAACCTTGTTACTGAAAAGGGTGGTCCACGGTCCAGCAGCATCGCTATCATCCGGGAGCTTGTTAGAAAAGCAGAATCTTGGGCCCCACCCCAGGGTGCTTATTAGAGTGTCAGTTTTGCCGAGAACCCAATGCATCACATGTGTACAATTAAAGTCTGGGAATCACTGCTCTACAGAATTCTTGTCTTTGATGAGTTTGTCTTTCTCTGATGTTGGACTGTAATTACATGATTAATAAAAGATGAAAGAAAAAATAGCTCAACTTTTGTTCTCTGAAATTCAGGAAACAGACTTCCACCTCTGTGACATTCCACAGAGTAATAAATGGTGGATGATATGAAGTAAGATCCTTATATTCAGGGGTACCAGATAGAGTATAGGATGCCTAGTTAAATGGGAATTTCAGATAAGCGGCGATTGTTTTTTTAAGTAAAAGAGTGTCAGAAATATTGCATGGAGCATATGTATGCTAAAAATAGTTCATTGTTTGTCTGAAATCCAAATTTAACCAGGCATCCTGTACTTTTATTTGTGAAATCTAGTAACCCTGGTTATATTCCCAGGAGTGTCTCTTTGCTCTCTAGGCTGTCCCAGCAAAAAAGAGGAAATGATACCATAAATGGCCAAGTGGCTGTCCCCTAATCTGTCTAGACTGATTGACTGTAAAGTTTCTCATCCGGCACAGACAGCCAGGCCTCTGTGACTTTCCTAAACCAGGCTGGTGACTCACCCAACTGGGAGAGTAATGGGAAATTTACTTGCTGACTCAGGAAGACATAAACCTTGGTAAACTTTTCCTTCAGTCTAAACCAAAAGAAAGAAAATTCCAAAGCAAATGTTAGATATAATACAATATATAAAATGCTATAACCTTAGGCTGCAGGCAAACACAAGGGCTTATAATCACATGTTTTCTATTAGTCGACTAAAAGATGTTTTCACGGTTTGTTCCACATTGCACGCAGGGGCATTTTTCTTAAGAATTACTGCTATTTAAGTTCTTCAGAGGCCACTTTCCAAAAATACATTTTAGATCCATTTTCTCAATACTGCATGTAGTTTGCAATAAAGTAGTACATTTTTTAGCAGAGATGTGGGTGCAGATTGGATGGCCACCCTCCCTTTGTCACTGACTCACAGCAGGCTTTGCAACAACAAGCAATCTGATCTCTCAGTCCTTTCTCCTAGAATGTTTGTTTAATCTTAAACTTTCTACCTCGCTTCTCAGGCTGGCTTCAATCCTTTACTCTGTCCTACGGTTTCACCATTTTATCAAAATCACTAAAGCATAAAGCTATGGTAAAAGAGGAAAATAAATTTACATTAGCCAATTCTGAACTTTTTTAACTTGGAAAATTTTATCAGAAAAATCTGGGGGTGCCTGGGTGGTTCAGTTGATGAAGTGTCCGATTTTGGTTCAGATCATGAACCCATGGTTTGTGAGTTCCAGCCCCACTTTGGGCTCTGTGCTGACAGTGTGGAGTCTGCTTGGGATTCTGTGTCCCTCTCTCTCTCTTCTCCTCCCCTGCTCACACTCGCTCTCGTTCTTAAAAATAAATTTAAAAACTTAAAAAAGAGAGAGAAAAATCTGAGTAAAATAGTTGCGAAAAATTTGCAATTTTGTATATTAATGACTTTCCTTAAATAATTCCATAGTTGATTTTGAGTAGGTTGAAAATGGAAGTGTAGATAGATACCAACTCTTTTTCTGAGCTTCTACATCTTGTCTGCTGAGGTCAGGCCCTTTTATTTAAAAAATCATGATACTGGCAATCCTGTTTTCAGAACCTGAAAATAAATTAGCTTGTTTCTAGCAAATACAGGCAGAAACTTCCATTTAAAAGCAAAGCCCACAAGGGACGCTTGGCTGGCTTAGTTGGTAGAACATGCAGCTCTTGGTCTTGGGGTCATGAGTTCAAGCCCCACGTTGGGCATGAAAAAATAAAAGCCCACAAATCCCATATTCCAGGAGATTCATAACCACTTCAATCCCTGCAGACATGATGATGAAGTCTAAAAGTATTAAGTACCTAACATATACTTAGCAATGCTCTATGGTATGTTGGGGAATACAGCCACAAAGGCTTTGCCACTGACTATCCAGAAATGCAGTCTATTTCCCATACTTTGGACCTGGTCTGTCCTTGTAACTTGCTATTGATCAATAGAATGTGGCAGAAATGATGTTGTGCCAGGAAAGCCTAGGCCTCAGGAGAACTTGCAGCTTCCACCTTTGTGGAACATTGCCTTGAGAATGCCATGTAAGGAAGCTGCTCTTAGTTTCAGGGGTCAAATGGAAGGTGAGAAGTCACAGAAAGGAGAACTGAGGCACCCCACTGAGAGCTGACAGCCAGCGCTAATGGTCAAATATGTGAGTGAGACCATTTGGGACCTTCCATTCCAGCTGTGCGTCCACCAGAGTGGTGCTGCCTGAGTGAGACCAGGAGAAACGGCTAGTCAACCCACATAGAATCATGAGAAATAATAGATCGCTTTAAGTCACTCGATTTAGGGGTGGGGGGAGGACTGTTATTTAGCAATAGGTAACTAAAACTCTCCAGAGGAAATTGTTTGTTTGTTTGTTTGTTTGTTTGTTTGTTTTAGAAAAGCAGGTCTGGGGCACCTGGGTGGCTCAATCAGTTTAGGATCTGACTCTTAGTTTCAGCTCAGGTCATGATCTTGCTGTTCATGAGTTTGAGCCCCACCATCGGGCTCTGTGCTGGCAGCACTGAGCCTTCTTGGGATCCTGTCTCTCTCTCTCTCTCTCTCTGTCTCTCTCGCTCTCTCCCTCTCTCTCTCTGCCCCTTCCCCACTTGTGCTCTCTCTATCTCTCTCTCTCAAAATAAATAAACTTAAAAAATTATTTAAAAAAATAAATAAAGCAGATCCCAGGTCCCTATTCCTCCTCTTCCTCTAATATGGGTTCACTGGGGAGGGGGTTGAATGGAGTAACAGTAACCGTCCTCCTGGGGAAACAAAGATTTAGAAACGTGATATGGCTACAGTCTTGAAGTAAGAGGTCAGGTATAAGAAATGTGGCAGAGTTGAGGCAGAAGCAGAAAAAGAGTGTGTGGATTGTCTTGAACATCATGAAAGGAGGAGAAGGGCCAACAGGGAAGGCAGATTCCCCGGGAAGGTTTAGCTGAGTGGAGAGCAATATGAACTGCAGGTGAATATCCTGAAGTCATGATAGAAAGATTAAGGGGAATCTGCTAGAAAGAAATGACTCGGGCTTTTACTCATGTGTCCACCTTGCTCCTGTCCCCGTGCTGGGGCGTCATAACTAATCCAGTTTGAGAATGTAACACCATGGCTCTTGGCTGTGCTGCGTGGTGATACTTACTTGAAGTGTCTGGGTCCTGCTTTTGTCTGTTTTATTTATGTGAATTCTGCTAATATGCCATTGGAAGAAAAGGTTCCATTCATTGCCAAGAGACATTTGAACGAGAGGGAGTTAAAGCATGAAGGAAGTGTTACTTAAGAGAAAGATAAAGTGGTATTTTAGAAGCAGAGATGTCCGCTTCCCAGTGGCAGATGACAAGTTAAACTTAGTCTTCTCGTGGTTCCTGTTTGCTCTCAGGAGGAGATGAGAACCTAGAAAACTCTCAATAGTTGCCTCTCCCCAAGTAGTTTGGGGAGGTCAATTCTCTTTGCCACAGTGAAAGTGAAATAACTTATAAAAACCCTGATTTCTCGTGTAGTAGTATAACTTCTACCCAGAAACCTTCCTTTTCAGGAGCTGTTTGTGGAAGTTTAGTTGCTGAAATAGAGTAAGAAAAAAAACCATCGGTATGCACAGATAGTTGGCATTGAAGAATCTCTGACACTCCCCCAATTATGATTTTTTCCCCTTCTCTGGGGAAAAAGGTGGAAATAATTCCCTGTTAGGGGAATCATTCAAATGTATGTGTGTTTTTGCCTAGAATATAAACTGTACATAATGCAATAAGGGAAAAGTTACAATATTTACAGAATTATGGTGAGAATCTTTTCATTTATAAATTATGATAACTTACCACTGAACACATCTATATTTGTCAGGATTACTTAGGATTATATTAGAGTATAAAATTAACTCAAAAATCTAAGTGGCTTAGGGCAACAAAAGCTTGTATTTCACTCAATTGCATGTGAGACACATTTAGTAAAAATATATGATGCAAACATCAGGTTTTTAAAATTCTTTCTATATACCATGACAGCATGAGTAGAAAATAACACAAATTATACTTTCTACCCAATAAAATTCCTATAAAAATAATAGCTTTTTCTGTCAACCCTAAAATAAATTGTCTCTAAATATGGTAGCAACCAAAGTATGGTTAAACCAAGGAACAATTTTCAAACCATTATAGCCACAAAACCAGAGTTAACTGAGGAAATGACTTATTAGATTTGACATAGTTTTCACAATATTTAAAGATAAATTTATCATTCAGAAAAAGTTCTAAGCCAACATAGCATTTCAACCACAAAAATATTATGCTAATGATCAAATAGTTTTCACACTTAGTTTAAAATTAATAAAACCAGATTTACATAATAGTAAGAAGGATGCTGGGGATATTTAAATGTTTTATAATGGAGACAACTGGTTTATACTGAAATTAGAAATTTTGGACACATATGGGGCATTTTTTGTCCTCCATAACTACTAAGATTTATATAAGAAAAAGTCCTTGAGGACAAGGCATGTTACTTATCAATTCACAGTGGGCATATATTATGTTTGTATGTCTGGCTTCATCTTTACTCCATCCTGAATGGTTAAGAGCATCCTATTTACTACAGTAATGTGCCACAGGAGTGATCACCTGACTGAGGTATGACCAATCAAAATATCTCACTTCTCTGAACATAGTAATTGGTTCAACGGTAAGCAATTATTATAAATAGAGCCAGTAAGAATCATTGCCTGGAATTGATATATTGATTTGAGAGGAAGACAGATTTTTCAGCTAGGATGGAATTGCCAAACTATGACAAATAACCTGAGATTGTAGATAACTATCTTCCCTGTTCAACTGAGGAATCTGAAGCATTAGGAGAGGGTGAGACTAAACCAGAGAAGGAAACAGAGCTGGAAAAGACAGGAAAATGAGGATGAGGGTGGGAACTGTATTCCTTGGGTATTGGGCTGTGTTTGAAGCCAGAACCAGCCCGAGTTTCCTGGTTATGTGAAACCAGGAAATTCTCTTTTTAGTTACGATAATGTGAGTTGGGTTATTGTCATTTGCTTTTGAAAGAGTCCTAACAAACGCTCCATTCTTGAAAGCCCTGTAGGATCTGCCACAGTGCCATGGTATCTTACACGTAGTACTGACTCAGTAAGTGTATTCACTTAGTGAAAGTATACATGGACCTATCTTATGCATTGTTGAAAGGTATTATAGGTGACACGGCATAGTTTTGTCAAAATAATTATTATTGCCCACTTGCTTCTGTAAGTCAACTCTAAGAAAAAAAATAATTCATTTTCATGATTTGTTTTTCAAGTATCTGTCATGCCATTTTCTAGTGCTCATGAAATATTTCCTATTGAAGACAATATTGTAAGTAGGTTGTAAGATTCTCAGACATGTTTACAAAATCTTATGTAATCCATATTGGTTGTGGCTATACTAAAATAGAAACATAAATAAATGCCTGTTCTGCCTTCCAGTCCCCATAACACTTTATTAATTTTATAACAAGCCTTCTCTGAAACTACTTTAGAGTAATATGTAGTTATATAGCATATATAGTTATATGAAAAACAGACAATTTTATTTCAAAATTTGGAACCAGAATGTTTTTTAGGATAAGAAGATACATTTTACTTAGTTTTTTATTTGAAAAATGGAATCTGACAATGTAAGTCCCAAGGTTTTGAGGGCAAAACAAAGAGAAGCCTGAATTGCTCAGGTTATAAAAGTTAGAGAGATTTAGACACAGTCTCAGCCCAGAGAGGAGAAATGGGGGCTTGAGAGTGAGGATAAGAGACAAGAGTGTCTGCTGGAGGTGGATGCGACGCGATGGGCAGTTAGGAGTCTGAGAAGGAGTCATAAGCAGGGGAGGTTCCCACAGAGGGAATGGGGAGGGCTTTATTTATTTATTTTATTTATTTATTTTTTTTAACGTTTATTTATTTTTGAGACAGAGAGAGACAGAGCATGAATAGGGGAGGGGCAGAGAGAGAGGGAGACACAGAATCCGAAACAGGCTCCAGGCTCTGAACTGTCAGCACAGAGCCCGACGTGGGGCTCGAACTCATGGACTGTGAGATCACGACCTGAGCGGAAGTTGGACGCTTAACCGACTGAGCCACCCAGGCGCCCCTGGGGAGGGCTTTAAAGAGCAGGTCAATTGGAGCACCTGGGTGGCTCAGCTAAGCATCTGACTCTTGGTTTTGCTCAGGTCATGATCCCACGGTTTGTGAGACCAAGCCCTAAGTCAAGCTCTGTGTTGACGGCATGGAGTCTGCTTTGGATTCTGTCTCTCCCTCTCTCTGCCCCTCTCCCACTCATTCTCTCTCTCTCTCTCTGTCTCTCTCAAAATAAACAAACAAACTTAAAAAAAAAAAAAAGAATAGGTCTAATATTCACCTGCAACATACCGTATCCACCACTGCCCTCAGACTTTCTGCAGAATTCTGTTACATGTGACTACCTTGCATTTAGGTTGCTTTGTAGATTCTATGTAAAAGGGACCATGTTCCATGTTGGGTTGAGCTAGGGTACGTGCAGTGTTGAGTGAACAGACCAGGTGCAGAAATGAGGTGCAAGTGAGATGGAGAGCTCCATGTAGGCTGAAGCCCCTTTGAGAATCCTGAGAATCATCAGGAAGGTTGCTGGCAGGAGTGGGAATTCCAACCCACCAGAAGCACATCTCAGATGTGCAACTAAATCATATTATTTACTTTAAAAGCAACTGGAATCTGACTCAGAACCCTTAGTGCTCCTGCAGGAGCCCATCAATTGCTATGGCTTTGCTCTACCCAAGCAGAGAGATCTCTGGTGAACCTGAAAGTTCCAGTATTTGGGTATGGTCTTCACAGCCTGCTACCTAGTTATCACAGTTGAAGATGAGAAATCTGTCCCAGAGAGGAAGGGCTAATGAAGGCAGGAAGAGGGAAAATCAGAAAGGTTAGAAATGTTAACGCCAGAACAGATTTTGATTTTTTACTGTGCTTGACACATTGTGGTTCTGTGATGACTAAATTAATGAGTGATTTAATTATAGGTATTAGAAACAGGGAAAATGTGCAGAATAGAGAACATGGGAAAATAAAGTTTAACCACTCATTTTTGTAGCTGTGGTAATGTAATATGAAGTTGGGAAAGACTGTAGAATCCCAGCAAATCTCATTCTTTCGTCTCTGTATGAATACCATCTAGCCACTAGCCACACATGGCAATTAAAATTAAGTAGAATTTGAAATTTAATTTCTGAGTCACACTAGCCACATTTCAAGTGCTCCATAGCCACATGTGGCTGATACAAGTATTTGAGACAGTATAGATACAGAATATTTCCATTGTTGCAGAAAGTTCTATTTGACAACATGGATCTATCATATCTCTATCAAATCATCTCTATCATTCAGCCTTAGTTTAAATTCCTTTTTTAAAAAAGTTTATTTATTTTGAGAGAGGGGTGGGGGAGACAGAGAATCCCAAGCAGGCTCCCCACTCTCAGCGCAGAGCCCAACATGGGGCTTGAACTCATGAACTGTGAGATCATGACATGAACCAAAATCAAGAGTTGGACTCTTAACTGACTGAGCTTCCCAGGAGCCCCAGTTTAAATTACTTTTTTTTTTAAGGTTTATTTTTGAGACAGAGTGAGACAGAGCATGAATGGGGGAGGGTCAAAGAGAGAGGGAGACACAGAATCCAAAGAAGGCTCCAGGCTCCGAGCTGTCAGCAAACAGCCTGACGCGGGGCTCGAACTCACAGACCGTGAGATCATGACCTGAGCCGAAGTCGGAAGCTCAACCGACTGAGCCACCCAGGTGCCCCTAAATTACTTTTAATAAATGTCATTCACCATTATGTTTTGGGTCAGACATAATTGTTAGATGGTTCTTGAAGTTTTCTTCTATATCCTTATCCTAGATTTTTTAGATGTATGAAACGATTTATTCTCTATAGGAAGCACATTATTACAATAACTGTTTAAAAATATTGTTAATGATAAGTGTATTCTAAACTGAAATAGATTAACTAATTTGAAATAATTAGAGTAAAAAAGTTAACTTGGTTTCTTAAAGGATCTCACTTATGCCTAAAGAGTAGCATTAGTGTAAACATCCCATAATGTAATTATCTTTTTAAAACTCAAAAGAAAAAGAAAACTAACTGTAGAAACACCTTTAAGCTTCACAAAAATGCTGAACATGAACCAAGCCTTTTATTTAATTATTTTATGTTCCTATGAGCTAGACCTAATGCAATTATGTGATTAAGAGCTCTGTATCTAACACCTTTATGAATGTAATCATTTTCTATTAAATCCAAATATTTAACATTTCATGAAAATCCCCTGGCACATTTCCATAATGACTGAAAGGTGGAAATCCTTAATTAGTGTTCAAGCTTTTAGAGGAAGTAAGAGTGGAGAGTTTAGAAAACCCCCCAAATGAATCATTTAAAAGGAACAAAATTGATGAAGGCACCAGCTGATCTAAAAGAGTATGGCTCATAAGAACTTAACTCATATTTGTTTCTTTAACACCAACAACTGAAACAGCTTCCATAGAGCAAATTAAACTCTATTAGACACTAAAAAGTGAACTGATTCTGCTTTCTGTAAATAAGAACTTTATATCATTAAGAAAACTGTCATACAATGCTTCTGTTCTAGCTACTTGAAAAAGTAGGAAGAGTGGTCAATATATCTAGAATAATTTCTATTAAAATAGGGTAAAAATATAAATGTTTGGTACTAAAAATTTAAAACTATTGTTTGAGGAATTAAGGTGGGTATATCAGTTAGGATTAGGGTAGTCAAGGTGTAACTGAAAATTCTAGCAATAGCTGATTAAACAAAGAGGTATATTTTCTTCTGATAGAATATAATCTGCATGTTTATTATCCAAGACCAGAATGATAGGTCCATGGTTTTCAGAAACCCAGACTTTCTGCTCTGTAATTCTTAGACCATGCCCTCTTTTGCCAAGTATACTTCTTTATGTTCTCACAGAGGCTGCTTCAGCTCTAACCATCACATCTGTGTCCCAGGCATCAGCTGTAGAGACATTGCTGAGGAAAAAGGGCTCCTGATAGTTAAACTAGCCCTCTTCTAAGAGGCTGGTAGCTCTACCTGACAATGTCTACCAACACCTTCTCGTCATCTGTAAGGGAGCTGGGAAATGCAGGGGTTTTTGTTTTTGTTTTCCATCTAGACATATTATTGCCACCACACAATATAAGGATTTTATTACCAAACAAGAAGGGGACAATGAATATTGGGTAGGTAGCTAGCAGTCTCTGTGAGAGCAGATGGATTATCCTTTCCTTGTACTTTTATTTCCAGTGTTGGACTAGTCACGTTGTATACACTTACTTATATAGGAGACAGAGTAGTGCAATAATAAAAAGCAGGGTGTAATTAGAGTGATCCTATGCCCCAGTTTCCCCTAGATGGTTCCTGCATATACTGTTGTATCAGTATAATTATTATCCACATCCCTGTTACTCGCTACAGTGCCCCAATTGGACGATAAATTATATGGTCACTTTAGCTATATAGACTGTGTGTAAAAATCTCTAACACTTTCTAGCTCTGTGACCCTAATGAAAAATGACATAACTTCTCTAAACTCATTGTGTTAGTTATCTGTTACTCAATAACAAATTATCCCCAGAATGTATTGGCTCAAAGCAACAAATATTTATTATGTCACAGTTTCAGTGCATTAGTAGTTAAAGAGCAGCTTAAAGGGATGGTTTCTAGCTCAGACTCTCTCTTGAGTTTAAATGTTGGCAAGAGTTGCAATCATCTGAAGGCCAGAGTGGGAAGAAGAATCCACTTTGAAGAATCCACTCACTCAGGTGGCTGTTAGAAGGAGACCTCAGGTTTTTGTCATTTGGGCCTCTCCCTGGGCACCTTGTATGTTCTTACCAGATGGCATCTGGCTTCCCATGTGATAGAGCAAAAGGAAGCCCTGTGCCTTTTATGTCCTCGTCAACAAAATTGCACAGTCACTTCTTCTATTCATTAAAAGTCATTCATGAAATCCAGTCCAAGCTCAAGAGGTGAGGGATTTAGCTCCACATCTTGAAGGGAGAATACTTTAAACATTTTCTTAAAAGTAGGCTTCATACATAACATGGGGTTTGAACTCATGATCCTGAGATCAAGAGTCACATGCTCTACCAACTGAACCAGCCAGGCACCCCCCAAAGGGGACGTATCTTAACAGTACCACACTTATTGTTCTCATCTGTAAAATGGGTTAAAATTACCCACATGCAGTAATTGTATTTTATGAAGAGGCATAATCCATATATAGCATTTTAATAGAGCACTTGGTAATAGTAAAATATGTCCCTTAATAAATGTAAATGAGCACTATTTACTTACGTATTTGTCTAATTAAACTTTAAGCTCCTGGCAGGGATCATATCTGATTTGTCTTGGTAATTCAAGCTCTAATTGCAGTGTTGGGCATATAAAGGACACTTAATAATAAATATCCAATGAATAAATGAATGAGTAACATATTCTTTAATAAGACCAGTTTAGGAGGAGTGAGTGGAAAGAAAAACAATTCAATAGTCATGTGAATAAATTTATGTTTTATTTGTGTTAAAAGTAGGTTTACATAGCTCTTTTTATATGATAGGGCATGAAAAAGTGAATACATATGTAATGTACACTAAGTTATATAACTTCAATACCATTCACTGGTATATAATACTATAAGGTATTATATAGTAGCACAGTATAATAGTATTATATAGCTACAATAATATCACCTTCTTATGTTCTTGATATTAAAATTTCTCCTGGAAAATTGTGTTCTGTAGACATGTCTAGCTATGTATTTTTGAAATATGGAGTTTATTTTTATTGACTAAAAAAATTTCAATAATAATATAGATGGCATATTACTAAACAATAGTAGGATTAAAGCATGTATCTAAGGGAAAGATTTCAAGAACTATACACATATAATATACATACATGTACAATATAAAAATGGTGTGTTTTGTCATTAATGACACATTTTCTTTCCATTTTCTCCAGGGAAAAAATAAATATATGTAAAACATTGCAGATTATAGTTCTTAAAGATCTTCTGATTATGACTTTATGTTTATCATAATCTGAAGGAAAAAGGAATTAGAAGTTTGGGTTATAGTCTCCAGTTACAGCAAGGCTACATTTATACAAAATGATTAGTAGGAGGAAAGTATTAGCAATCATTTATCAAGCGCCAGGGACATTTTAAATTATACCGTGCTTCCTTTTATGACTCATGATATAAATAAAACATAGTGTTCTTTTGAAATTCCATTTTTTTCAATGGATTATTTTTAAAAATGTGTTTGCTAATTCTGTACATACCACAAACACTTTGCTTTCTTTACCTAAGCCTCTAATTTGACTTTTCAGTGATAGAACAGTAATTTGGACAGCATTACCCTCTTTCAAACATGGATTTTTTTTTTTGTATGATAAGTGCTGTACTGAGAAATGCGGTCTATGTCTTGACACACATCAACACTCCAAGCCTTTAAAACAAATTAAATCCTCTTAAGTAGTTGCAGTGTAAGAGGATGCTGTAATTTTTAATTACTTTAAATAAAATAATATACACGATTTCCCTTTTACATTTTTACAACATGTTGGTTATTTGAAGGGAAATTCTGAAAACTACCAGACATGTCCTTGAAGTAACGGATACCTAGGGGCACCTGGCTGGCTCAGTTGGAAGAACATGCAACTCTTGATCGCAGGGTTGTGAGTTCAAGCCCCACGTCGGGTGTAGAGCTTACTTAAATAAATAACTTAAAACAAAAAAATGCCTATCTTGAGAGCAGAGTGGTTTTTCACAATGAGATGCAGAGAACTCCAGGAATGCACAGGACATTTCTTGCCATTTGTGATTAATTTTTATCTCCTTCATTCCCAAAACCTAATCCCAAATTACAACCAGGAATGAAAAACAGCTACAAAACTTAGAAACACTATTCTAGATAAAGTGAGTAGTTTGATCCTATTTCTTTGCTAGTTATAAAATGAATTTACTAGATATTCTTGGGCTTTTCTACTTCTTGAAAAATATATATTCATTCATTCATTTATGTAAGAATGTTTTTTGAGTTACTGACTTCATGTGTTCAATTTATAAAAGTAACAATTGCTTTTTTATTCATACATTCATCCATTTATCCTTCAGCAAATACTTCTTAGTTTCTTGATATTCAGTAAGAACTGTGCTGGGCACTGAACATTTAATTAAGAGTAAGAGCAACATGTTCACTACAGTTTTGTCAGTTATGACTCAATAAAGCTGGGGGCCTCGAGATCAACATGTTTGCTTCTCTCATGAGTTTATTTATTTAGAGAGACACAGTGACAGAGTGAGCTGGGGTGGGGCAGAGAGAGAAGGAGAGAGAAGGAGAGAGAAATAATCCCAAGCAGCTCCGTGCTGCCAGCGCAGAGCCTGATGATGCTCAAACTGAGAAAACTGTGAGATCATGACCGGAGCCCAAACCAACAGTCGGACACTTAACTGACTAAGCCACCCAAGCACCCCATTCTTCAATAAGTTATTAGTGATTTTTTGAAATATAAATTCAGCACTGTATTCAATGCTATGGGAGAATATATAAATTAGAAAACATAGCTCCTATTTATAAGGAACTGATAATTTCACTAGGAAAAAAAATCCTGAGATGCCTGGGAATACCAAGAATTAATATTAAATAAAATTTTATTCAAATACTGTCAAAAACTCCAGGAAATAAATACAACAATTAAATGTTGAGTTGTGAGTGGATTAGACTTGGAAACACAAGTCATTTTAAAGAGAAGGGAGAAACTGAAACTATGTAACATTTTCTGGAAAAGAGGAGTCTTGAACTGAATGCTAAAGTTTGGGTGGAATTGGGGTGGGAGACCAGGTGAAAGAAGATATTACATATTGAAAAAGAAATGAAGAAAGAAAGAAGAAAGAAGGAAAGAAAGAAAGAAAGAAAGAAAGAAAGAAAGAAAGAAAGAAGGAAAGAAAGAGAGAGAAAGAAAGAGAGAAAGAGAGAAAGAGAGAAAGAAAGAAAGAAAGAAAGAAAGAAAGAAAGAAAAAGAAAGAAGGAAAGAAAGAAAGAAAGAAAGAGAAGGAAAGAAAGAAAGAAGGAAAGAAAGAAAGAAAGAAAGAAAGAAAGAAGGAAAGAAAGAGAGAGAAAGAAAGAGAGAAAGAGAGAAAGAGAGAAAGAAAGAAAGAAAGAAAGAAAGAAAGAAAGAAAAAGAAAGAAGGAAAGAAAGAAAGAAAGAAAGAAAGAGAAGGAAAGAAAGAAAGAAGGAAAGAAAGAAAGAAAGAAAGAAAGAAAGAAAGAAAGAAAGAAAAAGAAAGAAAGAAGGAAAGAAAGAAAGAAAGAAAAAGAAAGAAGGAAAGAAAGAAAGAAAGAAAGAAAGAAAGAAAGAAAGAAAGAAAGAAAGAAAGAAAACCTCAGGAACAGAGGAAGTGGTGAGCAGAGCAGATTTGGAGACGTGAGGAGACCACACAGACACTTTTACCTGCCCACGGTGCTCTGCTCCCTTGAGGCACAGAATTCCAAGTGCTTGTTTTTTCAATTCATGGCTATTAAAGTTACTCTGTGTTGTGATTTCTAATTTGGTCTTTGAATCTCAGTTTTCTAGGATATCTTCTATCATGGGTTATCCAAACCCTGAAAGACTGTTTAAAAAAGGACTCATGGCAATAGGACCACAAGGAAGGTGCTCAATAATCGTACATCTCCAGGAGGAAATATGGCTCGATATTTAAAATTTAAGTTTGACTTAATGGAAGCAATATATTTTATATATAATTTCTTAATCCACTCACTTTCTCTTCACACTTGAAGTTATGTAGTGATATCATTATTAAGTTTCAATATTTACATGTATACATGTCACGTTCTTAGGATTTTTATACAAAAGTAATCAATATGGCTATTTCCATTTGGACCATTAAGTCCATTGGTATTAAAGAGAAAAGATGAACATTTAAAAACCAGGTGAAATGAGTAAACTGAAAGCGTGTTGGAGAGAAAAGAGATATTCAGATGGTGAAATATTATCTATTCATCAAGCTAGAGAGAAAAGACAGTATATATTTTCTTTGGCTTATCAACATATTCAGTCCTCAGGGGAAAAATCAAAAGGAACTACCTTCATAGCAAATATTTCAATTTAACAGTAATGTATATAAGTTAAACCCGTTTAAAGACAAAAACAAAGACAAGTCAGGAGAGTTGCATATTTGTTTTTGAAACTTCGAAAGACTAGTTATCTTTGTCTTGTTCTTTTAACAAGGGAACTAAGATATTTCCACATCTTCCCCAGCATTTGTCTGAACCTTAAGTTTGTAACTAACTTTTCCTATTATATGGAAGGAGTGTCTGATCTAAAGGCAACAAATGATTGAGTTCCTGCTGTTATGAAAATTTTATGATGAGGGTTAGACATATAGATGAGGACAAGAAACATTTCCCCTTTTCATTTTCAGTGTTCGTGGATACGAGCCAGTTTATCCTCAGTAGGCATCTTTATTCTGCCTAGTGTAGGGGGAAAATATTTGAGCAAGACCAGATGGGTTCATTTCATGGGTGTTAGAACAACCATCCTAGTTAGCCTGGGGAGGTCACTGAAGCCTCAGGTTCTCAGGAATGGGGAAGGCCTTGGAGATCATTACTAGCTCCCTTCCTTACCCACAGGGATATGTGACCTTGGAAAAATTATTCAATCTCCTAGAGATTCAGTTTCTTCACCTTTAAATTTGGGCTACTAATAGAATCTACCTGATAGGATTTTATGATTACCAAATGACTTAATACACATCAAAATGCTCCACACAGAGTCTAGCACATAATGAGTAAGCTTAATAAAATTGTTAGTTATTAGTAAGTCTCTGGGGAGTAGAATTAATTCCATTGTTGAGCTCAGTGGTGAGCATAAAGGATACAAAAACAAGAAGGCATGGTTCTTTATAGAAGGCTTCATGGAGGATGTAAATGATGCCTGATACACATTTTGAAAGAAGGGTAGGAAATAGCTAGATAGAGGACCTTGTGTATGTTTGCATGTGGCAGAAGGAAGAAGACTGGGGGAAGTGGTCGAAGAGAAAGGCTAGTGTTTTCTAGGAAGACAGAGCCCTGTGAACCAAGATGCCATTCTGTAGAAACTGTAAGTAATTAATTTAATATGGCTAAAGCCACTTTGGGAGGTGGGGCGTGGCAAGAATGTGGTGATGAATAAGATCATGCAGGGGATGTGTAGAACAAGAAGTGCAGTGAACCAAGGCAGAGACTTGAATAATCCTAACATTGTAGGGGTAGATTAGGAAGCAAACCTAAAAAGGAGGTAAGTTTTCTACTTTTGTTGCCTTCCCAGCCACCCAAGGAGCACCGGGTGCTGGCTTGGCATCTTTTCCTATCTTTTCAGATAGGAAAAGACAGCACTGGGGTTGGGAGTGGGGATGAAGCCTGAGAGGCCAAGTAAATCTCCCTCGTTAATACTTGGGAGAGGAGAGGCAGGAGAGAGTCAGACAAAAAAAGCAACAGCAACATTGTAGGGTTGAGTTTAGTGAATTAAAGTCTCTAGAGAAATGGAGAGTAGAAGAAGGGGGTTGCAGAAGGGCTTCCATGAGTTATGAACTGAATCCACCTTGATATTGAGAGATAAAAATTTGAAATTTTTCTTAAATTATTTTGGAGTAACTGGACTGTGCTTTTGTGTGTGCAGAGACAAAGCCAAGTGGAGTTCTAGTTTGATTGTGGTTATTGAAGGAATTGTTGGATAGGTACTAGAACTAAGAGAGTATAATAATACAAATTTCATGTCATACAAATTTACTATTACCACTGTACTAAACTAACAGTAGTAAAAGTATTGATGGCAACAGGTACTGTTCAATTCTAGAAGTAGGTGTTATCATCCTTCCCATTTTATAGATAAGAAAATCGAGGCACAGAATGGTTGAAGTAATTTGACCAGGGTCATTAACTAGTACTGGGTGAACTGAGCAATTGAACTCAGGCATTTGAATTTATAGAAACCAATGGAATCAAGATTCTAATTAAAGGACAGCCTTGGCAGAGGGTAAAATTCAAAGTCAAAATTCCTTTTACTATCTAATATTTTATTTCCTCTGTAAGAAAGTGATTGTACTTAATGTAGATATATTATTATCCAGCTCTTTTAAGTGGGGAAATTGTTACGATGTGAAGAGTAGCATCATTGGACTGGGTGAGAGGCACAGCTTTTCTTCCATAGAATAAAATATGCTTCTCCCTCTCCCATGGACACAATGCCTTGGTACACTGTGGATTCCGAATAAGTGCTGGCTGAATTGATACATACTATAATAAACTCCCTGAATTTTCAAGGTGTTGGGTAGGTGACTGCTCAAGCATGATAACTCTGTTACAAAGATGCCTGCATTTATTATTCAAGAGTGCCTTAAGATATTGGGTTAGTTTGGTTCACGGTCTCCTAACAGAAATGGGGACCTGAGTTCACTCAATTTCGGTGGGCACATACGTGTTGCCATTGCTTTGTATTCTTCCTTTTCCTGGTGTTCTTCCCTCCTCTGGCCTACTGGATCTCTGTCCTGGATCAGAAGTTGGGGAGTGGGAAGGCTTACTGATTTCAGCTAGAGTTTAAATCTCCATAATCTGCTATTCCTGGCTGGACAGATTTCCAAAGGGATTGGTTATCAGGCTTTTAAGGAATAAAAGACCCTTCGAGTTTTTGCCTCTTCAGTGCATCTGGAACAGAGTGAGGGGAAAGATAACATTTGTATTTCTACGTATTTGTCCAGGATCACCTGCCTCACGAGGTAATTTCCTTCAGACAAGTGCTGGGCCATGGTGTGTGAAAGATGGCCAAGGTTTGGGGACATATCTTGGAGTCAAATTTAAGAATCAAAATATATAATGCAACTAAGTACTAAAAATTCAAATTAGACATTTCATTTCCACTTAAATACATGCTCCTTCACAAGATTAATTAAAAGCTAGGAAATTAGTGTGCATTGTGATTCAGTTTTAATACCTACTTTGGGAAAACAATCCAAAATTACTGTTCCAGTACTTGTAGGTTTTTAAGGTCTATGCAGTGCATTTATACTCTCAGTCTTGTTCACCAAATTCCTTCACACATGATACACAATATAGGAAAGTCCCCTCTCTGGACACAGTTTACTCATCATTTCATCTCCAACATTTTAACGATTTCTCACTATCTGCCTGGCCAGGTGGTAAGACTACAGAATATAAAGAAAGAGGTCAAGGTTCCAGTTCTCAAGTAAGTCCAGGGAACTGTCAGGAGCCTGGAGGCCGTGGAAACCCTAACAGCAACAGGTTCACAGAGGCCTTACTTCAATGGTGTATATTCCTTCTTCCAACTCTAAAATTCTATTTCTACTCACGCGTCCTAAATCAATGCGTTAGTTATTCGCAATCACCCAACTTCAGCTAATAAACTAGGAATAAGGTTTCTACTAGTCTGACTTGATTTGAAACGATTACTGCCAATTCTTTGCCCTGCCAATCCTTCAAGTTCAGCTTTAACACGACTCCTGGAAGGGGCTGTGCTAGCATTCTGAAAGTTTATAATTAAGTTCAGTGTGTGTGTGGGATAGAGTGGGGGAGGAAAACGACCATTAATTACAGAGTTTCGTTTGTGAGAGCCTGCCAGGGTTTTAGGAGTAGAAACCGAGAGGCGGATAAAGCTGTCCTCATTTTTAAACAAAAGTAGCACAGGAGTTCCCGGCGGGACCCGGGAGCGTGGGGTGCCCCTGGACGCGGGCGGGTTGGGACCCTTGGCCATCCCTACGTGCACCACTGTCCCCCTGGAGCTGGGTCCGAGGCCCTCGTCCAACAGCGCTGCCGCGGCCCGGGGCTCTGAGGGACTGGGGCTTCGGCATTGGCACCTCGCTCTCGGGACGGGAGGCGACCGCGCGCACGGAAGTGCACCCGGCTCTCTCCAGTCGGAGGACGGCTCTCCTCCTCCTTCACTTCCTCCAGCGCCGCTGCCAGGCCTCCCGGGCCGGCTCCTCCCCCTTCTCTACCTCCTTCCACCGCCCGCGGCAGCACTCAGGCGGGGGGTGCGGCGCTCACCCGCGCAGTCCCGAGCGGGAGCCCAGGCGCGGGGCGGCCGAGCGGGAGGGAGGTCGGGGGCCGCCGGCGCCGCTGTCCCCGCCCCGCGCGCCCTGCGCCCCACTTCCCGGGCGGCCGCTCGGTGGCTCAGCCCTCCCGCCTCCCCGGGCGCTGTCGGGGACTCGCCGCGAAGCGAGCGGCCGGCCAGTTTCGGCGCGCGCAGGCGGCGGCGGGCCGCGGGCACCGTGCGCTCCGGGAGGGGTGGCCGCGGCTCCGGCCTCGGCGCCCCGCGCGCGCTCCGGCGATGGCTTCTCCGCCGCGGCGGCGGCTGCGCCTTCGCCCGCGCCGCCTCCTGCTCCTTCTTCCCGGATTCCTGCTGCCTCTTTGCGGCGCCTTCAACCTCGACGTGGACAGTCCTGCCGAGTACTCCGGCCCCGAAGGAAGTTACTTCGGCTTCGCGGTGGATTTCTTCGTGCCCAGCGCGTCTTCGTAAGTGGCCGCACTTGGAAGGGGAGTCAGCCCCCTCCCCCACCGCGCGCGCCCACCCTGCGTTCCCCGGGGGAGACTGTCCGTCCCCCCACCCCCACCGGGGGTTTAGGTTCTGGGCGGATGGACGGTCTGGGGAGGCGAACCCCCGCGGCACCCACCGCCTCCTCTCAGTGCCCCCCTCGCCTCTCCCCGGACGGACAGCTTTGAAGCAGACGTGCGCTTCAAATTCGGGGCAAGTGGGAAAGCAACAAAGGCTGGTCCCGCCGGACTCCGCGCCGCCCCTGCTAGCGTCTCGGGCTAGGTCAGGCTCATTCCCGAACTTCTTTTTTCTCCGGTACCAGTTTGCCTTCCCCGTAGCCTGCTTCGCAGACTTAAAAAGCCCTCCCCCACACTTTCCGCCTCGCGGGCTGATTCCGTTTCTCGTTCGCTCCTTTTCCAGACATTCTGATGACTAAAATGACCATACCGTCGTAGTAAACTCATTGTGTCTTATCTCTGATACTGTCAGACCTTTGCACATTTGAGGGCGAACGGACGAACTGAATGTGTCATGTGTTCTTTTTATAGTGATTCATTATTTAGGTCATTGTTCACACAGAACAAGGGTGTTTGCTGACTTTTCATTCACTGCGGGTCATTTGAATACTGCAGTATTTAAGAATTCAGTTATGTTTTCAAACTGCTAACGTTTTCGCGTTGCAAAGGCCGTCAGGATTTGTAACAGAGTTAATGTCACTATTGGATTCAGAGTTGTCTCTGACTTGACCGAACCTGACATCATCGTTCTCACCACCTCACCCCCATATTAGCGTTAGAAATGCTGATTTGATAGGTGTTCACTGGATGCCTTCTGACGTTTAAGTCCTGTTTTCAAGAAGGAAGACTATTCTTAGGGCTCTTGGAAATTCTAACATTTTTTCCCTTCTCTTTTTTCTGTATTGAAGGTACTATTTTTGAGGCGGTAGAAGGGGAATAATTTTGATGGCCAGTACTTTGATAGGACCATTTTTCCAACTCGTGTGTGCCTAATTTGAGGGTGATCTAAATATTTTTCAATGATTTATTCATACTGTCTGAGCGTTGATCATCAAAGGTGTTGATGATTGTCTGAGTGTTGATTCATCAAAGGTGACGACCTTGCAGCAGTAAATAGTATGGAAGCAATTAGTGGAAACTAGGCATTGTTTTATGTGGCGAACTCAGTTTTGTTTGTTGTCTTATGTTTCAGCGCTTTCTATCTATCCAGACCTAAGCACAGATTTTCCAAAATGATAAAAAAATGATCACTAAGTTTGGGCAACATTTACTCCCTCCTCATTTGATTTAATCATTCTGCCAGCCTTATCTGTTATTTGAAAGTTCTTTTGTTTCCAGATAGCTTCAAGGGTATGCCTTGATAGTACAGATTTTAGTTGTCATCAGAGGTGCTCTTTTAGCTTTAATTGGTGCAGAAATTCTAGTAGTTTTGAGAAAATATATTGTCTTTTGACAAGAGTAGGTACTTAAATTAGCAAGAGTTAGCGCTTAAATACTTCAGAGCTGATGGAATGTTTTGTAAATGGTATAAGTTGAAACCCTCTGAGTTTAGCAGTGTAAAGATAATGACAAGATGATAAACTTTAAGTGTTGTTACTATGGAAAATGCAGTAATATCGAACTGTTGTCATGAGAGGTTTACCATCTTTGATTGCCAGCCTGGATGGCTTCTTTGACTAATCATTGTAGTTATTGAATATATTATGAATACACAGGTTGCATGACCTCTCATGTGGGCCTTCAATGGTAAGGTAAAATTGAACTTGCTTTGATTCCATATAATATTTTGAAATCTTCATCAGTGACTTTGTTACTGATAGACTAGTGAGTTCTAGATGTAGTCTACCGTAAACAGACATCAATTTTGAGATTAAAAAAAAAAAAAACACATACAAACAAAGGCTTCTTCTTAGCTGTTCAGATTTAACAAAGCTTAGTGTAAAATTATGCTTAATTTTGTAAAAGATACTTTTAAATTTAACAAGCATTGGATCCAAGGTACATGAGGATGTGATTTATATTAACAGCTGCACTTATTGTTGTTGTTATTTGGTGTGATTATAAACTTCTAAAATAAAAAAAAATCCACAAATAACAAAGTGTTTATTAAAGACTCCTTTCTCCTAAAAGAAGAATCCCTTGATCAACGAGGAAGCAACAGTAATGAAGTCTCTTTCCGTTGCTTCAGTTTCTTTTGGTATCTAAATACTCCTAGCAAGCTGTAGAATTATTTTATGTTTCATTTTTGTTGTTATAAAAAATTGTTACTGAGTTAATTTCCATATTGTTGTGAAAACTAATGAGTCACTATTAAAGAAAAGGAAAAATACTAAGGACAAATATTAAGGTGACTCCTCAAGAAATCCCTTCAATCATGAGTCCTAGGTTTAAAGTGAAAGGTCAAAAAAATTGTGATTTAAAATTGTGAAAAATAATAAGTCAGCATTCTGCATTTTTCCCCCTATATACATTAATTTACAGTGACTATATTGCCAAACTTACGTAAAATTTAAAGATCATATACAGGCCATGAAGTAAAGTCACATTTTTCTTGGGGGAATAATTGGAGAAATTGAAAATTGCACCTTAGGTTTAATTAGGATAATGATATCTTGTGTTGATTAGCCTATTTTATAACTCACAAAGCACTTTTACTTATGGTATCTCACTTCACTCTATAGCACAAAGCACCAGGAGAAGTAGGGAAGCAATGAGTTACAGATGAGGACACTGAGGCCAGAAAGGTTTTCAGTCTTTATTTGTTGCTACAGATGCTACATTGCTACAGATGAGGACACTGAGGCCAGAAAGGTTTTCAGTCTTTATTTGTTAGAGTGGATTAGTGTGAGGTCAGGGGCAAGTTGGGATCAAAAGACAGGGTATGAAATTAAAGTCCATTTAATTTTAGGATTCAAATTAAAAAAAAAAAAAATTTAAGTTTACTTATTTTTGAGAGAAAGTGCTAGTGGGGGAGGACCAGAGAGAGGGAGACAGAGGATCTGAAGGTGGCTGTGCACTGACAGCAGAGAGCCTCATGTGGAGCTTGAACCTGTGGACCCTGAGATCATGACCTGAGCTGAAGTCAGACCCGTAACCAACTGAGCCACCTAGGTGTCCCACAAATTTTAAATTTTTAAGAAGAAAGTAACTGGACAATTTTCTTATTTATTCTTCAAATATAAGGTATACAGTTCTCACATCTCTCACATCTCTTAAATACTAATGAAGCCTTGTTTACAGTTGCTTCATGTTCCTGTGACCCCAAGAAGAGGTGTGGGTGAGTTTGCCCTGGTCACAGAAGGTCCTACAGCACATTCAGTAGTTCTCAATTCTGACTTCCTGTTTGCAGCACCTGGAAAACTTTTAAAATAAAACTGCTGCCCTGGCAGCATCTTGGATTTAAAAATAGAGCTTCAACTTCATAATCCCACAGCCTGTGGATCTCTCCTCCTTGACCAGCCCATCTTACCTCCACTCATTTTCACCAAGTGGTGATGTCAGTTGCACCTTTGTTTCTAATAACGGCGCCATCATTTTCTCTGTTGCCCTGGAAATAATTTCATATTCCTCCCTCTCATTTTCTATTTTTCTTTGTCTCTCCTACTGTAGTCCCCTAATATTAGTCAGTGATTAGTCACCAGACAGAAGGTCCTAGAAATTCTTCCTTGTTAATATTTCTTGCATTCATCTCTGCTCTGCACCTGACTTCAGCTTCCTTGATTTCAGCTTAGTCAGAAGGGTGGTCTGTGGCACTCAGATCCTCATCCCTCTCCCCATCCTTTGGCTCTTAGATCTTACACGTTTCTAATAGTTTTATCTTTCTGAAGCATCTTTTTGATCTGGTACTCTACTAAAATTTCCTCAACAGTACGTCCTTGGCCAGAGAGAAAGTCCAGACTGCTTAACCTGGATGAAGCCCCTTTTCCTGACACAACTTGCATGTACTTTTCAATGTTGACGCACAGTTTCTCACCTCAGCGTTGTAACCATGTTCATAACCCTTCTCATAGTGATGCCAGCTCATTTTTGTGAACTTTGTGTGGCTCTGGCTATATTGGTTGTTTATTCTTGTCATAAATAATATACATATATAGACTATACCCTTATAATTTAAAAGGCAAGCTCTGTGTTGATTACTCCTGATTAAGCCCCCCGGGGTTTATAGGACATTATAAAAGAAAAGAGAAAATGTCTAGAATTTACAGTTACTGTGCTTGTTTCATGTCATATAAATATTGACCCTGCAGCACTTTTTTTAAAATGAAAAGTAAATCTGAGACTGGAATTACCTCTCTGAAAAAACATTCATGCTATTTTATACACATTTTTTTCTATATACGGGTGTGGTAATTTTTCGAAAGTTGCTTTTGATGAAGGCTCATTCACTGGTCAGCCCGGAGTCAGCCAGATATATTAGACATGCTTTATCTTGGAGAAGTCAGTGCTGAAACAGCCAAATAACTTAGTTCATTTGGAGGGTTTAAAAAATGTACTTGTCATTGTTTGGCTGGTTGCCTCTCCTTGGTAGTGAAGGTCACATTCCCTGAAGCAACTGCCCTTAAAGTCCACTTTGGATAGGAAGTGCATCCGAAAGGCATCCTCCTGGTTGGTTTCTCTGATCCTCTTGTCTCCCTCTCTCTTCCTCTTCCTTCTCCCTCCCCATCTATTCTTTTTTTCTCCTCCCCACTCCTCCTGTACCTCTCCTTCCCCTTTTTTGTTTTCCATCCTGTCTTCCCCCACCCCCCTTCTCCTGCACTTTCTCCTCACTCCCTTTTTCTTCTACCCCTCCTCCCCCACCAACACACTCTGCTCTTTATCTTTCAGAATTTCTTGTGGCATGATGTTGATTAATAGTCTGCCCGTGTATGTAAACCATAATGACGGACATGTCTTGAGTCATTTGACCAGAATAGTGAGGATAAGGATCCTGATTCTGTTCTTGGGTAAACTTTTGGGAGGAGATGGAGTCTGCCAGCAGAAGGCGGCAGGCATGTGAAACGGAGTTGCTCAGCTTCAGATTTTCACTGCTAATCAGCGAAATCTCTGTCAGCTCCAGCTAACCCCAATTGTCTTCCCCAGCTCCCCACTCTTGTCAGGAAGTGTTGCAAGTCCCCTACTTTGTACCCTTCTTCCTTTTTTTTCCTCTTGAGGTCTTGCATTTAAGTTAATTAATGATCCTTTGAGGAAACTGAGGAAAGGAAAGCCTTTTTGAAAATAGCTTTTTTCTACTTTATTAGAGAGAATAGTTTATTAATTGTTTTTAATTCTGGGGCCATCATCTTATATTTTTATGATGCCTTCAGATTTTCTAAGTTTGTTTTTGTCTACTGTCCACATTCAGAAATCTTTTTAGAAGTAATCACAGTGGGCATTGTTATACAGGAAGCTGAGGCTCAAATATTGAACAAGTGACTTTCTCAGTTGATTTATATCGGGTAATTGTAACCTATAGTATCAAACTGCTTATTAGACAGTGCTGTTTATATTGCCAAATTCTTTCAGCTCTGTCACTTCTCTTACCCTAATTAAGCTGTTACAGACATTAGTTAGACATTCTTAGATGAACTTCAATAATTACTTAATTCTTATAAAGCATTTCATTAGCAGGCTATTTTGTTATTCTAGTAAAAAAATACGTGATGTAAAATTCATCTTCCTAATACATCAACGGGGCTTTTGTTTTCTGTTTTCTGTCTGTTTTTGTTTTTGTTTTCTGTCTGTGTTGCTTTTATATTCCTTAATTTTCTCAAATATCATCTTTTATCATCCTTTACTTTTTATTCTCTATAAATATTTAATTTCTCTTTATATAGCTCCTTCTTAGGACTTAACATTTGTCTAAGGCAGTTTACTGTCTCCATCTCCCCATTTTTCTTTTTTAAAAACTTTCTGTAATATTCTTTAAAAGTAAATATCATGTTGACACTTTGGACAAAGTACTTTTATTCCTCAGCTTTTTTTTCTCCCCCGTTAACCTAGCATTTAGAAATTAACAGTGCTCACACATTCCTTTTATATTATTCTACCATTTCTGTGGCATTTCACCAATGTGCAAGACTGCACATGAAAGTATGCTTAGGAAAACCTAACGAACACCCATGTTAGTACATCTAATTACCCATCATTTCATGCCTACAATGTGCAAATGGCCGGATGAAAAGCAGCAGCCATGTTCATGGTCTTATCCAAGGAATGCGAACTTTGTGCTGCCAGTGGAGTGCAGTTTTCTTTCAGAACCCTCCTACCACGTCCTTTTTTGTGTCTTTGCTGAAGTCCCTTACTGCGGGTAACTTTCCAGCCCTCTCTCATAGTGCCCAAGTAAAGAAAGTGTCTGAAATCCAAAATTAAGAAGAAATATGTATGTAAAGAAATTGTTGTAAGGGTAATTTAAATAATTGGATGTTTAATAGAGGATGATTTTTGGTGGTAGTGGAAATGGCTATTTACATAGGGCTTTCTTAAGATTGAAACCTGTAACTATCGAATTTACTTGCTACCTACCTGTCAATTAAAAAAACTTTTCTTGAGTGCTTGTTATGTGCCAGGCCCAAAGATAAATTAGAGTCTCCTACTTTCAAGAAAGCAATTTATTTATTTATTTTTATTATTTTTAATATTTACTTACCTTTGAGAGAGAAAGAGAGAGAGAGGCAGAGAGAAAGAGAGAGACAGGGAGTGTGTGAGCTGGGGGAGGGGCAGAGAGAGAGAGGGAGACACACAATCTGTCAGCACAGAGCCGGATGAGGGGCTCTAACTGAGATCATGACCTGAGCTGAAGTCGGACACTTAACCGACTGAGTCACCCAGGTACCCCTCAAGGAAGCAATTTATTATAAGGTAGGAAGAATAGCTTTGATTAAAAATAATTATAAAAGATTCTATAATGTGCAATGTGGTGATGGTCAGGAAATGAGTTTTTCTTGGAAATTTCTAGGCAAATTCTGAGAACCACCTCCTTGGTCCTCATCTGGAACCTGGCTGTTACCCAGCACTGAAATCATATGTATACCTGTGATTGTATTATGGTTATTAGGACTATTGCAGGACTTGACCCCAGCCTTTTCAGGTGTAGACCCTGAAAAGTATACTTGTCTGAAATGTTCTTTTCCCTGTCATGCACTCAAAACTCATTGCATCCAGGGGCACCTGGGTGGCTTAGTCGGTTAAGTGTCTGACACTTGAATTCAGCTCAGATCATGGTCTCACAGTTTGGGCACATGAGATGGAGCCCCTCGTGGGGCTCTGTGCTCACAGTGTGGAGCCTGCTTGGGATTCCCTCTCTCCTGCCTCTGCCCTGCTCATGCTCTCTCTCTCTCTCTCTCTCAAAATAAATAAACATTGAAAGAAAATTTTAAAAAAAGCATTTAATCCAGATGAATAGGGGAAGTTTTATGATGTGTATGGCCAAATTTTTGACCTTTTGAAATGGAAAATTCTTTATATTTATAATATAAAATTATATTTATTTACATAAATATTTTAGCTATTAACCAGCTCCCCTGCAGTAAAGGAGTCTGGATGACATTGAGTGCCCTCTTATTCATGGGGGTACGGCCTCTCCTACTCATAGCCTTTTTTTTTTCCTGCTGAGTGAAAACTAAGTTGGTTGTGATGAGAAGGAGCCAGCATTGATGTTTTACTGATGCCAAATATGACTGCATAAAGCTTTATTAAACAGGGTGTGGTTCGGTTGGGAGTTTTGCCTTTATTTTGAGTATGGAGTGTTTTGTTTTTTTTTTTTATTGAGTATGGAGTTTTTTGTTTTTTTTTAATTTTTTTTTTTAACGTTTTTATTTATTTTTGAGACAGAGAGAGACAGAGCATGAACGGGGGAGGGGCAGAGAGAGAGGGAGAGACAGAATCGGAAGCAGGCTCCAGGCTCTGAGCCATCAGCCCAGAGCCCGACGCGGGCTCGAACTCACGGACCCCGAGATCGTGACCTGAGCTGAAGTCGGACGCTTAACCGACTGAGCCACCCAGGCGCCCCGAGTATGGAGTTTTAAGATGAATATCAGAAAGCAGGATTCCTGTAAACCAGCCAGTCAGTCATGCAGCCAGCTCTTGACGAGTCTAAGTATGATTTAGCAGATACCACCGGGAAGAAATGAAATTGAAATTGATAAGTAAAAGTTAAAATGAGCACATTTCATATTAAAATGTAGCTTTGTTCATAACTTTAAAAAAAAAGGAAAGGCAGTGAAGTATTTTCTATGCTACAATTTAAGTGACTAAATGTTTAATGAGGAAGTGAAATAATAATGGTGGTAGCATTTATTGAGGGCCTTCCGTGTATAACTATATCCTGTTTTCTTTTATACTTCAATCAGTTTCTTTTCATTCTCTTTTACTATATCCTCTTTCTTTACCTGACTCCTAAAGGCTCTTGCTCCCCAGAGCTCACTGTTTGCCTCTCTTCTTTCTGAAGCTTCCCGGCATGAACCCATCTACTCTAAGTTGACATTCTCAATACATGATCTCTGAAGCAAAACTCTCCTCAGAGCTCCGGACTACCAATTGGTGTCTAACAGATACTTCAGAGTAACATTGAGAACTGAATTCTTGGTTTTCCTGTAAATATTTAATCTGCCTTCTGCTTCCTTACTCTTCAGGCTTTTTTCTTTTTGTGCAGTAAATTGTTGTCCCATCCATGCACTTCAGAATGAAACCTGGGTGACATTTTTTAATCTTCCCTTTCCCCCATATTACAGCCACCAGCTATTCCTGTTCATTCTATTCCAGATTATTTCCAAAGTCTGCCCACCCATCTCCTTCTCCACCCGCCTTCCCAATCTAGGTCACTATTATCTCCTCCCTTCCCTGCTGAAAGTCTCTTACTTTCCTTGTTCCATTTTGTTCCCCTCCCTCCTTAATCCTTTCCCCAGAAGGCACCAAATATAGTTTTCTCTATTAGATCGTGTCATTCTTTTGCTTAAAAAAAATGCAAAGGCTTCACATGGACCTTATGATAAAATCCAAGAGTATTACATTAGTTGAACGGCCCTGCTTGATTTAGTTCTTGCCAAGCTCCCCACCTTTATCATGTGTCACTCTTAGCTTGCTCTTTTGCCTCAGCCACACCTTTTTCTTGAAACTCTCCAACACTGATCTTTTTCTTGCTGAGGGTCTTTGTCCCTCTGCCCGGGGTGCTCCCATCTACTTCTTCATGCCACACCCTTATCCCACCTTTCTCACCTTGCCTTCCCCCCCAACCCCTCCCCCCACCCCAACACACAAACACTCCTTGGTGACCATCTAATCCTGTACATCTCGGTTTATTTAAAAATAAGTTTCCTTGCTACTTTATCTAAATGAGGTCTTTCCTCTTCCTTCTTTACAGAAAACTTCCTTTGACTTCTCCTTATGTAAAGTAAGTCTTTCCCCTCCATTCCTTCAAGATTACTTTCCTTTATGTAAAGAAGTTTTTCCTTCACAGCATTTGTAAGCATGACTGATTTTCTTGGTCAGGTTCTCTATTTCTTCCCAAAGGGAATGTAAACACCACCGAGAGCAGGAAACGAGGTTGTTTTATTCATGGTGTTGTCCCCAGTGCCCAGCACTGTGCTCTATGTAGACAAGACACTCAAGCTGTTTCTTTTTCTGAATGAATAGAAAAAACTAATGAAAAGGTCTCTTTTGCTTAAAAACTGGACTCTGTATTATTTTGTCTCCTGCTTATTTTATCCTGATAAGAAATTGAATAGCGATCCTATTCTTTGGCCAGGATTGACTAGATTAATCCTCTGAAAAGATAAATTTATTAGTCATTAAAAAAAAATTACTGAAGTACAGTAGTTCCAAAACAAGATATGTTTTCAAAAAGAAAAAAATGATAGTATGTAGAATTACAATACTTTAGAATTATTTATTTATTCATTTTTGCTTAGCGTTCAGGATATAGAAAGTCTATGGCAGACCACACACAAAAAACCATTCAAAAAACCCTAAATCAAAACATCTGTCCCAGATTCTAGCCAGCACACATTTTTAACAGCTTTTTTGAGATGCAGTTGATATATAATAAACTGTATATGTTTAAAGTGTACAGTTTGACCAGCACAGATTTTTAAATGACATGTCACTCTGAAGTTGCCTTATAAGATGTTATTAGCATGGATAAACTGTATTGAATAATGTATGTATGTAAGAGCATCAAATGAATATAGAAGATAGATTATGCCCTCAGTGAATGGTTAAAAATAATTGTGTATAATAGCAAGAGAATGATTGTTCTTTCTAAATCATAGGTTACTGTTTATGCTTTGTGCCATTTAAAATCTTATCTTCCCTTTTGTATTTTATCAGGATGTTTCTTCTGGTGGGAGCACCCAAAGCAAACACTACCCAGCCTGGGATTGTGGAAGGAGGGCAAGTCCTCAAGTGTGACTGGTCTTCTCACCGCGGGTGCCAGCCAATCGAATTCGATGCCACAGGTAAATATTGCAACAGTGGCCCCTTTTCCTTTACCCTCTCTTCCCTTCCCTCCTGTTGGGGAGCAAGAATTTCTGTTTCCATTAAAGGCCCTTCTAGCTGGGCTAAGAATCAAGTTGACAGGAGACAGATTAACAGTAGAAAATCAAAATTAATAGGTGCATGTATGCATGGGGAATCCATATAGACATGGAAATTCTGAAGACAGGCAGAATGAGGTATAATATGTCATCCTGAACTAAGGAGAAAGGGGTTAGGGGTCTGGGATTTCAGAGGAAAGAAATGCATTTCATGGAGTGATAATAAGAGAAGCAGATGTCTGATAATTAGATGTTTGCCCTGCCATACAGATGGGTCACTCAGATAAAGTTTGTCTCTGTTAATAACCCGTATTCTGAGAAAAATACTCAATTTAGCTTCATCTGTGTGGTTAAGGGAGCGACAAAAGTCTCTTGAGTCCACAGGATCTCAAGTGCCTTCAGCTCAAAATAATCCATATGCCAAAATGGCACATGGGGGGGGGGGGTGTGGGTGCTGTCCCGAAACCCCTTCATTCCCCCCATTAGATGTTTATTTAGTATCATTTAATTTTTAAAAGAACTTACTTTAGCTTAAATGTAACAACTTAATAAAACAATTTATATAAGCACTTCAGATCCCTAGGAAGGTTACATGAAGACAAAAGACTTAACATTTTTCCTACAGTTTTGTCATATATGTATAAAAGTCTTAAAAATACATTGTATTTTCACTGCTTTGGTTGTCTTCAGTTTCAAACTGTGTGAATTTGCAGAAATCTGGGGAAGTATATTAAAGTGTTTTTCTGTCTCTTCTGAGAAGAAGGAACAAGGCTTTTTGTCTTTTTCTTTGTCAGCAAAATTGAAGTGCGACTTATTGACAATTATACATCAAGTCCCTAATCATGAAATAATCTAAAACCTTGAGTGGTGCTACCAAAACCAGTTGAGGAATTTTTGTATTCAAGTAGATTTGGTTGACTTAAAAAAAAAATTCTTACCCAAAATTTCTTGGATAAATTATGCATTATGGTTTGGATAACATTAAAATCTTCTCTATAGGGACAAATTTCTGTGTCAGACAAGACTGTGGTGGAAAGGAGAAAAATAGCATGAGGAAGATGGGAAGAAAAAAGTTGAGTTTTACATTTACATCAATGAAATAAAATATATAGAATCCTGTACACATTTGTGTTGGTATATTTGTCTACATTTGTGCAAACTTAGAGAATCTTCAAAGAAATAATGTGGCATTCTTTTGGTAAAATAGTTTTACAAAAGTTTTTTTAACAATTTTGATTTTCTGGCTTTGAGAGAATATTTTAAGATAAGCCTAAAGACAACTAATTTTTTTTTCCATATTGTTGTTTCCTGCTAGTTCTAAAATATATTAGTTCTGGGAATTATAATATTAGTGAAACAGGAATCATGGTGTAGGCTGTTCCATTTGGCATTCTGGTCAGTGCCAAAATGAGTGTCTGTCATTAAGTTAACTCTTAATAGAAATCAGGTCACATATTTGTTTTTTTCCATTTGAAATCATCTACATTAAGCCCTGTTGTATTTTCCATATATGGCTGACATTTGGAAAACCCCAACAGTATGTCAATAGGCTCTATTTGACTACAAATGGAGAAACACCAGTGATTCAAAATAATACGGGTCAGGGCATTTATATCTTCTAACAAAATAAGAAAATAATAAAATGAAACCATACTTTAGTTTTGATAGGTTGTACTTTTCAGATATATTTCTGTACTCAACACCATAGGTTTTTATGGAACACAAGATTATTTATTGCTTGTTTTAAATTTAGCTTTATATACCGTTCTGTTTATTAACAAATTAGTATATGTACTTGGTAAAAAAAAAATTTCAAACAGTCCAAAAAGGGTATACAATGAAAAAAAGGAGTCTCTCACATCAACCTGCTTAGAGGCAGTTGTTCTAAACAATTTCTTTGATCGCTTTAGAATTTTCTTACTCCCACATATGTGTATATCCTTAAAAGACTCACAAATAAGAATATACTCAATATTTCTGTTAAGCACTTGACTCCTCCCCACCCCTCCCAACAATATAAATCTTTTGTAGAGTTTTCCTTTCCATATGTATATATAAGCAAGAGTTTATCTTGTTCTTTGCAAAATACTGATGGTATTTATTCTTTAGTGTATATAGCCTAATTTATTTAACTTGTATTTCCTGTTGCTGGACATTTAGATTGTTTCTAATCTTTTGTAATTATAAACACTGCAGTAGTGAAAAATCTTATATGTATGTATTTATGCAAATGTGTGAGTATGTGTGTAGGATAAAGTCCTAGCAGAGCATTTTTAAATATGTACATTTGAAGTTTTGATAGGTGTGGCAAATTATTCTTCACAGAGGTTTACATTCCCCCAATTTTACAATGGGAAGAATTTTACAATTCCTCCTTTTCTGACATCCATGACAACACCATTTATCATCATACATTTATCTTTGTCAACTTTATATTGTAATTATCCTATCCATATTATGTATCTATTTATGTATATTTTATATGATTATGTTAATTTACATTCCTTTAATGGTAAGATTAATCATCTTTGCATTTGTTTGTAAGCCATAGCATTCCTTTTCTTGTGCACCACTATTTACTATATTTACTTATATTTTCTATTGATTTGTGATTTTAAGAAATGAATTTCAGTTGATGGCATTCTATCCTTTTAGTTGCTTATGCCAAAATCTGGAGTTATGCGTGACATTACATCTATGAGAAAATCAAAATCTAACTGCTTCTTGTCATTCTGCTGCTAACATCCTGGTCTAAGCCACCATTGTCTCCCACCTGCACTGTTGCCCTGGACTCCTGAGTTAGCAAGGGTACTGCCAGGAAAGAGATGGTATGCTTAAATTGGGATAGTTTGAGGAGCTTTTAGTAAAAGAACTATTTTAAAAGAGTACTGTGCAAGGTCTCATTACAATTGGACCCCTTGGCCTGAAGGTAGATCGGGAAGGGAGTGGGTACTAGAATTCAGAGGATTAGGTGGAGAAAGCCACAGGACAGGAGCTGTGGCTTTTGTCCAAGGGCAGTAGCCAGTCCAGAGTAACTGGAAGGGAGGAGCAGGGGAAAAAAACCACCCTGACTCACTCTCTTCCCTCCCTTTGATCCTGTGTGTGCTCCCCACTGGTGGAATCCACATGGGAGCCAGGGGACACGGCAGTCCGTGAGTTCATCCTGGTCAACATCCTGGGCCAAGAGCAGGGTGGATAGGAAACCTGGAGGAGCAGTTGGAAGAGAGCTGGTATGTGTCACTGTTTTCCCCACTTCTGCCCTGGATACTCCCAGACTGTTCTCTACAGCAGCCAGAGTGATTCTTTTAAAACATTCCGATTATAACACTCCTGTTCAGATTCCACTAATACCTTACCATCTGTCTTATAGTAGCCGAGAGGTCCCTGAGTTTCAGTCCACTATTTTTATCTTTAACTTCATCTTCTGCTATTCTCCTCTCCATTCTTTTCCAGCCTCATTGGGTCTCTTTGCAGTGGCTCATAAACAAAAGACACATTTCCACCTCACCCTTGCTTGGGCTCTTCTCTCTGCCTGGAACATTGTTTTCTCAAATGTCCATTGGGTGCCCCCTCCACCCCTACCTTCAAGAATAGCTCAAATACCATCTTCTCAGTCATTCCCTGACCATTTGTTTAAAATTGCAATTGCCCCTTTCCCACTTTGTGCTCTGTCCTCTTTTCTGCTTTATTTTTCCCTGGAATACTCACATTGCTACATAAGGTATTTATGTAAGGTAGTTAATGTCTCCTTCTTTCAATTAGTTTGTATGTTCTATGAGAACAGTTGCGTGTGTGTGTGTGTGTGTGTTTTAATCTGTTTTGTTCACTGCTGTAGCCCTAGGGCCTACAGCAATGCCTGGTGCCTAGTACAAGTTGGTGCTCAGCAGATTGAATAGGTGAGTGAATGAATGGATCATAAGAGCCTTTCCTATAGTGAAGAAATAAAGTTTTAGTTATAGGTGTACAGATAAGTATTTTTTGGTCTGTTCTCTTTTTTCCTGATGATATTTTTGTAATCATGTTGTATAACTTCTGAGACTTCCCTCATAAAAGGAATATATAAATTAAGACTTCATTTTTTACAATTAGAATTTTTGTCCAAATAGGTTTTGTTTTGTTTTGTTAAGACGATAATATAGATTGCAATAAGCTAGTCAGAATAACGTGTATCTAGAAAGACACTGTCAGACTGTGTCTTGACTGTGGAAGAAATGCTTACGTTTAAGCATCCCCCAAACTTGCCTTACACCTCTCCTGAGGAGCTCATTCCATCCAAGCCCAAACATATAAACATCTCTGCACCACAAATATCTTTTTTATCTTTTTCAGCATCTCAAGGGAGGTAGTGGCTTTTCTGTCTATCTTTCCCTCATCTCAGTCGCATGTCAAGGGAGACAATAGCCGAGCATATTAGTGTGGTTTGTGGAGGCGAACTACCTGGGCTCAAACCCTGGTTCTGCATTTACAGCTATTTAACTTGCACTGTCTGTTACTGCCAGCTGCCCGATGCATTGTCCTCATCAGACTTGCTCCTGGGTATGTGTTCAGCTGAATGAGTTAATGTGTGTGTGAGTTCAGACATGTAATGTGCTTAGTACAGGGACTGGCACATTGCGGTGGCTCAGTAAATACAAGCTGCTTTGTATTGTTACCACTTACTCCCTCTGCTTTCTCATGGACACTGCCTGTTCTTTCATTTCTCTCTGTCCCTGCTCTGCATTTGCCCTTTTTCTTTCATTCTCTCTCTCTTTCTCTTTTTATTTTTTAATATTTACTTGAGAGAGAGAATGAGGGAGAAAGTATGAGCTGGGGAGGGACAGAGAGAGAAAGAATCCCAAGGAGGGTCCTTGCTGTCAACACAGAGCCCAACGCAGGGCTTAATCTCATGAACCTGAACTGTGAGATCATGACCTGAGCCTAAGAATCAGATGCGTAACCGACCTAGCCACCCAGGCGCCCCTATTTTTTTCTTTTTTCCTTTCCTTTTCTTTCATTTCTTTTTCTTTTCTTTCCTTCTCTTTTCTCCCTTCTGTTCCCTTCCCTTCCTCTGACTTTTCCTTTCCTGACTTTCAAACATGTTTAAATTGTTTCTACCTGAAAAACTAATCAAAACACCTTCCCCTTGAACATTATCTCCTCTCAGTCATTTTCCTTTCTCTGTCTCTTCACATCCAGGATAATTGAATCCACTTCATCACTTTCCATGTTTAGTCACTTCAGTCTGGCAACTCAGCAGTGGCTCTAACTGAAATCGTTAGTAGCCACCTGCTTCAGTGGACACTTTGGACCCCTCATCTTATTGGACTTTTTACAGTTTGCTCCACTGACCATTCCTTCCTTATTTTAAAGTCTCTGCTCTTTGACTGGAACTCTCATGTCCCCTTATTGTTCCTAACCTTCTTAATGCTGTGGTACAGTTTGCCCTGTGACTCTTCTTTCTTCACTGACTTTATATTTGCTGTACATTGTGATGTCTTGAAAAGGAAATAGGCCTTGGAGTCAGACAAGCTTGTCCAGCTTTGTCATTTTTCCAATGTTAGTTGGGAAAATTACCTACCTTTCTACATTCTGTAATACATTGCTGGGGTGATCATGAAGAATTTAAATTAGGTAGTTTATCTGCTACTTTATTGTGTTTCTGGGTGCAGAAGAGACTTTAATGCTTAAAAGGGCTCCATGCTGATTCTAATACTTTGGAAATAAAATTCATAAAATCATTTTTTTAAATTATATCTGGTTTATATGATGTGGTAGATATCACGACTGTCCATCAGTATCGTGTTTCTAAAACTGTGGCAAAACCTTGAATTTAAATATGCCCATGTGACTTTTTTCTAGCCAATTAAACATGAGTAGAAGTGTATCAATTGTGAGTAGAAGGATTAGGAGTTATTCTTCCTCTCCTCTTACCAGATGCCATAGTAAGTAGTGATAGTTTAAATGATAGAGCCTCCATCAGCCTGGGTCACTGAGTGAGGAAGACGTGAAGCATAGACGCTTTACTAATCTATGATGTACATGTACAAAATAATTCTTTGTTATTTTTAACTAATGGATTTTAGGGACGCTTGTTATTACAGCATAATGCAGCCTAACTGAATTAATACATACAGGGACAGTGACATTGAATGTTATCAGTAGTTGGCTGTTGGAAAATGGTTACTGAAACCCTTTCCTATCTGCATGCCAATTTGATCTTGTCTTTTTGTTCTATTTTACTGGATCCTGAGTGGTTAAGTGACTAGATATCATTGCTTATGCTAAAAATGGTCCTGGGTCAGTAACTGCATTTAGACTGGGAGAAATTGTAAATAGACTGAAAATACATGATAGGGATGCTGTACGCAGCTCTAGGGTTCCCTGAGTATAATGATTTATAAATGGCAGTCCTTTGTGGGAATTCTGAAAGCAATGGCTGTGAAGTATAAGAGGTACCATTCCTTTGGGGCATGAAGCTTTGAAGCTGGGGTAGGTCCTTTCTGCCCACCATATCTTGTTTCTTCCTGTGTGAGCTGTTACCTAGTGAGGCGAAGAGAAGAGCTCTAAATATCCGTATGTATGCACTACTGCACGGGGAAAGTCACGTAAGCACTCTGATCAGGGAGGGATGTCTGCTTCTGTCCTATATCCTCTAAATAGACTGGTGCTATGTGTGGCCTTTGGCAGTTTTGTGAGTCTGAAACTTCAGTTGAGCCTTGAGAAGGCTCCCTGATGATTTTTGCCACAACGTTTGACATTGGTAACTAACTGCATGAAGTATTTTAGGCTCCTTTGTTTCATGGACTGTTTAAGAAAACAATAGTGACTTTTAGCCCTTCCTGTAAAAAGAACAGACCTCAGCCAGCTCCACAATAGGGTGCTTTTTGCCGATCTAGAAATGCTTGGTGTTAAATAGTATATTGTGAACAGCCTTTACCAATTTCCCTCCTCCTCTGTTCCATCAGGTTCTGCTATACAGACAGTCTTAGTGCCCTAACTGAAGCTCTTTTTCTTCATTGAGCTAAAATTTACATTGATTTTTTTTCCTGGTTATGTTATGATGTGTTTGTTTTCCTGGCTAGACTAAGCTCTTCAAAGCAGGGAACAAATTTGTTTCTGCTCACCATTGTATGCTAGTAGTGTATGGAGAGGTAGGGTATACAGATACAGGTATATATGGTAGAATGCATGTGTGTGTATTTTGCATATAGGTTTGGGTTCTTTGTGAAAAGCAATAAAAATTGACTTTGGCTAAATTTAGCTGAACAGGAAGTTATTAGAAGGATATTGATAACTCACTAGTTTTCTAAAAAATGGGCCACAGAAGCTAGCAGAGGAACCATTGGTCCTGTGTTTTACTGCTGCTGGAATCACTGTTGCTGAGCATGGAACAGCAGCAGGAGAATAATTTCTTACACATCCCTGTCTCTATGCATCACTTGCTAGAGATTCAAAGCTTTTGTGGTAGTATCTGAAGGCCTGAGTCTATGTCTCCTGCCTGTGAAAGTCAGGAAAAGCCTGGCTTCTCTCACACAACTAAGAAAAGATAGATTATAAGCTTGTGTCAGGAAACAAAACTTAGCGTCCTTCAAAAGAAGAAAAAGTATAGAAGCAAGAGGGTGCCTTTTTTTCTTTTTGGTTGGAAAATAAGGTAATAGAAAGAAAACATCGTTTAAGAATAAATAGTGTATCTTCACAAAACTAAACTCAAAATGGATGAAAGACCTAAACGTGAGACAGGAAACCATGAAAATCCTTGAGGAGAAAGCAGGCAGAAACCTCTTTGACGTTGGCCACAGCAACTTCTTACTCAACACCTCTTCGGAGGCAAGGAAACAAAAGCAAAAATGAACTGTTGGGATCTCATCAAGATGAAAAGCTTCTACACAGTGAAGGAAACAATCAGCAAAACTAAAAGGCAACCGACAGAATGGGAGAAGATACTTGCAAATGACATATCAGATAAAAGGTTAGTATCCAAAATCTATAAAGAACTTACAAAACTCAACACCCAAAAAACAAATCATCCAGTGAAGAAATGGGCAAAAGACGTGAATAGACACTTCTCCAAAGAAGACATCCAAATGGCCAGCTGACACATGAAAAAATGTTCAACATCACTCATCATCAGGGAAATGCAAATCAATACCATCTCACACCTGTCAGAATGGCTAACAGTAACAACTCAGGCAACAACAGATGTTGGCGAGGATGTGGAGAAAGAGGATCTCTTTTGCACTGCTGGTGGGAATGCAAACTGGTGCAGCCACTCTGGAAAATAGTATGGAGGTTCCTCAAAAAATTAAAAATAGAACTACCCTACAAACCAGCAATTGCACTACTAGGTATTTATCTAAGGGATACCAGTATGCTGTTTTGAAGGAGCACATACACCCCAATGTTTGTAGCAGCACTATCAACAATAGCCAAAGTATGGAAAGAGCCCAAATGTCCATCAATGGATGAATGGATAAAGAAGATGTGGTGTGTGTGTGTGTGTGTGTGTGTGTGTGTGTGTGTGTACATATTACTCGGCAATCAAAAGAATGAAATCTTGCCATTTACAACTACATGGATGGAACTAGAGGGTATTATGCTAAGTGAAATTAGTCAGAGAAAGACAAATATCATATGACTTCACTCATATGAGGACTTTAAGATACAAAACAGATGGATATAAGGGAAGGAAAGCAGAAATAATATAAAAACAGGGAGGGGGACAAAAATCTAAGAGACTCTTAAATATGGAGAGCAAACAGAGGGTGGTTGGTGGGGTTGTGGGAGGGGGAGGGGCTAAATGGGTAAGGGGCATTAAGGAATCTACTTCCGAAATCACTGTTGCACTATATTCAAACTAACTTGGATGTAAATTAAAAAATAAGTAAATTAAAGAATACATGGTGTATCTATTACTGAGTGATAATTTATGGGCTAATTTTATTTTCAGTGTTTACCAAAGATGTAACTGGATGCTTAGACAGTGTATAAATTTGTTGGAAGGTGATTTCACTGTAGCTGGTCACATACATTAAGACACATAGTAGTAGCTAAGGAAGGAAGTCTGGATTTTGTCTTAAAGACAGCATAGCACTTAAAGAAACTAAAGAAGCTCTTAAACAAAAAGATAAATATGCTTAGTGTGCTTTCCTTCCTACTCCAGGGCATGATTTTGGGTAGGTGGAGAGGAGGGAAGATTTCAAAAATATTTTTGGAAGACCAATCTACATTTATTTTATTTGAATTCTGAGTGGTAGACACAAATACATTTATACCGAAATAAAGAAGGCATAACTGGGAAGTATCGAACTCTGCCTGGTGCCTTTGAGGAAGGCTTCCCAGGTCACTTGGTGACATATGATCTAGCTAATGAAAAAGGAAATGGAATTCACTACATATAGAAGAGGGTTCCAAGTAGAGGAAACAGTATGTGCATAGATTAGTAAAAGATGTTTATGAATGAAAAGTAATTCTGTGTGACCCACATACGTGGAATCTGTATGTGAGTATAAAGTTTCTATGTGTAGTGTGAGGGCATTGAGGGCATGATGAGAAATGAAAGTGGAAGTAAGCTGAGGAGACATCTAAATGAAGGCACTCTAGGGGCACCTGGGTGTCTCAGTCAGTTAAACATCTGATTTTGGTTCAGGTCATGATCTCATGGTTCTTGAGTTCAAGCACTGCATTGGGCTCCGCACTGACTGTGTGGAGCGTGCTTGGGATTCTCTCTCTCCCATGCTCTCTGTCCCTCCCCCTCGCTCCCTCTCTCTCTCAAAATAAATACAAAAACTAAAAAAGTACCCTAGCAGTCAACCCAAATCCATTGACTGTAAAGCCTAACACACGTAGAACACTGTATTAAAAATGAAAAGATCTAGATCTCAGTGGGTAGACCTTGGTTCCTTGCCCAACTAAGTACACTTGACATGAACGTTACCTAGAAAATAACACTTTCAGCAATTTTACTAGTCATTATTTTCAGTAGAATTTTATGTTATATGAAATAATGAATATTGCCCTGAATATCTTCAAAATATTATACATATGCCTTTCAAACAATAAGGGAAAATGGAGGGTTCTGTGATTAAAAGTTTAATTTAGTAGAAAACTCAGTGCAAGGTGGCAAGCTTAATTGATTTTTGAATGATATTTATGTATTACAGAGCCTGCAGGAACAAAAGGAAACCTCAGTCTAAAATTTCTTATTTCTTAGATTTGTGAAGTTTTGCTCTTACATATGTTGTTGAGGACTTTCTTTCAAGCTACTGACTTGTGCTTCTCATCTTTTTGTTGTTGTTGTTAACTTTAAACATAACCTTTATTTCATTTCTAGTTGTATTTTTTTGTGTGACTTTTTATTTTTCTTTTTCCTGCTGGTTTTCTTGACTTTATATGTAAACGGAGCCAAAGCTAGAATGTAAAAGGGAAAGCCTAGTGTCTTTCAAATGTTTTACATACTTGTGTAGTGATTGAAATAGTACAATTGGATTTTTTTAAACTAATTTTTTTGTTTGTTTTTTTGAGACAGAACACAAGCGGGGGAGAGGGGTAGAGGGAGAGAGAGAGCGAATCTTAAGCAGGGTTTAAGATCAATGTGGGGCTCCATCCCCCAACCCTGGGTCTGAGCTAAAATCAAGAGTCAGATGCTCAACCAACTAAGCTGCCCAGGCGCCCTGCCCTCTTGAATTTTTTAAACCCTTTGATCTAGTGACTGCACATCATTAGTAGGTTTTAACCAAGGTCTGCATAATGGCTGAAACTGATTTTTCCCTATTTGACAGAATAGTATGAACTTTGAACCATTGTGGAATTAATGAAACAAAAGGTCATTTAGGGTATGAAGATGACTGATAACGTAGAAAACACAGTTAATTTATCTGAATAGGGATGTGGAAAACTAAGACTTAAGAAAAAATTAACGTATACTTTAATATATTTTAGAAGTAAAAATATTCTAAAATGTATTATATTGAGATGCAAAACAACATCAAGAATATTCATGTAGCAGGATAGATGTGGTCTGTTTTCTCTATTTTGTCTTCATGCCTGAATTGATTTCTTGTTGTCGTAACAACTTACATTAAACTTGGTGGCTTAAAATAGCACAATTTTATTATCTTTAGTTCTGGAGGTCAGATGTCCAAATGGGATTTGCGTTAAATCAGTGTTTTTATCAGTGCTGCGTTCCTTCTAGAGGCTCTAGGGAAGAATCTGTTTTGGTACCTTTCTAGCTTCTAGAGGCCTCCTGCATCCTTGGTTTGTGGTTCCTTCCTCCATCGTAAATGCCAGCAGTGGCTAATCTGGTCTTTCTCAGGCTACATCATCTGACACTGACTCTTCTGCCTCCTCTTGTGATTACATTGAGCCTGCTAAAATAATCCAGGGTAATCTTCCACTTCCGAGTTCCTTAATCTAATCACATCTGCAAAGTCCCTTTTGCCATGCAAGGACACGTTCACATGTAAAGTTCTGGGGATTAGGACACGGACATCTTTGGGCATGGGAGCATTATTCTGTTACCACAGTGCCCTTTTATATATTTTGTTGTTTGATACTGGTTACACTGCAAGCTACTTTGGGGCAAGGGGCATGCTTACATAAGTAGGTCTTGTTCCCTCTTATCCTTTTTTGCGTTGGCTCTGTGGGTATAAGGAATGCAAATTTGACTTAGAAGAGGTAAGCCCAGGGTCTGGCTCTGACACTCATTAGATACGACCTTGGGCAAGTGACTTAAGTTTGCCAGGGGTAATACCTACCCCTAAGGGTTGTCATGGAGAGCAAGTGAGATGCCTGAAGGTATTTTAAAGAAAGAAGAGGCATACAAGTAAAGAAAAGGTTGTTTATATCGTGCCCAGACAACAGTTGTGGGGAAGTGAGTAATTATGGAAAATGAAAGAAATAAAGATAATTGTAGATATTCTTAAGTGGGTTATATCTGGGTTTGCATTTTAACCTGTTATGGTGACATTTGGGAAAATCCTCTTCTTGCTTTCCTTTTCTATGAAGCGGATGTTATGAACAGACTGACTACTGCCCCGTTTCCTCAGTGATGAGTCTTTTCCGAAAAGATTGCACTGATGATCAGCACTGACAGGAAAACCTGGCCAAAGTCTCTGTTTAGAAATACGGCTTCCCTGCATGATTGTTAAATATGTCTCTTAAAAACAGGAGAAGCTTCTACATTTGTGTTCCAAATTCAGTGAATGAGTGTCACCTCTCATTAACAGTATCTGTCCTAGAGAAGGTCACAAGTCAGGTTACTCCCCTGTCTACCCAAAACAGTTTGCTGGAACACTCAGCACTTATTCCCAGAAGGGCCTGGCTGTAGGCTGTGGGCAAACCCACAAACTGGCCTTGCTGGTTCTCTGGTAAAGAAAACGCTGTGGAATATTTTCTAGATGTTATTACTACACTTTGTATTTAATAGCAAATAGAAAACTTTCAGCTGCTCTCTGGCCTCTGTGCCATTCAATTTCGCATTCATCGCAATAAAAATAATCAGGCCGTCTCAAAAACAGCTTAAGTTTGACTTTGTACATTTTCTTTCAGTGTTGCGTCTAGGTCTTTCTACAGTTGTGACAGGACTACAGATTAGGAAGTTAAAAACACAAAGAAAAACAGAGTCCCTACCCTTGTTAATACAAAATAAATCTAAGGAATTTTTTTTTTCAAAGTAGGCTCTAGGCCCAACGTGGGGCTTGAACTCATGACCCCAATATTAAGGGTCGCATGCTGTGCCCACTGAGCCAGCCAGACACCCCCAGGAATTTGTGTTTCGTGAATGAAACTGTTTCTCTTGGTATAACCTGTCATCCCTTGGTGCAGAATTCTATTAATGGGAGAGCTGGGAGGCAACCTAAAAATCAATTAATCTAATTCTTTTATTACTAGTCAACTAATACTCATGCAGTTAGTAACACTTTAAATGTTTCACCAAAAGTAGATTCATAGGGTCCCTTAAAATCCATCTTTTCCCTGGCTCGCTTTGACCTGACTCATTATTTTAAGACTTAACTTGACTCGGCTTTTTTTTTTTTTTTTTTTTAAATCTTCAGTAAAGACTTGGTGTTTAAAACTGTTAAATGCTTTCAGGATCATTCCTTCTCATCTCTAGGAAAAAACAAACCAGCATTGATAAAGCAATGGATGTTTTCAAAGGGCCTGTATTCTTTGTGCTGGCTCCAGCAGAGCCATCAGAATTACTCATGGAAGGAGAAGGAGATTTTGATTCTTTGTTCCTTGTGGTAGTCATAACTCAGTAAATAAATAAATACCAACCCCAGAGAAACAAGCTTCATCATGTTTTCTTCTGGCTCTACTTTTGACTCTCTTCTTGTTTGCTTTTGGAAAACAATTACATTTAATTTTATGCAAAAGATGTTTCTCGACACCTCTGTGTTAGAATTAGTAACAGTTTCTCATGTTCATAGATTGTGATTTCAGAACTTATTTTTATGTTCACAAATAATTAGTTTTTCAGTTGTCTGTAACTCCAAACACTTTGAGGTTAGGGATTTTTCTCTCGTGTTTTGAGTCAATACAATTATGCTTCTAGAGACTTTTAAAGACATTTTGAAGTTTATAAAGCAAATCACCCTTCCATTAATACTAATATCTAACTGCTACATATTATCTATCAGAATTTCTTAAATTAAGAAACTGTAGGGACACCTGGGTAGCTCAGTTGGTCAAGCACCTGACTTTGACTCAGGTCATGATTTTGCAGTTCTTGAGTTCGAGCCCCATGTCAGGCTCTGTGCTGACAGATCGACGCCTGGAGCCTGCTTTGGATTCTGTGTCTCCCTCTCTCTCTGCCCTCCTCCACTCGCACTCTGTCTCTTTCTCTCTCTCTCTCAAAAATAAATAAGCATTAAAAAAAAAAAAAAAGAAACTGTATTTTGTTACTAAGTCAAATCATTAACCTCCATTTTGGTCTTCAGTAATTTCTAGAATTTTGATTTTTATTTTTTTTTGATGAATTATATTTTGCAATATTCTGCTCTATAGTTTGACTCTAAAACAGAATAGAGGAATAAGAATAGTAAGGTTTATTCAGTTTACTAAATTTTCTTGAATTTTGTGAGCTAAAACTGCTTTAATGTGTGGGAGATGAAAGCGTGACCATAATAAAGTCGATTAGGAGGGGATGTAGAAGCTCATAACTAAAGCTTTATATGTGAAGATTAGTGGATATATATCCACACTACTTTTTTCGTCACCTTTGAAACATACAAATAATTCATATTCATTGATTGAATAATTAAGAAAACATCAAGAGGTAAAAAAATCCCAACCACCCAGGAAACTAGTGTCCATAAGATATATTTGTATGTGTGTGTATAGCATGTTTGTGTATGTATCTTGTGGCCTATGTATATACTTTGTGTGTGTGTGTATGTGTGTGTGTGTGTGTGTGTGTACACAAATACATAAAATTATAACTTGGTCAGTCTACTATTGGACATTTTGCTGCTTTTGAAAACTATTGTTAACAAAGCAAACATGCTTATTAAGGCTTGTTGGTATTTTTATTTAGGATTTTTAGAAATGAGACTTAGAAGCCAATGAAATAAATGTGTTTTTTAACATACTTCTGATACATATTTGCTAAGTAGGAAAAAAATGATAACAACCTATCCCTGAACCAGATGTTCCTAGGCTTTCTTAGTCCCACAGGTGAAACATTTGTTTTAATTTATATTTCTGATTTCTAGTGAGGTTAAGTCTTTCCTCATGTTTATTAGCTCTTTGTATTTTTTTTTTTTTTTGTATTATCTGTTCTTACTCTTTTTTTAAATAATTTTTTTAATGTTTTTTTTTTTTAATTTTTGTGAGAGAGAGAGTATGAGTCGGGGAAGAGCAAAGAGAAGGAGATACAGAATCCAAAGCAGGCTCCAGGCTGTGAGCTGTCAGCACAGCCCGATGTGGTGCTCAAATCCACAAGCCATGAGATCATGACCTAAGCCGAGGTCTGTAGCTCAACTGACTGAACCACCCAGTCTCCCCTGTTCTTATTCTTGATCTGTTACCCGACTAATGCATCTGTTTATTTCTGTCCATTTTGAAAAGAGGTCTTTATTATATATACATTTTTGCTTAGTGTTGCAGCTGTCTTTGCACTTGACAAGTTTGTCATTTGCTTTTTAAAAAAAATTTTTTTAAATGTTTTTATTTATTTTTGAAGGAGAGAGAGAGAGAGACAGAGCATGAATGGGGTAGGAGCAGAGAGAGAAGGAGACACAGAATTCGAAGCAGGCTCCAGGCTCTCAGCTGTCAGCACAGAGCCTGATGCAGGGCTCGAACTCACAAACTGTGAGATCATGACCTGAGCCGAAGCCGGATGCTTAACAAACTGAGCCACCCAGGTGCCCCCGTCATTGCTTTTTAAAACAGCTTTATTGAGATATAATTTACCATAAAATTCACCTGTGTACCATTTTTAAGTGTACAATTCAATGAATTTTACTATATAGTTTTATAGATACAATGTAATTCCAGAGCATGTATCTCACCTTGAAAAGAAACACCTCATGTTCATTATCAGCCACTCTCGCATTTGCACCCCTAACCCTAAGTAGTCACAAATCTACTTTCTGTGTCTGTATATATCCCTTCTCTGGATATTTCATATAAATAGAATGATACACTATGTGGTCTTTTGCGTCTGGCGGTTCATCCACATGTGTAAATGCTCGTTTCCTGTTCTATTGCCCAGAAGCATTCCTTGATCCCTTCCTTGTTTATCCTGTCACCAGTAAATGTACATTTGGGTTGTTTCTACTTTTTGGTTCCTGTAAACAATGCTGCTATGAACATTCACGTACGAGTCTTTGGGCATATGTTTTTGTTTCTCTTGGATGAATACGTATGAGTGGAATTGTTAGGTCATATAGTAACTCTGTGTTTAACTTTTCAAGAAGCTGCCAAACTATTTCAAAAATTGACCACACCAATTTTACATTCCTGCTAGCAGTGTGTGAGGATTCCAGTTTCTCCACATTGGTATGGACGTGTTATTTTATCTTTTTTTAATTCCAGCCATCCTAGTGAGTATGAAAGTGGCATTTCATTGTGATTTTGATTTGTGTTGGCCTGACAGCTAATGATGTAGAACATCTTTTCAGGTACTTGTTGGGCATCTGTTTATCTCCTTTGGAGAAATATCTATTCAGGTTGCTTGTCTATTTTTAACTGGGTTTTAAAAAAAACCTTTAGTTGCAAGGAGAAGGGGTTTGTGTGTGTGTGTGTGTGTGTGTGTGTGTGTGTGTATGAGTGTTCATTGTGGATACAAGTCTCCTTTTGAAAATAGGCTTTGTTGATATTTTCTCATTCTGTGGGTTGTCTTTTCACTTTTCTGTATGATATTTTTTGAAGGTCAAAAGTTTAAAATTTTGTTAAGTCTAATTTATCAACCTTTTATCTCTTGGACTTTGGTTTTCTAGATCTTGCCTTATGTAAATTTGAAGGTTTATTCCTGTTTTCTTATAGCATTTTATAGGTTTAGCTCTCTTACTTTAAGTCTGTGATCTATTTGTGTTTGTTTTGCTTTGGTAAGGTTTAAGATAGGGTTCCTCATGAATCTTTTTGCCTATATAAGGCTATCCAATTGTCCCAGCACCATTTGTTGAAAAATACTATTTCTTTCCCATTGAATTTTCTTGGCACCTTTAAAAAAATCAGTTGACTATAAATGTAATAGTGCCATTGATGTTAAACGGTGCTATATGTATTATTAAAACACACTGCTCATTTTAAGTCACCATTGGCTATAATACACACTCAGATTTCAAAGATGTTAATCGTATCTTAATATTTGCAGTTCCAAATCAGTACAATACATTATTTTACAATAGCATTAGGTTACAAATACCAGCACTGTCTGACCACCTCTTCATTGTTTTCTCTCAGATTTCTTTTATAGCATTTGTGACTTTCTGGAAGTATCTTATATAATTATTTGTTTATTATGTCTCATGTCTCTCCTTGATAGCAGGGACCTTATCTGTCTCATTTACTGCTATATTCCTTGCATGTATACATAAGAGGTACATGATCTATTTCTTTAAATGAATGATCAAAGAGATTTCCTCCGGCCTGTTGATTTTCACATAAATAAGCAAACAATATTGGCAGAGTTTTCTTTGAGGCAAATTTGTTGCATGAAGTACAACTGAGCAAAAAGTGATGGTTGAGGTAAAAAGCTGCTTAAAGAAGCCTGTAAATTGTCTATTTTATTAAAGGATGACAGTGGGGTGGCACTGTTTCATTTTGTTTTTATTGAAGTATAATTGATATATTAGTTTCAGGTATACAATATAATGATATATGCAACATAATGTATATATTGCAAAATGATCACTGCAATAGGATTAATTAACATCTGTCACCATACATAGTTACAGAACCTTTTTTTCTTATTCTGAGAGCTTTTAAGATCTACTCTCTGAGTAACTTTAAAATACACAATACAGTATTATTTTATTTTTATTTTTATTTTTATTTTTATTTTTATTTTTATTTTATTTATTTATTTATTTATTTATTTATTTATTTATTTATTATTTTAATGTAAGTTAGCTAACATGCAGTGTATACAATGTGCTCCTAGCTTTGGGAGTAGATTCCCATGATTTGCCGCTTACATATAACACCCAGTGCTCATCCCAACAAGTGCCCTCCTCAATGCCCATCACCCATTTTCCCCTCTCCCCGCCCCTCATCAACCCTCAGTTTGTTCTCTGTATTTAGGAGCCTGTTAACGGTTTTGCCTCCCTCCCTCTCTGTTTAAAACTATTTTTTTCCCCTTCCCTTCCTCCATGGTCTTCTGTTAAGTTTCTCAAGATCCACATATGAGTGAAAACATATGATATCTGTGTTTCTCTGCTGACTTATTTCACTCAGCATAATACCCTCCAGTTCCATCCACGTTGCCGCAAATGGCCAGATCTCATTCTTTCTCATTGCCAAGTAGTATTCCATTGTATATATAAACCACATCTTCTTTATCTATTCATCAGTTGATGGACATTTTGGCTCTTTCCATAATTTGGTTATTGTTGATAGTGCTGCTATAAATATTGGGGTACATGTGCCCCTATGGATTAGCACTTCTGTATACTACAGTATTATTAACTATAGGTATCATGATGCTATATGTTACATTGTGTTCATAGTCACTTTCTTGAGCAAAGAATAAGCTCTCTGAGGGACCTAAATAATTTCATTATTCATAGAGTCCTATAATTATAAATAGGAACCAAATGATTAAAAACAGAAGTAACTTCCAAATAGAGGTTTATTGCCTTGCTTTTCTTATGCTTTGGCTTTATTTTTCACTTTGGCCTTTTCACAAAAGATGACATAATCTTGTTGCTCCAAAGGGTATTCTTTAGGTGTGAAAGGAAGAAACAAAAAACAAAATTGACTCTAGGGTGATAAGGTAACTTTGTCTTAAAAAAGCATCCCCTCCAGAGCAAGCTGAATGTTGACAGTGTCTTCTGAAACACCCTGAGGGAATGAGAGGAAATGAGAAGAGCTGACCATTAAGCAGGGGACAGAGTCTAAAGTTTGCTTTGCTCAATATGCTTCTGTCCTCAAGTCTTCAATCACGGGAGTCTGATAAAATGCCATTGACAGATTTAAAAGCTGGCACAAAAAGATATTAAATTTTCAAGCCTCTACTGATTTACTTGCTAAATAATGTCAAGTTTCTCTGCAACATTTTCCCCTGTGTATTTTTGAAAGTGACTAATAGAGAGTTAGTTTCATGCCACTTTTTTTAATTCAGGGTGGTTTCTTCTCATTTTCACTATGTGTGAGACACTCTTTTCCCCTTTGATTTACTTGGGAGAGCAAGCTAGTCTTCCAAGGTATTTCACAGAACTATGGGTAGAAATCTTTGTGCTTTCTTAACTGTTGCCTGAGGAGACATTTCTTTCATCACTGCAGTATCTATAGTTCTCTGGGTCTAATTTCCCTTCTGAGGTTGGTGGCATGGGCCAAGCAGCCTGTGATGTTCCAGCATCACTTGAAATGGTGACTTCAGGGCTGTGACTCAAAATGTTTACTTCACTGAGGCCCCAGAATAGCTGCCAGTTTTAGCCAGATTATGAATGAACTCCTTGTCAGTTCAGAGAGCACACTTTTCTTTTTTTTCTCCTCACCCCCTTCTTTGTTCACACTTCCTCTGAGCAAAACTTCTGCCTGAGTCAAGCATTTTAAGACTTGGTCTCTGGGAAAAGAGTTAAGATTGATAAAGGAAAACTTCCTGTTTAGGAAACTTCTCAAAAATTGGGTAATCTGAGGTTGTGACCCTGTTGAAACTCAAGACACTTAAAGCAACGGGTAATACATGTTTCCTTGAGGACTCTTGCCTAAGTTTTGGATGCCGATGTATGCCAATGCATTATAACCAAATATATTTTACTCCTTTTGTTTGGTAATATAATTGAAAACACATTTAATCATATGTTACTTAAGACATGGCTGTTTGGTTTTTGGCCATACCAAAGTTTTAGTAAAGCTCCAGGTGTTTCAAATGCATTTTGTGTTATCAAAAAAAGCCGCATTGCCTGATTTTTTTTCACATTTGATTGGTGGTCCTTCACTCTCATTAAAAACTTTTGGGGGAAATAGCTTGCCAAATGGAGAGAGCTATGGATTTTTGTGCTCCACAATATGTGATGATGAAAACAAAACAGAAAATTGTAAAATTTGTAATTCTGTTTCATGACCTTTTCTAGCTTAAGCTAAACCTGTTTATCTGCAAAGGCAGGTATCCTAATCATTATAGCAGTGAATGTTTTTGATTGTTTAAAATAGGAAATAAAACGTGGTAGCGAATGAGAAGCACATGGTGTTAGTGCAGAGCAGTATCCTACCATGTTGCTACCACATGCAGATTTGGAGAAGAGTCTATTTCTTCAGAAAAAAAGGAATCATGGTGACAGTTTTTCAATGGAAAACTGGATAATACTATATAAAGAGGAAACTTCTCTTCAGCCTTCAGGAATACAGTTAAAGAACAATTGCTGGGCATAGAGGGCAATTCAAAAACCCCATGCAGCCCGTTCTTAGCATGGCAGCAAAGCTCTTGACAACCACTCCCCTCCTGATCCTTCTTTCTGGTCATAGCCAACAACTCACAGTTTTGTAAAAAATCCAAGTATATCCACTCTTTAATCTCTGGCCACAAGATTTTCCCTTGGCCCAGAAAGCTTTCTCTTCCTTGTACTCTGCCACCCTCTTCCCGTAACATTTCACATTCCTCTGCCATTGTTCTACCATAAGGGCTTGTTCCTATGATTGTCTCCTTGTTAGGTATTTCCTTAGGGTCAGACACCCTGTTTCATCATGCCTTAGCATCATGAACAGACAGCTACAACTGAAGGTTTTTTCTTTTTTTTAATTTTAAATTTTTAATGTTTATTTGTGTTTGACAGAGAGACAGAGCACTACTAGCGGGGAGGGGCAGAGAGAGAGAGGGAGACACAGAATCCAAAGTAGGTTCCAGGCTCGAAGCTGTCAGCACAGAGCCCGATATAGGGCTTGAACTCATGAACCGTGAGATCATGACCTAAGCTGAAGTTGGACGCTCAACCACTGAGCCACGCAGGAGCCCCACAACTGAAGGGTTTGAATCAATAGTGAAAGGAATAAAAGTTTTTAAGGTTAGGGGCCCATGGTAACAAAGGCTTGCAAATGGGAATGAATGTGACTTGTTCAAGAGACTGGGGGCTGAGGGGAAGGGAACTCTTACATAAAAAATAAATATATCTTAGGGGTCCCTGGGTGGTTCAGTTGATTAAGCATCTGGTTCTTGATCTCAGCATAGGTCTTGATCTCAGGATCATGATTACCAACTAACTAAATAATCAATATATATATTACACACCATTTTCTGGAGGGTTCATCAGTTAATTTAGCAATTAGCCCCTCATTGTTCTCTTTTAATATTGAATCTTCCCTACTATTTTGTTTTTTATGACATTGACATTTTTGAGGAATCTGTATTAGGTCTTGTAGGCAGGAAAAATTGCATTAAGAATATCATGATTTTGGTTCTGCATCATTTTGTTTTTGTAAATGTCAGTTTTAAAGATTATGAGAAATTATATGGAGCCTTAATTTGAATCTTTCTGATGTGGTACAGCCTAAGATTTCCTCTAATAAAGGAAAGCTTTGTGGGGTGCCTGCGTAGCTCAGTTGGTTAAGCATCCAACTTTAGCTCAGGTCATGATCTCCCACTTCATGGGTTTGAGCCCTGTGTCTGGCTCTGTGCTGACAGCTCAGAGCCTGGAGCCTGCTTTGGATTCTGTGTCTTCTTCTCTCTCTGCCTCTCCCCTGCTCAAGTGCTCTCTCTCTCTCTCTCAAAAATAAACATTAACAAAATATATAAAAAAAGAAAAGCTTTGGTTCTAGTTGGACATAGTTTAGGGTCTTGCTGAAAAGGCTTTGTCTTACCTGAAAGCAGAAGCAGGAAGTAGCAGTTCTGAGAATGTTGCACTTTTCAGTTCACATGCATTATTAGCTCATAAACTCAATTCCCTTAGGCTAAGATTACCTGAGTTTATCTGTGGTCTCAAGGGACAGTGAGTGGAAGTGAATCTTTCTGAGCACCAGCTGTTTCTTTCACAGTTGTAGTGTATTTCTCCTGCTGCATTAATATAAGGAGGAAAATAACTTCATTTTCCTTTGTAGAAAGGAATAGAATAGAGTCTGCAGCACAGTAAGAGAACAGGTAGCTTGCAGTGGAATAAAAAGTTTATATTAAGTAACTTGTAACCATACATTTTATGGTTTAAATCCTTGAAAAATTATCAGGTGAACCCAGTCTGCCTAGCGGCTAAGCTTTGTAGTTTTTGGTCAGGCCCTTTTGGAAATAGCAGAATGTATATTACTCAAGCTGTGCTAGGCTATATACTTCAGTAACAACATGCTTTATAAACAAAATCCCACATCTCACTCACTTAAAAAGAAGACTATTTCTTGCTCATGTCATCATTGAGTATGGGGAATTTGGCTGTTCTTACATTTTAAAACCCTTGGCTGAGGGGCGCCTGGGTGGCTCAGTCGGTTAAGCGTCCGACTTCGGCTCAGGTCACGATCTCGGGGTCCGTGAGTTCAAGCCCCGCGTCGGGCTCTGGGCTGATGGCTCAGAGCCTGGAGCCTGCTTCCGATTCTGTGTCTCCCTCTCTCTCTGCCCCTCCCCCATTCATGCTCTGTCTCTCTCTGTCTCAAAAATAAATAAACTTAAAAAAAAAAAAACAAAAAAAACCTTTGGCTGAAGTTTTTTGTACCATGTGATTCCACCATCTATTACAGACTTACGGATGAGAGAGAGAAAACACAAAGTATTCATATCTATTTTTTTTGTTTTGTTTTTTAATGAGTTGATTATTTTAGATTGCACAAATAAGTGATATAATGAAGTATTTGTCTTTCTGTGTCTTAACTTATTTTACTTAGCCTAAGTCTCTAGATCCATCCATGTTGTCTCAACTGGCAGGATCTTCTTCTTTTTTATGGCTGAATAATCTATTGTATGAATATGCCACATTTTCTTTTTTATTCATCTTTCTTTTTTTTTTTTTAAGTTTTTTTTTAATGTTTATTTATTTTTGACAGAGAGAGAGGGAGAGAGACAGATCACGAGCCGGGGAGGGGCAGAGAGAGAGGGAGACACAGAATCCGAAGTAGGCTCCAGGCTCTGAGCTGTCAGCACAGAGTCCAATGCGGGGCTCGAACTCACAGAACACGAGATCATGACCTGAGCCGAAGTCACGCTCAACCGACTGAGCCACCCAGGCGCCCCTTTTTTTATTCATCTTTCAATAGATATTTAGGTTGCTTTCATGTCTTGACTATTATGAGTAATGCTACAGTGAACATGGGAGTGCAGATACCCCTTAGAGGATAATAATTTCATTCCTTTGGATATATACCCAGAAGTTGGATTCCTGGGTCATGCAGTGGTTCCACATTTAATTTCTTGAGTAACCTCCATAGTGTTTAATAGCTGTATCAATTACATTTCTACCCACAGTGTACAGGGATTCCCTTTTCTCCACATCCTTACCAACACTTGTTATCTTAGGGGTTTTGTTTTGTTTTGTTTGGATAATTGCCATCCTAACTGGTGTGAGATGATATCTTATTGTGGTTTTGATTTGCATTTGCTTAGTGATTAGTGAGCTCATATCCACTTTTACTTGAACAGGAAGCAACATCTGCCACTTTTGCTCTTAGCTTCGTGGCAAGAACTAGTTATGTGGCTTTAACGTAACTGTGGGAGGATGGGAAATGTAAGTGAGTCCATGGACTGATTAGTGACCTGTGTGTCACTGACATGTAGTGTTCCCAGTGATGATGGCTTGGTGAACACAGGCTTCAGAGGCAAGCCAACCATACTGTTGGGAAACTTTGGTTTTCATGGTGAAGGGCATATACTGGCTAAGTTCCATTTCTCCTTCCCCCCTACTTATAAAAATGTGTTTTTGTGACCACTGACAAAAATCAGCTGTATTAAAAGTACAGAAAGAGGCCTTTGGAGATTCACACATTAAAGAAAACTTTTTTAAAATAATGAAAAAGAAGAATAGTATAGTGAACAGTATTATATCCTTTACCTTGTCTGTATTACATCTAGAATTATTGAAATTCTCAATTAATCTCAAGGTTAATCTCAATCTTCAGTTGGTTTTAAGTCTCCAGAATGGAACTGAATAACCATAAGTACTACCTTAGATGAGTGAGATTTAGGAAATAGATTTAACATGAACCTTGTGATGACTATTTACATATTGGCTGGCAGTCTTAAAATTGATCCTTGTCTGCTATATTTTGTCCAGTATAGTTCTTGAAATATATGTTTGTAAAGAATGATTATTATAAATAGATTTTAAGAGGAACATACTAGACTTTAGTCTCTCAAGAAAAATAGTCTCTCCTTCCCCAAATGCTTTATGGATATGTTTCCATAATTCTTTCCTTGATCAATTTAAGAGCTTTTCCATGGAAAGGATTTTTTTTTAATGTTTATTTATTTATTTTTGAGAGAGAGACAGAGAGAGAGAGAGAGAGAGAGAGAGAGAGAGAGAGAGATGTGCATGTGAAAGAGAGTGTGAGCAGGGAGAGGCAGAGAGAGAGGTAGAGAGAGAATCCCAAGCAGGCTCTGTGCTGTCAGCATGGAGCTGGATGTGGGACTCAATGTTGTGGACAGTGAGATCATGACCTGAGCCAAAATCAAGAGTCAGACGTTTAACTGACTGAGCTACCCAGGCACCCCTCATGGAAAGGATTTTTCTTTTCTTTCCTTTTCTTTCCTTTTCTTTTCTTTTCTTTTCTTTTCTTTTCTTTTCTTTTCTTTTCTTTTTTTTCTCTTTTCTTTTCTTCTTTCTTTCTTTCTTTCTTTCTTTTTAATTTGCAATACTTTACGTGGGTGGCTAGTACATTGGGAATCATTTTCTCGAAAGTGTAAACTGAAAATAAATATTTGCATGTAGTGTACCAAATCTGATTCTTTTTCCCACCAGCCAGATCATGTCTCCTAGATTCTAACCCCTGTGTTATAATGCCACTTGGCTATCTTTGTCTTTTACTTTAGTCTTTTACTACTCGTGTTTTACAAAGGCCTTTTGTTTTCATAAATACATTTATATCATAGAACTTTCAGGAGCACAGTAGGTAATTATAAGTGTTTAATAGTTATCTTATAATTTAGCCACTGGGAAACTTTACTTAGTATTACCTTTTCACATCTGCATTACAGTTAATGGGGGTTAATAACAACCCTGGGACACTTCTAGTCATCCTGTATTTTATTTCTTTGGTTAGTTGAAAGTTCCTGATATTCATCAAGTACACGAGATAAATAGCTAATGTGGCATTTGATTAATCAAATTTGGTTAATCAAAGGCATACTCTTTGTGTGTCTGGATTGAAATAAACTCTGTTATACTAAGAATATATTTTTTTCTTAGGCAACAGAGATTATGCCAAGGATGATCCATTGGAGTTTAAGTCCCACCAGTGGTTTGGAGCATCTGTGAGATCAAAACAGGATAAAATTTTGGTAAGTCTTTTGGATATTTACTTGTAGGTGAGTTTTGTCAATTTATGTGGAAACACAGAAAAGTTTCTGCTTGAAAGCTAGTAGTAAAACTCAGTGTGCTCAGGAGTACAGGACAAGATGAGATAAGATAACCCTGATCAAAGGCCGTCCTATCAAAGATCTTCTCTGTCCTGCCCTTCACAGACTTGCTTTCTGATACTTTCCACCTTCATTCCTGCCTTGTTACCTTCTCCACTCTTGTTGATCCTTCCCCTCAGGGTGTTTCTGTCCAGCCGGGTTCAGGATGAGTGTGCCTGTGATTAATCACAGGCACTAATACCTCTTTTTAAAAACACAGCAGCCTTCCCTTTGCCTCTTTCCCCTGCTATGCCACATTCCTTGCTCCTCTTTTCAGAAACTTTTTCAGTGTTTTCTTCAGTTATCCCCTCTACTTCTTCACTGCCTGTTCTTTTCCCAACCACAGTCAAGCTCAGGTAGGCATGGCTAAAGTCACCCTTGGCTTTCAGGTCACTGAAATCACTGGTACTTGTTGAATGTTTCTTGCCACTCAGCACCATTCAACGAGGTCAGTTAGCCCATTCTTTTTGAACTGCTTTTCTTCCCTTGGCTTCTGGAACACTGTACTTTCTTGGTTTTCTCCCATCTCCCTGCCTGATCCTCACTGTCTTTTTGAGCAGCTCCTCTTCGCTCAGTTTCTAAGCGTTGAGTGTCCTACGCTGGGTTCTGGGCCACCATCTTCTCTAACTACACCTTTTACCTGGCTGTTCCTATCCTGTCCCATGGCTGTAAATACAGTCTATATGTCATAATCCCTAAAGCTATATCTCTATTTCTTAATTCTCCCTGGATTTTCAGAGTGTTTCCAAACTAGCTATATGGCATTTCCATTTGGATATCTCCTGTGTTACTCAAAATGAACATAGCCAAAATAGAACTCTTGTTACCCTTCATCAGAAAGGAAAAAACACAAAGTTAATGCTCTCCATATGAAACTTCCCCAGCCTGTTTACAGCCGTGACTCTCTATCCCCTCCACCAGCAAGCCCTATCAGTTCTGCCTCCAGAATGTATCCCACATCCATCTAGAAATCATCACCTGCACTGTTTCCACCCTGTACCCAGCCACTATTGTAACCTCCCCGGGTTCCTGCAGTGGCGCATCTCCTCTTTCTGCTTCCTCTCCTGCAGTCCATCCTCTGTGGTTCCTCCTCTGCAATCCTTTTTCCAGAGGAGGCCCAGAGTGAACCAGAGCATTTCATCTTCTTAATTAAAACCGTCAGGTGGTTTTCCATCACTCATAGAGTTCAAATCCCTGCTTATCCTGGCTTATAAGCATCCCCACAACCAGGTCACTGGCTCTTGTCTCTTTGGCATCATCTCACTCCGTCTTGCAGCCTTTAACCACACTAATCTTCATCCCTTCCATGTGCCAGGTCACTGCAGTTAGTACCTTAGTGTGTTTGTTCCCTGTCCCTGATTTATGCTCACCTTGTTGATTTTCACTTGGCTAGCTCCTTGTCATTCTGACTTCAGCTTTCATTTCTTTTCCCCAGAAAGCCCTTCCCTGTTGTAATTACCTGCATAGTATTTATTGCTGTTTTTTAAAATATGATGGTGGGGCATTAGAGATGAATTTGTTTAGGAGCTGAAATTTCAAAGGAACTCTACAGGATGTGTCTAATTGGAGGTCAAGGATGGGGTTGAGAGTGGGTCATTCTAGGCACAAAGCAAAGAAGCAGAAGTAAGCAGGTGCAAATAGTCCTTGTACACGAAACATCAAGTACATATAGAGAAGTAGCAACAATCATCTCCTTTCACTTTTTTCAGGGTAAATATAGAGTAACCCACTGTTGAAGTCTGCAACATTTGTGTTAATGTTTTGCTTCAAAAAGTATTACAGAAAGTTCATTGAACTTTTTTGCCAGCAAGTTAAACTGTTACATTTTGGTAGATTACTATGTTATTAAAGCATACATTATTCTACTGCTCGTGCATGGCGTTAAAATCCATAACTCTGAAAACAGAAGGGTCACAATTTATTTGGAAAGTAGATCAAATGAGCACTGCAAAGTCTTTTACTTTTTTCTTAATAATAAATTATTTGCTTTATAATTTGGGGTGTAGTCTACGTGTGTAAGAATGTTATTTAGTTACAATGTTGATTCGATCAGCTTAGTGCTGATCAAAAAAAGTGCTACATGAAATAATTTTGCCATTTTGAAAATGAAATATGTGAAAAAGGTACTTATCACTGTTGTGATATGGAATTCATAGTATAGGATAGGTGTGGTTACTTTCTATTAATGCTTAGAAAGTGTTGTTCAATTCTGGGGTAGTGTAGATTGTCTGAAACACTAATCTTTTCAGGGAATTTTTATGTTGTGGACCACCACCTTTGATTTCAGGCCTGTGCCCCACTGTACCACTGGAGGACTGAAATGAAACAGGAGAGAGAGCCAGTTGGAACATGCTTTCTTCAGGATGGAGCAAAGACTGTAGAGTATGCTCCATGCAGATCAAGTATGTATAAGAAGCGTACCAACTTTTAAATGAGGGTTGGGAAGCCTAATTTGTTAAAAGTGTGTGTGTGTGCGCACGCACACGCGCACGTGTGTGTCTAAAAATTGTAGACATGTTGTGTTAGTCAAAAGATGTTCCATTGACCTTCTCTAACACAGATGCGGGACTTCCTAAAACAAAAGAAGCTGATGCAGTGGGTCTACCTCAGGCCTGTGTACCCGCATTTTTAGGAAAACTCCTCAAGGCGATTTGATGGATACCAGAGTTTAAGAACTAGAGCTTTATATTAATAATGTTTAAAATATATATATATATATATATATATATACACACATATATATGTATATATGTATATACATATATATGTGTGTATATATATATGTATGTATGTATAATGTTTAAAATATATATATACACACACACACACACACACATATTATATATATATGTATGTATGTCTTTAAGACATATATATGTCTTAAACAGCCAGAGTTTATATAGGAAGGTAAAACATTGAGCTCAGGACTCTGAGTCTGAATTTGCCTCCTTTTATTATTTTTTTAATTAAAAAAATTTTGTTTTAAGATTTTATTTTGAAGTAATCTCCACACCCAACATGAGGCTTGAACTCACAGCTTTGAAATCAAGAGTCACACACTCCACCAACTGAGCCAGCCAGGCACTCCTCTTAAGTCCGTTTCTTTGTCGGTCTATTATCAACCTTACTCTTCTTTTGATGATCCAAAAGATCTCACTTTGTTGTCTCACACTATTTGAAATTTCAAATGAAATTCATGTGGTGACTACAGGTGATTTTGAGTCCTTACGGTTTTGATCGTGCTTTTCCAAAGGAGATTCCAGTTCTTTTGCCTTCCCGTCTTTGGTCAGTGGCCACCACTCCAGATCCTCTTTCTACAAGAAATGTAAAAATAGCTTACTGAAGTGCCTTATGGTATTTATATCTAGAGCACTTTTTAGGCTGTTTCTTTTTTTATGTTCCATTGGTCACCAGATACTTTAGTAGAGAGAATCAGGAACAGAAGTCTAACATGTAAGACTGTTAACTGCTAGATTCTTTCCATCTGTGTTAGGTGACTTGGGACACCAGGCCAAAGGAACTGTTCAGTCCTTAAAATTTTAAGCAGTTGAACTTCCAAGAAGCTGCAGATGGTTTTATTAACACTTATTTCTTCACCCACCAACTTGACCCTGCATGTTGTGAGAAGTAAACATCAAAAGAATGGTACCTCCCTAGAAGTGCATTGTTTATTTGGGTCGGTCAGAAAGCACAACGCATCACAGCACAGAGGAGGCTGGCAGGTTTATACTCCGTGTTTGACGCCAGCTGTATCACCACCTTTATGTTGCTGTTTGGGTTAGAGTCCTGTCGTCTTTTTGGTATGTGGAAAATGTGAGGATTAAATTTGTGTTTGCAATTTCTGTATTGCAAAAATGTTGCTATTGTGAGAAGGTAATTTTATAGCTATGAGGAATGAGCTAACTCTTGCCCGCCAGGTTTGTAACTTACCATTTATGTGATGGACATAAAGGTAAAAATCACCCTATTCTCACATGATAGATGTGGGAACTGAGATTCAGATTGTTGGAAGTAATTTTTTCCTACATCTTTTAGTAGTGAATGATCTGATGAGGACTTGAACCCAGTTCTGTCTTATTCCAAACGAGCCCTTCCCTTGTAAATACTAACAATGGAATATGTTTTCCATTTCAATTGCCTCAGGGTTAACCACAGCTTTTCCTTAAAGAATACGTTGTGCTTTCACGAATACAGGTTTGGATAATTCTGGGTATGTGAAATACTTGGTACCCTTCTGAAAGCAAGCATTCTAGAAATGATCCATTCATGTGGATATACTGTTAGATTAGGCTAGTGTTGTTTTTTCATTTTGACTTTTCTATAATGACCATTTTTTTTTTCTCAACATGTATTTAAAGGATGAAGGCAGTATTTGCATGATGTATCTGTTACATAATGCTTTTGCTTATTTGGTTTAGGCACAGAAATTGTAAATATAGGCACAAAAATTATAAACTCATTTTAACCCTTATTTTCTAAATTATTTAACATCCAAATCAGGTCAGCAAACTGGTTTGTGAGCCTCTTTTTGTAAATAAAATTTTATTGGAAAGCAGCCACACCCATTTGTTTACATGTTGTTTATAAAGGGAGAATTAAATAGTTGCCACAGAGACTGGCTGGCCCCTAAGTCTGAAATATTTGCCATATGGTCCTTCACAGAAAGTTTGCTGATCGTTAATCAAAAAAGAAAACCTAAAATCTTAGAAAAAGCAAAAGAATAACCTTAAAACATCAAAGTGAGTGCCTTTCATCCTAATAAATCTGGCTTTCAGTATCCATTGATCACTGTACATGTTTTTTGGCTCAAACTTTGAAATATGAAGCTATGTACAGACCCAAATTACAAAGAGCAACTTGACGAGAGGTGAAGAAATGCTCAGGAGTGGGAATCTGAGAACCTGGGTTTATTCTAGCATTTTGTCAGCAACCTGGCGATAGCTATTGGTGGTACACTTAACCACTCTGGGCCTTTGTTTTCACTATTAGTAAAACACTGATTTGGTTAAAAGACTTCAGAGATAGAGTTTTTGTATTTTGTATCTTCTTCGTGTTTCCATAGATTGTTCAACCAGTGATTGATTTTGCATGGGGGTGCCAGTTTTGAAGGGCTAAGTTGCTAACTTCTTGGTAACTTTGCTTGTTTTGGTAGTGGTAGTTTGTGGGGGGGTTGTTGTTTGTTTGCTTTTGTTTTCAACATGACCTGTGTGGGCACGCTGGACATGAAACTTCATTGTCTGTGAAAAATTTTCCTTGTTCCTGATTATGTTTGCTTTTGGCTTTTCATAACTATCTGTGACCTAATGGCTTTATACAATAGGCCAGATGACTTTCTGTTCCAAAAGTGCCTGACCCACAAATCATTTAACTTACATGCTCTTAATTCCGTGATCGGACTGAGTCCTTTGTTCCTTCTGCTTTCTGATGACATGTGTACATAGATTTTTCTCAGTAATGATAATGAGCTGGCTTTTCTTTCCCCTTGATTGTTAACTCAGGAAATTACAAGCACATTGCTGATTTGAGATAGTGCAGTTTAGTGGTGTGGACACACCTGGGCTCAGATCCTTGCTTTCTTATTTACTAGCTGGTTGACTGGGGTCAAGTTACTTAAGTTTCTGTAAGTCTTAGTTTCCTTATCTGTAAATTGTGCATAATACTAGTATCTCTCATAGGATTGCTGTAGGATTTAAACAATCATACCTTGGAAAATGCTTTCATACAGTACCTGGCTCACAGAAGGGGCTTTGTGAACATTAACTGCTCTTACTGTCATAATCAGTAATATTATTTATAATGCTGTCAGGCTTGATGAATGGGAGAAATATTATTCATCTGTAGAAATAAAAACAAAAGCCTTCACGGAAATAGTTGTAGTTAACATAAAATTCTTCACATTGTCATAAACATTCAGTTTAATATGTACCTGTTAATAAAATTTTAAAGGACAGTCATGTTTTCTTGCTGGGATGTTCTGAGAAACCAAATAAAGGAGATAACTGTACAGTATGATAATCAAAAAGGGATGTCTCTAAAAATAGCCTGAAATAGTTCCCTAAATACAACTTGAAGAAAGGAAATAAAGAGCCAACTTGAGGTCGGAGCAGACTTCCTCAGTATGATTCACTAGACACTGGAAACCCCAGCCCCACATTCTCCCATTCCCTCCTGTTAAAAAAAATTCACATTGGGGCAGCATTACACTCTTGAGGCCTTTAATAAAACAACTTCTAAATTTAGTTATTAAGTGTGTAATCTTGGGGCAGTTCCCAGGTTTTAAAATGGGTTCAAAAATTTTGATGGGAATATTTGGAAATTGTCCTTTCAGTTATACTGAAAATAGACATTTTTGGTTCCTGTGTTTGGGTGGCAAGTTTAGTAATACGAAAGCATAATTATTTACATATTGTAATTGTCTATAGGAAATGCTTGATAACTAAAGAGCAGTATTTTTGTTCCTTGTTATCCTCGAAATAAAACAAGGGAGAGCCTTCAGATTCATCCTTACCTGTGCTCTAGGTCCAGTTTTACTCATGATTAGAGTTAATCTAAATGAACTGGCTACTTGTCCAGAAATTGTCCCCTTGTGAGAACTACAAAATAAAGGGTAACTACGAAAGAGTCAAACTGTTGAATCTGTTGTCATTTGGAAAATAATCAGTGTCGTGTTTAAAGATGTTCACTTTCATTAGACTGCAGTTCTAAATATGTTGTGAAGATAGTTTTGTATTTTGCTCTTTGCTGAATATTAAGTTAGGGTCTGGCCCTCTCCCAAAATCCTGAAGTACGTTTTTAATAGATTTGTTGTTGTTGTTGTTGTTGTTGTTGTTGTTGTTGTTGTTGGCTGTAAAATGTATGTGTAGTCAGTATGTATTAGGAGTGTATGTATCTCTTTACTGGTATTCATAATAAATTTCTAGAGTGTTAACTGGAATTTCAAATTCAAACTGGAATTTTACTTGTAGATCACAACTCATCTTTGTTTCATGAAATCAGAATAGTGGATCATAACCAGTAATTCTTTTTTAAAAGGAATGAAATAAAATAGAAAGTATTAGAATATATTGTCCATGGTAATAGTGATAGTTTTATGAAATTTGGTCTGATTCATGTATCTGTTATACACACATACAATAACATATATGTTGGGTTATATGGACTGTGGTATAAAATACAGTCTTGCTGTGGGTTATGGTTAAAAATAAGTTTGAAACCTACCATCTTAGGTGATGTTTCTATTTCCTGGTGACCATTCCAGATACATTGATCTCTCTCTGTTGCCATTATCTGAGAAAATGGTGCTGATAAAAATGCATAGTAACTTTTTTAGAGTGTGATAACTCATTAAATGCCACATTGAATGAACACTCCCAGTTCAACAATACATTATCTTATGATTACAGTGATACAGATTTTTCTCATGTTTTGTTTTATGTCATTTGTTTGTTTTTGGGTTTGTGTATATTTCCAATCTTTTTATTTTAGAAAATATTGATGCTGATGGACAGGGATTTTGTCAAGGAGGATTCAGCATTGATTTTACCAAAGTAAGTTCTCATTTAAGATTGAATGAGATTCAGATCTACCTCATTATCTAAACCACTGTTAAAAATTACTTGCTCAATACTTCAGCTTCTTTATAATTATTACCTGTTCTATGAAAACACCTAATAAAAATGTCCCATGCATTTTGATATTCTTTGCCTCATATTCTCTCCCTAGTGGACGTTGCCTATTTGAAATAGACATCAAAATGAGAGTGGGGGACACTTAAAAGATCTCAGTAGATGACAGATAACTATTATGACTTTATATTAAAATTTCTAATTAGATAAATTTATATAGTACTAAAGTTTTGTCTTTTTGATTGAAATTCACAAAAGCTGTCACTGGGAGCTTGATTACAGAATTAGAGTTTAGTTACATAAAAGCTCAGAAACATGCATGCTTGCCATCTATTATGTGCCTACAGGCACCAAGTAAAGCTGAAGCAGCTTAATTATTGTGAAACATCTCAGATGCGTGACTCTGTATTTTTAACTAAGCGAGCATGCTCTCCAGAGTTGACAGTTTTTATCTGTTTTCCTGAAATAACAATTCAGTTTATGTTTTCAAAGGAAATTTTTCTTAAATACTTTTCCTTATGTCATTTTCTTTTGTGTATGTGGGGAATTTTTTGGTGAGATATGTGAAAATATTGAATATCAAATTGAGAATATTAATTTCTCTATTTGAGATAGAAGTCTCAAATATATTAATTAAAAATAGAGCTGCCTTAGAAACCTTAATATGGCTTTCTTAGAAAGTGTGAGCAACAAATGCCATAAATTTATTAAAATGATATAAACTACAATCGTGTAATTCAGAAAATTAGTAAAGCATTTTCTTGTTTTTTTAATTTATATTTTATCTTTATTTAAAAAAATTTTTTTTCTAGACTGGGACTATAATTATAGTTAACTTTCCTTATTACATAATTGATTTAAGTCATTCAATTTGAAACTCATAATTCAAAATTTACTCATAATTACTCATAATTCAAAATTTGAGGAAGCAAAACAAAGAGAGGTAAAGTATATTAATAATATTAGGTGAAACTTCCATGATATATTTTCAAAGAGGTGTTATATTTTAAAAAGTCCCTATGTTTTCTGTACCTATGCTTATGCAACTATAACCCCAGAAATACTCTCATATAGCAACCATTCACTACTAAATTAGTTATTTACTTTCTTTAACTCATTTCTGGAAAAAAGGTGTCATTTTACAACAGACAACTTAGAAGTACCTTTTACATAGCCAGGACAGAAAATTGTCTGTTGAAAGCTTGAAAGGACTATATGTATGTTTGGAGGGGAAGAATTAGTTTTTTGTCTGCAGGGGGGAAGAAATGTCCAAAACATTATGCTCAAACACTAAATACAGTTATTTTGAATTAGATACTTATAGTTGGTTACAGATACAAGAAATGCTAGTCAAGTGTAAACTGTATATATTGTATACCCTGAAAAATTTACCTTCTAACTTCATTCCTGTTTAGATCTGCAAGACACTAAAAAGAATTTTTCATTAGCCAAAGAATTTAAAATTTTTTTCTTTTATTTATTTTTATTTTTTTTAAGTTTATTTATTTTGAGAGAAGGGGCAGAGAGAGAGTGAGAGAGAGAGAATCCCAAGCAGGGTCCACACTGTCAGCACAGAGCTGGATGCGAGGCTCAAACTCATGAACTGTGAGATCATGACCTGAACCGAAATCAAGAGTCAGATGCCTAACTGACTGAGCCACTCAGGTGCTCTCAAAGCATTAAAAAAAAATTTTTTTTTAATTTTATTTTAGAGAGAGAGAGTGTGTGAGCAGGGGAGGGCAGAGGAAGAGAGAGAGAGAGAGATTGAGAATCCCAAGCAGGCTCCATCCCCAGCACAGAGCCCAACATGGTGCTCGATCCCACAACCCTGGGATCATGACCCGAGCCAAAACCAAGTGTCACATACTTGACCGAGCTTCCCGAGGCATCTCTAGCCAAAAAAATTTTAATGATTACTAGAAAGAAAATTTGCCTATATAGTCACAAATGTAATATACAAAATTAATGACTTTTTGTTTTACTATAACTCAAAAATATTTTATAGTAGTACTTCCTAACAAGTTGCGAACCAGCCAGATCTATAGAACCAATGTGTGTATATATTTGTATATTTTCATATATTAATAGTCATAACTTTTAAAACATTTTTATTGTATTTTAGAAAAGTACAATGAAAATTTACTGAAAATGAGTTAGGAGAGTTTGAGATTTGTGATTTTGTTTTATGTTTATATAGCTTTTGTGTTTATTAAATATCATATATATATATATGGCTTTTGTGGGTATTACATTGCTTTCAGTTTTTAAATCTACCTATTTTTAAATATGTATTTTTTTGTTGTTTGATTTAATCTAGGCTGACAGAGTACTTCTTGGTGGTCCTGGTAGCTTTTATTGGCAAGGTAGGTTGATATATTTTTTAAAAGTTATTTATTTATTTTGAGAGAGAGGGAGAGAGAGAGAGAGAGAGAGGGAGGGAGCGAGCGAGCATGAGTAGGGAGAGGGGCAGAGAGAGAGGAGAGAGAACATCCCAAGCAGGCTCCATATGGTCAGTGCAGAGCCCTACATGGGACTCGATCTCACTAACCATGAGATCATGACCTGAGCAGAAATCAGTAGTGAAGAGTCATATGCTTAGTCGACTGAGCCACCCAAGCACCCCTAGGATAATATTTTTTAAATTACTCAGTAATGATTGTGTTTAATGCTTGCTTGGCTTACCATGTGCCTATACGATTTTTCGAATTATTTTAAAGAAAGAAATTGAGAAATACAATTTAAATGTGTAATTGCTATCTGTTTCACAGTATTTTTTTTAAAAAAAGCACTGTAACATCCTATATATAATATAATATATAGAAAATTTGTGGCATATTATAATACATAATATATATTATATATATTTTTAGTAGAAAGTAAACAATATTTTTAAAGTAAATTATAAAGTAAATCTACAAAGTAATTTAAAACAATTTATTTTTATTGTTTGTGATACATGCTTTCTTGTCTCTGTACTCTAGTGTCTATGGTGTAAACATTAGGAAGTGTGTGGAACTGATCTATGCAGGCAAATTGTGGTATTCTGAAAGCTCATGGTTTTAAAGTATTTCCAATTTGTTCATTAGAATATTTAAATGGTTATTTTCTCATTAACCATTGACATCATGAATGACTTCTTCGTTTTGGGGAGCTTTTAAAATAGTGGGTCTTAGGAAGTTTCAAAAGAATGTAATTAAACTGGTGTCAATACATACATAAAACACTGCATTCTTCAGTCATTCTGGGAGGCCCAATAAAATTACTATTTGAACAAATGCATAACATCATTATTTGCTGGAAGTTTGAAAACAGGTACCTAAATTTGCTTACTTGCTTTATGTTTCATTTATGATTATATACACACAATTATATATTTAATTTATTCACGTTTGTTTTCTGCTAACAAATGCTATTCACAGAGTCAGAACTTTTGTTTCTTGGCATTCTGACATTTAAGCATTATCAGTATTTGGAAGAACTGGAAAAACCTGTGACTGCATGGATGTGCAAGTTACTTTCTAATTCTGAATTTTACTTCTGTATTCTACACTGTGCTTTCCTTACTTGCTCTTCCATAGGAAAACCCACACTTGCTTTTGTTTCACAGAAAGGGAAACTCAAGAAAGAGATTTACTGAAGGGGAAAATAGGATAGAAAAACAATAAGAAGGAATGAGAAATAGGAATAAATGAAAAGTTGAAAGGGATGACAAAGGAGGGAATGAAGAAAAGAGAAAAATCGGGGAAAGATGGAGCAGCATGTGAGACACACTAAATGAAAGAATTTGGATTCCTGTGAACTGTATGCATTTATTGAAAAATGAAATGATTTAGGAAGATTCTAATTGAGTTTTAGAGGTTTAAAGTGAACACAGAAATAATTCTAATCGCATATGAGATTAAAACAGAGTTTTTGAGTTTTAAAATGAACACAAAAATAACTCTAATCGCATATGAGATTAATACTTTCTAGTAAGAGAAAAAACATGGAATTATTTTTCTTCTCCATTGCTAGTTATGTAATTCGGTGGAGGGGAGGGAAGTGTCTGCTGGGATGCCTGGGAACCAGAGACTGATTTTGTAATTCTCAGTCAGGACTGATAGTTATCTCTGCCTTTTTAAGAGACACAGCTGTGAACATGTTTAAATGACGACTTTTTTTAATACCTTGAGTATTATACAGGGTCTGTATTCATTCCTATTTAAAAATTAGGACAGATACAATCAATACCATGTTGATTTGAGTTTTATTAGTAAATGGTCTAGGAAATGTAACTGAAAGACTCAGTAGCTGGGCAGAGAATATTTTGTTCTAATGAGATTAAAATCATCCAGTTTTACCCTGAATTAATAGGTATGTCAGAATGAATTTTTCCACAGATCTCAGAATTATCTCTATACGAATAGAGAAAATTGTAATGTTTTACTCAAAAGAGATGATAGAATTTTCCTGTGTTCTTTGATTCAAGAAATATTTATTGAATTCCTGCTATGTGTTAGGTCTGTTTAGGCACAGAGGATAAATTATTGACCCAAACAGAAAGTGTTCCTACCTTTAAACTAAACCTTTGTGACTGGACAGATTGGAACAGACTGATAAATGTTGGCTATGAGGTTTTTTCCTGAAACAGCAGAAATGAGGAGATTATGTTCTTCATGTATGGAGATGGCATTTTGATAAGTCAGCCAACTTTTCTTGGGGTCAGGAACAATCTGAGTTTTGTGTAGTGCTTTAGATTTCTTGTCTACCTTAAGGTTGTGAAGAAAAGTGAACTCACCCATTCAGGCCTCTTCATAAAGGTATCCAAATAATTTGTGGAAAAAAACAATCGATTCATTCTTCTTATAACAGTAAAGGTAATTATTTCAGTAGATTTTCAAACTCTTTTTTTAAAATTTTTTTAATGTTTATTTATTTTTGAGAGAGAGACAGAGGGTGAGTGAGGGAGGGGCAGAGAGAGGGAGACAGAATCTGAAGTGAAGTAGGCTCCGAGTTCTGAGCTGTCAGCATAGAGCCTGACGCTGAGCTTGAACTCTCAGACCTTGAGATTATGACCTGAACTGAAGTTGGATGCTTAACCCACTGAGCCACCCAGGCACTCCTAGCAGTGACTAATTTTAAGAACTAGCTTGAACAGAACATCAACTTTCAGATTGAGCATTATGGAGAGTTATTTAAGGCTAATAATTAGAAATACCAATCTCTCTTTTTTTAAAGATTTTATATTTGTTTTTAAGTAATCTCTACACCCAGTGTGGGGCTCAAACTCACGATGCTGAGGCCAAGGGTCACATGCTCCACCGACTGAGCCAGCTGGGCACCCCTTGAATGCTATTTACTCTTGTGCTGGTGCCATCCATCATCTGCATCATAAATTCCCATTAGAAAGTTATTATATATATATTTTTCAGGTCAGCTCATTTCGGATCAAGTGGCAGAAATTGTATCTAAATATGACCCCAAAGTTTACAGCATCCAGTATAATAACCAGTTGGCAACTCGGACTGCTCAAGCTATTTTTGATGACAGTTACTTGGGTAAGTAAAACCAAAATATGGATTCATTATATGGAGTTGCAGTGTATTTGCCCTGTATTTGCATATGCTGCTTTAAGCAGGACAATCTTTTATGTTGAATTTTTTTTAAATATAAGGAACAGGAACATAACTTCAAATTGTTAATGAATACTTAGGTTATGTTATATTTCAGTAGTTGAAATTTAAGAGTGATTATTTATACAACAATTAATAGTAATAGATAACTTTTAAAGTATGCTTATGTATTCTAGGCATTGTTCTAAGTATGCTTTATCTGTATTAATTTATTTAATCCTTACAACAGGTCTGTGACAGTGTACTGCTATTATCCCTATTTTGTAGGTAAAGAAATTCAGGCACTTTGTGGGTAAAGAAAAAAAGGCAAAATAACTTGCCTGAAGTCACTCACTTAGTAACTTGCTGTTCTAATATTCAAACCCAGGCAGTCTGACTCCTAAGCTTCTATTCTCTGTGTTATTCACTGTGTTAAACTTTGGTCCTTAAAGTTTATTAAGTTTTGTTTTCTCCCTTTAGGTTTCTCTTACTTTTTAAACCAAGGACTTAGGACAGCAGTAGTAGTTTGCTGATTAAAAAAAATATGTTATTTTTTGCTCCTTTAAGATAAATTACAGATTTACCCTGTTTTTCTAAAATTGAGATACAGTTGACTTGTAATATTATATTACTTTTAGGTATACAACATAATGATTTGATACTTTTATATACTGTGAAATGATGCTCACAATAAGTGTAGTTAATATTCATTATCACACACAGCTACAGATGTTTTTCTTGTAATGGGAACGTTTAAATTCTACTCTTTCAATATACAACATAGTTGTATTAGTTACAGTCACCATCCTCTAGGTTATATCACATGACTTATTTATAAGTGCACGTTTGTACCTTTTGCCCACCTTTTATCCCCTGCCTCTGCTAACCTCCAATCTCTACTCTGTATCTATGAGAAATTTACCATTTTTAACTGACTCCTTTGTAAAGTTGATTAACGTCTTATTTTTCTAATAGAAAAATACTATTTTAGGGTTTAACTATTTCCTTTAGATTCATTTAGCATGTACATATGCATCTATTACCTCTAGAGAACAAAATACTGCATAACTAAAGGAATTGTGTTGACCCTTGAACACTGTATGACTTAGGTGCACCAATCCCTTGCACAGTCGAAAATCTGCATGTAACTTTTTTTTTTTTTTTTTATAATTTTTTTTTCAACGTTTTTTATTGATTTTTGGGACAGAGAGAGACAGAGCATGAACGGGGGAGGGGCAGAGAGAGAGGGAGACACAGAATCGGAAACAGGCTCCAGGCTCCGAGCCATCAGCCCAGAGCCTGACGCGGGGCTCGAACTCACGGACCGCGAGATCGTGACCTGGCTGAAGTCGGACGCTTAACCGACTGCGCCACCCAGGCGCCCTGCATGTAACTTTTTAAAAAATGTTTATGTATTTATTTATTTTGAGAGTGAGACCGAGCAAGGGAGGAGCGTGGGGCGGGGGAGGAGAGAATCCCAAGCAGGCTCCGTGTTGTCAGCACAGAGCTTGGTGTGGAGCTTGATCTCACAAATCATGAGATCATGACCTGAGCCGAAACCAAGAGTCAGACGCTTAACCAACTGAGCCATTCAGGAGCCCCACATATAACTTTTAACTCCCCCAAAATCTAATAGCCTACTGTTGACTGGAAGCCTTAGTAATGACATAGTGAATTAAGACGTATTTTGTATGTCATGTGTATTATATACTGTATTCTTACAACAAAGTAAGCTAGAGAAAAGAAAATGTTAAGAAAACCATAAGGAAAAGAATATACATTTACAGTACTGCACTATATTTATTGAAAAAAACCTGTGTATTAGTGTACCTGTGTAGCTCAAACCCATTGTTCAAGGGTCAATCCTTCTTGAAAATATTTTCAAGGGAAGCCTACTCAGCAAGTATGCCGTAGGTGACTGTGCCTTGATGGAGTTTCACATTTTGTTCTTCCTATTCAGGTTATTCCGTGGCTGTCGGAGATTTCAATGGTGATGGCATCGACGGTATGATGCACTTGAATTATATTTACCCCTTCTTAAAAAATATAGACTAAACATTCAAAACAGGTGACATTGAAAAACCTCAGCAGTTAAAGGGTTTTGAAACCATTGTTATAGAATGTAACAGAAATGGGGAGATGTTAGTACATTGATGTAAGGTTGGTCTACATTAAACTTTCTCTGCAGCTGCTGAAAGTTGAACCAGCCAGTTGCTGAGTGCCCCTGTGTTTTCCCCCATCCACTCCTTTCCCGCCCTTGGCGTTTCAGTTTTTCTTCAGCTCCTTCCTTCTTGCATTCCAGCAGATTTGGTCCTCTTGGAGGGTCTTAGTTCCTTCTTCCTGTAGACATAACTTGTAACTTTCTGGGCTCTGTATATAAGATTGTTACCTCATCCTCTGTCTGTCCATCCATCTCCCTTCAGAGCTCAATTTATGAATCACAGACTTCACCTGATTTTGACCACATTTCGGTGTCACTGCCTTTCCTTTGTTCTTAGGTCACTTGATCTTAGCTGTTCTCTTTTTAATAAGATTACAAATTCCTGAGGGCACACATGCATTTCTTTGAGGGTTCTCAAGAATCTTTCTGTATTTTGTAAGGATTTGATCTTGTTAAAAAATACTATGGTCATTTATTATGGAGTACCATTAAAGAATTTTTGTTGTTGTTGTTTTCTACTGAAATAACAAGACAGAACTTAAAGCTTTCTGAGATATCCATTTCCTCCTGCAGTTTTCAGTATTGGTCTTAAATATGAGTTATTATGTTTTGTTTTGTTTTGTTTCAGACTTTGTTTCAGGCGTTCCAAGAGCAGCAAGGACTTTGGGAATGGTAGGAAAATTAAAAGGAATCTAAAAAAAAAAAATCTCTAGGTTATCTTATATTTTACTATATTTCATATGCTTTTGTTTTTCCTCCACAGGTTTATATTTATGATGGGAAAAACATGTCCTCCTTACACAATTTTACTGGTGAGCAGGTATGCTTTTAAAATGTTTTTTTTTTTTTTCCCCACATCAGCATTTTGTAACAATGTCTTAAAACTTTTCTTGTAAGTATCATAATGGTTTACATTGAATATGTAATGAATATTGGTTTAATATTCAATGTTGTAAATGTAAAATAGGCTTTAAAGAATTCACCTTTGTTTCAACCAGAGTAATTTGTGTATACAAAGCCTTTTGTAATTGCACATGATGGCTTGTTTTTTAAGGAAATCCACAAACTGCACACATACATGTCAAAAACACAAAACCACAAAAACTTCCTTTTTCTTTGCTGATGACATTAAATTCTCCTTTAAGGAATGATCTATGCCCTTTCATTTTTTTTTTTTTTTTTCGATGCAAAATGAAGCATGGCACAGATGTGTATATTATAGATGTCATCAGTAAACTTCATTTGTAGTTCAAGAAATAAAACATTCTTCAGTTAAAAAGTAGTACTATTAGGCACTAGACATTCTCTGCAGGTACAGGCATTTTATAACATTTTGTTTCGTATATCTCAGAGAATTCAATGCCCAGTTAGTAATGGCAAGGGAAAAATCAGTAGCTACAGAAAAAATAATTATATCCCAGGTGGCAGATCTGGGATTCAAGCCCACTTCTTATTCAGTAGAGATTTTTGGGCTTTGCAAGAGGATTGATAGGATGAGGAAGTAGACTTTCAGCCCCCAGAAACCTCATCCCACGTGTAGCGGTCAGTGTTGGTTCACAGCACGGAACAAACGGCCCGCAGTTGACAGCCCGTTAGAGTCGTGGCAGGGGGTGGTTATCCCTTTGTGAGGTTTTGACTTCTTGACCTCAAGCACCTTCTCCTGTTAGATGCCTGTGTATGTCTCTGGATCACGTACGCAGTCCATGATGCTTTCTTTATTGCTGTGGGGCGGGAGGAACATGGGCTTTGCTTTAGGACAGACCTGGGCTCTTCATTCTCAGTCTTAACTGCATTGGACAAGGTATATGCCACTGTAAATCTGGTGGGTCATTTGTAAAAATAGGGGTACTGGTAACTTTCTTATGGGGTTGTAGTAACAAATCAAATGAAAACATTTTAATCCTAGTGCCCAGGAAAAAACTTGTCTAAGTAAATGCCCTTTCTTTACACTTTCAGGCCAAGCGCCTTGCAAGGTTAAGACCCCAAAATAGTATTCTCTTAAATTGCACTGTAAATACAATACATTTTATTACACATGCTCTGGTCTTGCAATTGGATACAGACTGCACCTTTCATTTTCTTCACTTATACTCTGTCAACCCAAAATAGATGATGCAGGAATCTCCCATATCATTCCTTCCTGATATCTCCACCAGTCAAAATTTGGAAGCTTTTGCTAACTTTCCTGTCTGTGGTTTGTTGACTCATTCCTCACCTTAGTTCATCTTTAAAATGTCATCTCTCCTAGTTTTGCTTTGCATGTTGGGCTGTGTTTAGAACTTTTCTTTTCAGGTTTATTTCCAGCCAGTCTGCTCTGTCTGTGATGTCTAGCAGTCTTCTGTAGTAGAGGAAAGGACATTCCTTCTCCCTTCACATAATCCTGTAATAAACCCAAAACTAGTTGTACTGTGTATAACTCAAAAGCAAAGCTATTGGCAAGTAATCAGATGAGATGTGAGACAAGAACAAAGTCATTCCAATATCTTTCTAAACAGTAATTTCTTGAGAGTAGCAGTGGTCACATAGGGAGAGCCAGTTATGATCTATTAATAATTATTATCTATTATCTTTACTGCATAGACTCCCACTGATAACTTCTTGGGCTCAATTAAAACTTCTGTCTGTGACTATCTTTCTGATGGTGTATGTATGACATTTTTGGGGCAGTGGAGAAGAAGGGTGATAATAGGTTAGGCCTGGGAAGGAGCATTAGTTATGCTTAGACTTAGGGTAGAATAAACAAAAGAGAAGAAATTTATTTATTTACTTATTTATTTTTTAATTTTAATGTTTACTTTTGAGAGAGAGAGAGAGAGTGCGTGCATGTGCACGCATGAGCAGAGGAGGGGCAGAGAGAGGAAGACACAGAATCCGAAGCAGGCTCCAGGCTCCACGCTGTCAGCACAGAGCCTGACACTGGGCTCAAACTCACAAACTGTGAGGTCATGACCTGAGCCAAAGTCAGACGCTTAACCGACTGAGCCACCCAGGTGCCCCCAAAAGAGAAGAAATTTAGATTGAAACTATGTGCAGAGAGAAAAAAAAAAAAACCTTTTCCGTTTGATTAAATATACAATAAATATTAACTGTCAAAGCTAGTTGGATGAAAGTAAACATTTCATTTTCTTTTTGTTATCCAGATGGCTGCATATTTTGGATTTTCTGTCGCTGCCACTGACATTAATGGGGATGAGTAAGTTTAAAAAGATGTTTCCAGAAACAGTTTTCCTCTCATGTTTATGAATGCTTTGCCAAAATTAAACATTTTTTCTTCTGTTTCTCTGTCCCCTTTCTAATCTGTTTCTCGTGAATATGAGAAAACCTCCATGATGTTCATAATTTCTTTCAGTAGCTTTTATGATATGAAGGAATAAAGTAATTTTTATGAATTACTCATAGTTTCTTAAAAGAGTTGAAGGAAGATTTGAATTTGAAATGATTTTTTGCTTCAGTTTGGTTATGAGAGATGTGGAAAGAGGGAAATTGAGTTTTTTATTAACAGGTGGAATTTGATCTTGCGTTGGTGAAAGAGGTTCTGCTCTTTTAGTTACGCAGATGTGTTTATTGGAGCCCCTCTCTTCATGGATCGTGGCTCAGATGGCAAACTCCAAGAGGTGGGACAGGTTTCAGTGTCCCTGCAAAGACCTTCAGGAGACTTCCAGACGACCAAGCTGAATGGGTTTGAGGTCTTTGCGAGGTTCGGCAGTGCCATAGCACCTTTGGGGGATCTGGACCAGGATGGCTTCAATGGTAAGATCAACAAAGTTCAGTAATTGTGGGTCCATAATTTTCTGTGTCTACCTGGAAAAGTCTTGTACCTTCCTCTGTGGTTGTTCATACGAGCAAACCTCCTTCCTGGAAGGAAGCACTGGATTGATAGTGACTCCAGGTTAAACGACAGTTGCTCTTCTTCCTTAAAAATCTGAGCAAACTTTAAAAAAAATTATTCTCATAAGTTATTATTCATACAGCCTCAAATTAGAATTTTGGAATGGTTAAATTCTGAAGGAAATTTGCATTCCCAGGGAGCCCAGAGTAAGCTGGTGATTTGTTGTCTCTGTCCTGCTTAGCAGCAGTGCCCTCTACTGTCCATTTGGATACAAATGTAAAAAACGCACCCAGGCACATTGTCAAGGCAATGTGGATTCTAATTGCATCCCTTAGAGGTACGATTTGCCTTTAATATTTTTAAAGCCATAACTTTGTTGTGGCTATCTGAGAAGTTCTGAGAGTTCTGAAGGATGTTATAACTCCCTTCTTGAGGGCAAGTAAAAAATATAAGCTCATTGTTTTATAATAGTCCCATTTAATAATTTCTTTATTTTTTTTTAAGTTTATATAGAGAGAGAGAACATGTGTGCACATGGGCATGTGTGAGAATGGGACAGGGGAAGAGGGAGAGGGAGAAAGAATCCCAAGCAGGCTCCACGCCGTCAGCTCCGAGCCCAAAATAAGGCTCTATCTCACAAACCGTGAGATCATGACCCGAGCTGAAATCAAGAGTTGGTTGCTTAACCAACTGAGCCATCCAGGCACTCCAATATCTGTAGATATCTTTAAAAATCAAAGTGGCTTTGAACCTAGAGTAAAATATAGATTATAAATTATCAAGATTTAAAAAAAAATTTTTTTTAATGTTTATTTATTTTTGAGACAATGCGAGAGACAGAGTGCAAGCAGCAGAGGGGCAGACAGAGAGAGACCCAGAATCTGAAGCGGACTCCAGCCTCTGAGCTGTCAGCCCAGAGTCCGACATGGGGCTCAAACTCACAAACCGTGAGATCATGACCTGAGCTGAAATTGGACGCTTAACTGACTAAGTCACTCAGGCGCCCCTTAAAAAAAGAAATACTGGTACAAAACTCTCAGATTAGAAAGTTGAACTTTTGGTTTTTTGAACAATCGATCATATATAGGGATATGCCCCTTAAAATTTAAAGTTATAAGTTAAAGAGAAAACTTCGAAAATACAGTTGAATTTTATATCTTCCAAGTTGTGGTGGAAAAAGAAAACACCTTTTAGGCTTCAAGACTACTCTACTCCTACCTCATGGGTAGTTCTGTGTCATGACTGGGAGTGTCATTTCTAACCTTAGCTCTAGATGTTTTCAGTGTTAGTAAGAACTGTTCACAGAAACATCTTGCTGCCTAAAATAGAGTCCTAAAGATTTGTACTACCAAGAGAACTTAAATCAAAGGAACTCTGGTATAAAGTTTAAAATAGAACTTGAAAAGAATACTGTAGAACAGAGCAAGCTATTACTTATTGATAGCAAAACGACTTAGAAAACACAGGGCCAAATTTGAGGTTCTGCCTTGCTATAGCAGGGCCGCTGTCTCTGGGGTTTCGGGGAGAGCCTGGCATGTTTGCCATCACCTTGTCTTAAGGGTATTCCAGCCACTTTAAAGGAAGTTTCCTCAGTATTATGATCTGGCCAACAGCTCATTCCATTTTCTATATTTTTATCAAACTGTTACCAGTGAATACAATAATTATAAACAACAGATAAAAAATAATGAAGTTTTACAGAGATTTGACAAACAGATTTTACTTCTAGAAATGGATACCAGAAAGGATGATTTTGTTCTCCCCAAGTTTCTCCTGGAGTCTTATTGCCTCAAATAGTGGCTTGTGAATGATGGTATCTTGAGTGGAAAATGATCTGATCTGTATTTATGCAACTATTTATATATACTTACAGTTTATATGTATCTATATTTTATATATATAATATGAACTGTTAGTTATAACCTGGATCTTTTCTTTGTGTAAGCTTGATGACATTAACCCTTTGTTAAGCTGTTCATCCTATATTCCCCCATTTCTACCTACACCCACTATGAAAACCTTAGGTATCATTAAGAGGGACACTGAAAACAAAACAGTGAAGTTATGTTTTGTATACGTTATGTATAAGGTGCAGTTTTTGTCAATACTCCTCCAGAAAGAGGGGAAGAAAACACAGAAAAGAGCAACTAAAATGATTAAAGGAAGAAATCAGTTGTGTGAAAAAGTAGGGCTTTCCAGACTGGACAGATGCCAGCCAAGAAAACAAGAAGATAATTAGGATATATAAAATAATGAGAAGTTTGGAAAAGTTAAAGATAATTTTTGTTAAATGGTTTTTCAACACTAGAGTTGTCTTCTGTTGGGAAATTATATTTTGATAAATATATATTTAAAAAAATTTTTTTTGAACGTTTACTCATTTTTGAGAGACAGAGACAGAGCATGTGTGGGGAGGGGCAGAGAGAGAGGGAGACACAGAATCTGAAGCAGGCTTCAGGCTCCGAGTTGTCAGCACAGAGCCCAACACGGGGCTCGAACTTACAAGCCATGAGATCATGACCTGAGCTAAAGTCGGACGCTCAACCAACTGAGCCACCCAGGTGCTTTGATAAATGCGTTCTTAATGCCTGTGTCAATTTAGAAGTTATGCCTACCTTTGAAACTTAAAAAAGAGAAAAGAAGGACTCTTATATAATTTAAATACTACTGTTTTTTTGAAGAATAACAAATTCTTAGTTGGTCCTTACTGCACACCATGCCCTATTCCAAGTGCTAAAAATGACAGGATAAATTAGAGCCCATCCATGTCCTTAAGGAATTTAGCATCAATAGGGGCAACTTTTATGTAAACATTAGAAGGCAATCATCACCGTGTTTGGGATAATGCTGGGCATAATGCTCTTACATTAAAGATAAATGATCAAGGTCTCTGGTGTCTCAGGAGATGCAGCATCACGGAGGCTGGAAGCAGTTTGTGTATGGGAAGGTATAACCGAGGCAGTTTGGAATGACTGGCGCATAGTGGCTGTGACAGGCAAGATGGACACATCCTTGCTCTTGTGAAGCCTATGTTTCATGGAAGACCCACAAAGTAAATACATAATGGGGGGAATTCAGGTAGTGATAAAGGCTGTGGGTTAAAACAAAAAAAGGCAGGTTAACGTGATAGTGCCTAGACAGTGTCAGTGAGAAGGGAGAGTGCATGACTTTGTTGTCAGGGAAAAAGAACCTCTCTGATACGATGACATTTGATCTATGATTTGGATAAACAGAAGGAGCAGAGCTTGAAAACCCTGGAGCAAGAGCTGTTAAGGCACAGGGAGCAGCAAGTGTAAATGCAAAGATGGGTACTAGCTTGGTGTGTTTAAGGAACAGAGGAAAAGGTCAGGATTGATAGGAAGGGTGAGTGAGGGCTAGAACTGGGGTGGTAGGGGAGGGTGGGGAGCACTGGTGGAATGACTACACAAATCAGGTAGTGTTTAAATGCTTTGGGAAATGAAGGATTTTAAGAACGAAGGTGGCATATTAACCTTTGGCCGTTTTGAGGAGAGTAGATTTTAGGGGCAAGAACAGAAGTGGGAGCCACTCAGGCTGCTTTAGGGCTCCAGGGAAAGGATGAGAATGGCTTGTCTAGGATGCTACCAGCAGAGACAGGGAAGTGAGCATATTTGTAATGTATTTCAGAGTTTCAAAAGGTGATAGTGACCATTTTTCTCTCTGTTTTCTTTTTTGGAAGAATTTCAAACTTCTTATTTGCTTGTGTTATCTTAATATAAGTTGAGCAAGGTGGAGATGAAGTCATAAGTTTCAAATTTCTGAGCCAGACTGCAGTTTCAAAAAACAAAAACCATGCCCACCTAAATTAGAGTCTTGAGAGCTGGAATGAACCTTAGATGAATCTTTTGACGTGTCCCCTCCCTTCCATTTTAAGGATGAAGTATTTTGAGGTCCAGAAAGGTTAAGTGATTTGTTCAAGGTCATACCCAGAATATCTGGCTCCAAGTTAATGTCATTTTGACATAGTTTTGCTTGAATCTCCTTGAATTAGATCATTGCTTTGGAATAAAGAGTATTCTGCTAAACTTTGAATCAGTATTTATTGTGGTAAGTGGGTTGTATGAATACAGGTTTCGCCCTGCTGTCCGAAAGTGGAGCCTTCCCATGAAAACTTTCATTAGCAGAAGTGGTATTCAAGCAAAGAAGCAATTATCATTAATGTGATGTATATGGAAAATTTTTCCAAACCCCCCAAATTTCCCAGACCCAAAAAGTAACCACTCTCAGGGTTTTGTGATACCTTAGGACACATCTTGCTAATGGATGCAAAGAATAAGTTGAGATAAAGCATAGATGCTCATAGGCACCATTGAGCACTACGGGCAGCTTGATGCTGAGAAGTGGGCTGTGGTTCCCAGGGAAGGAGCTCAGGGTGCGCCTCCTGCTGCTCGGGGAGCAGGCAACTCTTAGAACGGTTCATTGTAAAACAAACGCTGAATGCTAGTTTTGCTTTTCTTTGTAAAAGCGAATCCTCTTCAGATTTTTTTCAGTTGGCAAAAACAGGTACTAATGTAGGTCTTCCCTAAAAGCAAAGTGCTGTAAGGGGAACTTTTGAAAGGAAGATAACTGCATTAAGATCTTTGCCATATAAATAGTAACACTAAGACTTCCCTCTCTCTGCCCTTGTTCTCCTCCTCTCCTTTCCTTCTCCCTTCCTCCTCCTCCTCCTTCTCTTCCTTCTTGTTTCTCTCCAAACTCCCCCCTCCCTTCCTTCCTCCCCACAGATATTGCCATTGCTGCTCCCTATGGGGGCGAAGATAAAAAAGGAATTGTTTATATTTTCAATGGAAGATTAACAGGCTTGAATGCAGTACCGTCTCAAATCCTTGAAGGGAAGTGGGCTGCCCGAAGCATGCCACCAAGCTTTGGCTATTCAATGAAAGGAGCCACGGATATAGACAGAAATGGATATCCAGGTGCTTTCCTAGAAATACATACAATTTCTTAGGTTGTTCAGTCCTAATAGCGAATAGTTTGTTACTGCTCTCTTGATTTACGTCATAAGTTATTTCAGTTCAGTACTTCAGTTATTGTTCATACCCCTGCTATGTACTTTAAGGCACTGTTCTCATCACCGAAGGGGATATGAGACAAAGACAGCTGTATTTCCTGGGAGCTTCCAATATAAAACATATACTCTGAGTTTCTTCTTTTGTTGTCCTGAACTCTGTAATGAAATGTCAGACAAAACTTTGAATGTTCATTCTAGCATTTTAAATGTCTCCTGTTTTTTTTAATCATCTAACATTTTTATGGACTTGACTAATCATTGTGATTGTTAAAAGATACATTATCTCATTTAATTCTCCCAGTAAGGCTGGTGAAGCATATAGGCTAGCTTAGGTTGTTATTATGCCATTTTTATGGATGAGAAAAGATTGAGAAAGGTAATTTGCCTGAGGTCGCCTTTTGGTTTGAACCAGGACAGGAACAGAGGCCTTTTTCTAGCAGTTATATACTTGGAGTATTATAATGGACCTGGTCATAATGGGTCCATTCTTTAAATGAGACATAATGCAGAAGACTTGGTTTACCTTTATTATTGAAACAGTTCGTATGAGCCCAATATACAAGTGTGTTGAAGTGCTTTTGGAAATAGGACAGGAATGTGATTCTTGTCTGTTACTGTTATTTCAGGAGATTTTTTGGTTATAAATGCAATATATTTGTTATAGAACTTTTAGAAAATACAGCAAAGCATATCTTTCAATCATTTTTCCAATGCGTTCATATATAGTTCTTTAACAAAACAGAATTATACTTTAGGCACTGTTAATAGCATATTTTTTTATTCACTCAAAGTATCAGAAATGTTTCCCCATATTACTAATTATTCTTCTAAATATGAATTATATTTTTCCCATTCTATCAAATGTCTGTATCAGATCTTACTTAAGTTTATTTTGCGGCATTTATATCCTTGCATATAATTCTGGTGCATACCTCTGATTATTTCCTTAGGACAAAATTCTTTTTTTTTTTTCTCTTTATTTTTTTTATTTTTATTTTTATTTTTTTTTAAATTTTTAACGTTTATTTATTTTTGAGGCAGAGAGAGACAGAGCATGAACGGGGGAGGGTCAGAGAGAGGGAGACACAGAATCTGAAACAGGCTCCAGGCTCCGAGCTGTCAGCACAGAGCCCAACGCGGGGCTTGAACTCACTGACCGTGAGATCATGACCTGAGCCGAAGTCGGCCACTTAACCGACCAAGCCACCAGGCGCCCAGGACAAAATTCTATAATTGCTGTGTCAAAGATACGGCACTTTAAAAAAAAAGAAATCTGTTGATACATGTCATCAAATTATAATCCCATGCCCTCAAAAAGAAGGTTTTGCAGCTCTTTTTAAGCATTCACCAGAATGAGCAATCATTTACCCACATGGGTGCCTACACTGAGGGTCATCTGTTGTTTTTGTAAAAATAATATTAAACTATATGATAGGTAGAAATGTTACTTTGTTCTACTTTATAGTTTTTAATTATCAGGGAGGGTAAGCATTTTTGTTTATATGTATTTACTTTTGTGAATTCCCTTTTTACTTTTTTTTTTTTTTTGCTCTGTTTCTATTGGGATGTTGTTTTCCTTTCTTTTTTTTTTTTCCTTAGGACAGTGTCTTAAATATTGTGGATAGTAACCCCTTAACACACACACACACACACACACACACACACACACACACACACACACATCTCAGTTTGTCGTATTTGCTTTTTGGGCATAAAGAAGTTCTTAATTTTTAGGTAATCCAATCTACCCATCTTTCTGGTTCCTTATGTACTTGTCTGCTTAGAAAGGGTTTCCTCAGATTTACCTTGGATATATTGTGAAATAGAGCTCTTATTTCATATTTTCTTAATCACGAACCCATTGTACCAGCTGCATATAAAAATTAATGCATTCTGTTCTTGTTAATTTGAATGCTATCTGCTGTCCTTCTAAGTATTCTATGTATATGTAATGTGCTTTGTTTTGTTTTGTTTTTGTAACAAAGGGGAAAATTTATAATGAAATTTAGACTTGTAATGAAACTTTGCAATGAAATTGTAAAATCCACAGGCACTTATAAAACTTTTTCCTTTGAGGGGTATATGCATTTGGGTGATATACACTTCCTTATTATTGCTAATTTTTATAAAGTACCCTTTAAAAAGATTCTCATCTTTACAAAGTATCCATTAAAAATATGCTTGTCTCCCTGGATGAAAGATTAGTTTTATGTGGAGTGTATGCCATTTGATACCTTATTTAGAGTTTTCATATGTTTTTGCCTTTGAGATACTATCTTACAACCATTTAATGAAGAATAGTTTTGAGACTATGTCTAAATCTTTATCACATGCACTGAAAGTTTTATAGAATGGTATATGAATTAAAAATATTATTATTATTATTATTTACATGTTTTTCTACTCTCTTTTAAGACTTAATTGTAGGAGCTTTTGGTGTAGATAGAGCTGTATTATACAGGTGAGCACGTTTCCATATCCTGTAATATAGGAATATTACCACTGTTTGAATTTCAGTTTAATTTTCTTGAAGTAATGATAAAATTTGTTCTTTCTAGTCAAGCCTTGCTCAGTCAGCATTTATACAAGGAAATCCCAAAGCAGAAGAAGGTGTAGATTTTTTTATTTAGAAACGCATTCAGAATTTTCTCTCTTTGTTGTTTAAATTATGTTCAAAGATGTTCTTCTGTGTTTTAAATCTCTCTTTAAAATTTATATGAGTTTACATTTTCCTCTAAAAGGCAAGAAGTTAACTTGATGTTTATGCCACAGCATTCTGTGACCACAGGGCAGTATGTAATGACTTCCCAAATCAATATTTTTATTAGAGCAATATATGTAAATCCACATAATCTGTATTTCTCAGCTTCATCCATATTCTCAGTTATTCTCTATATTTAATCAACTCCTCATGCTTTAGACTATCATCTGGCATCCCAAGTAGATGAAGATGCTTACACTTTTATGGGCTATGTTTATACATGCCAGAATAACTAACCTGAGTTCTGTGTAATGGAATTTATGTTGGGTCAACTTGATTGTGGCTCTTGGGGCCACGTGTGCCCAATCATTTATCATGACTGAGTAGGCACAGTGCCGTGAGCCTACTATATTTTTATACAGGGCTTAAACCTGTACATCTGAACTTTGGAAAACTATTTATTTTAATTTATTATTTCAGTTTTTAAAATTGCTATTAAAAGGTAATACATATAGTAAAATGCATGTAGTAAAAACTCAATCAGAAAGGACATAAACAAAAATAACATACTTCCTTTCACGCCAGTTACTAGTTTGAGTATACCCTACCAGAATTATTCTGTGCATTAAAAAATTATGTGTATGTGTTTGCGTATGCATCCTTTGTACATGGTGGGTTTTTTTCCTGTCATATAAAAATTATATTGGATATATCATAGAGATCATCTCGTATCCACACAGATGGATTTATGTCACTCATTTCCCCTACTGTATTGCATTGCGTTAGGTAGATACCCCACAACGTGGTTAACCATTCTGCTTTCGTGGACTGAGTTCAGATAGGATGGCCACTTGTCCCGCTTTGCCTGGAACTGCGGGATTTACCAGGATGTGGGACTGTCAGTGCTAAAGTCAGGATGGTCTTCAGCAAACAGGGACAGTTTGTCATTCTGTGTTTAGATTGTTTTTATTCCTTTTGCTGTTATAAACAATGCTTTAGAAAACGTTATATATACAAAAAATGTAAACCTAAAATGCTTAGATCAATCTAATATTGTAAATAACTTTTTGCTTTCTTTTCTTTTTCTTTCTTTCTTCTTTTTTTTTTAAACCAGGGCCAGACCAGTTATAACTGTAAATGCTGGCCTTGAAGTGTACCCTAGCATTTTAAATCAAGACAATAAAACCTGCCCATTGCCTGGGACAGATCTCAAAGTTTCCTGGTAAGGGCATTAGTTTAATAATATTTACTATTGTGATTATTGGTACAGTCATTATGAAAACAATTGAAAATGAAGGGGGGGCTGAAATATTGCAGAACAGTTTCTATGTGTATTACTCTCTTTTCATAGATTGGATTATAGAAATGTTGTTCCAGAGTAGATATGTAGAAGGCTCTAAAAATATGCTACAAACTACTATAAACTTCATTAAAAAAAATGATGCATGCTCAATGAATATATTCAAAAAGACGAAAAAGCTAATTAGATCTCAGAACTCATTATTTGATTCTAAACAGACCCATGAACATTTTTATTTTTAAAGGAGATGATCTTTTCCAGATTTAATATCTGTGAATAGTTGTATGAAAAATACATTATTTAATTATTATTATGAAATATTATTAAATGTTAAATAATATTAAATCTATAAGTAGTATATTACCAATATAATATTCTTCTTGTTCTTCTTGTTCTTCTACTTGTCCCCTAACTAGTTTCTAAAGAAAAATATAATTTTTTGTAAGTTTAATATCGGAATTCTTCTCTAGTCCAGTGTTTCTCAAGTCTTCATTATTTGTACGCTATTTTCTGCTAGTGTATGATTTTTGCTATACTTTCATTCTACCTGTATTTATAATTAAAAGAATTTTTTTCTTTAAATCAATTCATGTTTTACTTAAAAATATTTAAAAATAATATGGAGAAACCCCAGTACCTTTCTCATACATGTCAAAATAAATATAAAATTAAGAAAAACCTTGGCCCATATACTAGTAAAATCACCAAGAGTACCTCACTTTGGGGAACACTGTTCTTTAAGTTCCTTGGTTACTCAAAAATCAAAGAACTTTTACAGATGCGGTGAGGAATGATTAGAAGCTGGGAAAATTTTACTTCTAAGAGGCTAATGAAAAAATAATTCTGATTTTGTTTTCAAATTATTATAGTTATTAGAAAACATTTTTCAAAATTTTATTTCTTTCATTGGATTGCATTAAAAATTTAGTAACATTTTATCTTATATTGATTGGCAGTGAAGTTTTCAAGATTTTAGCTTTAAGTTTTATGGCCTTCCCTTCACTCACCCTGCCTGCCCCTGTGAAATTGCTAGTAATATATTTAAAAGTATGCTAATAACTGTAAAGCTTTGAATATACTAACCAGAGCAGTAGCTTTTGTATCTTTTTGGTTATGGCACATTGTATGAAATACATTTTGCATCATAATCCAGTAAATACATGTGTGTAATTAAAACAAAAGTTCCATGAAATCTTACCCTTCAGTCAGTTTTATTTATTTGATTTATTTTTTTAAGATATTGGTTGACACAACCCACTGAACTGATTTCATGACCCATTAAGAAATCATGAAGAACACTGTTCTAGAGGAGCTTTCTAATTAAAGGAAGCTTGGTGGGGGCTTTTTAAAAAAAAAATGAGATTATTTTATGTCTGGCCCATCCTTTCTCTCACTTAGATTTATCAACAGGTTCTATAAACTTGAGAGGAGGTTCGGAGATTCTTTTTTTTTTTTTTTTTGAAATGAAGATACCATGAAAGGAAAGGTACTTAAATTACTGAAGGATGAGTTAGGACATTCTGTGTATTTTGTGTTTCATGTTTCACGAATGTTATTATGACATGAAGAAAGATATAAAAGGCTTCACTATATAAACTGTGCATTAGAAATATGAGATTTGGGGGCGATACTCAGCAATGTGTTTAAACTGGATTACAGGATTTGTATATATTTTTATTTCTCTACAGTTTTAATGTCAAGTTCTGCTTAAAGGCAGATGGCAAAGGAGCACTTCCCACGAAAATTAGTAAGTATTCTATGGAAAAATTACAGAATGATTCTGCATATACAGCACTTAAAAATGTTTCAGGATATTTGAATAGTTACTCAAATAGTTGTTATCTTTGTTCTTTATTTGAATATGTATGCTTAAAGGCACCTAGCATTGCAACATGATTACCTTGTTGACTCTTAATTCAGATATAAATACATATTTATTTGTTGACATTGTGAACAGAATAGCCCATTGAATGGTAAAGATGGCCTTCAGAAAGTTAAACACTTACCAATGAGAGATAAATGAATTCTAGGGGAAATAGGTATCATTGTATATAAGTAGATGATCTACTGAAAAGTTCGTATTTTATGTCTCAGAGAAACCCCCAGCAATCTAAGCAGCAGAAATGCTTTAGATACAGTGGAAGACGGAGAAAAAGTTTGGGCCATCCAATTTACCCACACAGCAAATTCCTAACTTGACTCTTCCTTTCCAACATATGGTTTATATGGTCTGGAGAGCAAGGCAGGAGAGCTAAGTAATTGTAGCCAAGATTGGTCATTGTTAGTGACAAGTGCTGAGAAGCCACCGCAAAGCAGAGGAAGAGGACTGAGTTTGCTGGGTGTGTGTGTGTGCATGGAAGTTCACATAGAGTGGCAAGGTGGGGTCCCTGGAAGATGACTAAAGACCTGTAGGGAATGTCTGGAGGGGTATTTTGCACAGAGGAAATGGCAATTTCAAGAGGCCTGAGGCAAGAGCATGCTTCGTGTGTTTGAGAGACACAAGGAGAGTGGTGTGGGTGGGTAGAACAGAATTGGAAGCAAAATCACCTTGCGTTTTAACCCAAAGTTAACATGAGGTTCAACATTTAGAGAAACTTAGAAACTTGGTTTTGACGTTGAAGAAACTACTTAAATAAGAGCTGAATCTTAGAAGGAAGTCACCCTAATACCGTGCTTCAGGCTATTGGTTGCATGTTTGCTTTAATAGAATTCTTGATCTAGTTAACTATATTAGGTCACCTGCTTCACGAGGGACATATTTATCTGACAGTCTGATATGGTAGCTTCATTAAAAGTAGTAGTTGCAGGTGATTCAAACTGTTTATTTGTCATAGTGTTTAATAGAATAATATGGGTGCATATTAGTAAATATTAATCGCAGTCAGTGGGAAATTGCTGCTACTTGTGTTAATGGCGGGAGTCGTAATTCACATATATTTCGTGCTCTGAACTTCTTCCTCTCTGCCTAAATTAAAAGAAAAAATTCCCCTTGCATCTGATAGTTATTTTACTACCATCATTATCTATTGTATGAATTAATATGTGGCTTTACTTTGGGGATAGTTGGATTAATTATTAATTAGCAAATATTCAGGATTAATATGTTGTAGTCTCACTACAATGTATACACATTTTTAGTGAATTACAAGGAAATTGCTTCTTAAGGAATAAATATCTTTGTTTACATGAAAACTCTATCTAGGACAGATAGGTGTTCATAACGATTATATTAGTTATAAATCCTTTGTATAGATTTCCAGGTGGAGCTTCTTTTGGATAAACTCAAGCAAAAAGGAGCAATTCGACGAGCACTATTTCTCCATAACCGGTCCCCAGGTCACTCCAAGAACATGACTATTTCAAGGGGGGGACAGATGCAGTGTGAGGAACTAATAGCATATCTGCGGGTAAGAGATACTTTTCTCCTTCATCGTCTTTTACTTTTTACTAATTTTTTTCCTTTTCATCTAAATGATTCTCACTTTGTGTGAATTTTTGGGTATTAAATCGAAAGGAAAACACAGAAGAATACACTTGAGGAAGTTTAGCTTTTTAATGTATCAAACCTGAGTAATGGATTTTTGTTCCTGACAAACTGGATATTTCAACTGGTCTTTCTGCGACATTGCTACTGAATAAATTATAACAAACCTATTTCTTAAATGTTGCTAGACTCTCAAAACATAAAATAAATCTCCACGGTCCAAAAAATAAAAAATAAAAAATCAGTTAAAAAACTACATTGGCAAAATTTGACTTGTGACTTGTGTGCAGATACGTGAGCCAGAGTGTCTGGGGAAGGATGAACAGTAATTGCGGATACCGCTGGCACAGGAATTCAGACTCATCTGGGACTTTTGCAAGCCAGGGGTCTGACTTGAGCCTCCTACTTGCCATTATATAGAAGAACACACACACACACACACACACACACACACACACACACACACACACGTATATGTGAATATATCTATATATATTCATTGTTTTTTTGGTAAAAGCAAAAACAAAAACAATCCAAATAACCTTTGATAGGAGAATAGATAAATACATTATGGTTTTATTATCATATGATGAATATTACTCAACAGTAAAAATTAACCTCAGCTACTTGCAACAGGATGGATAAACCTTAACAAGAATGTTGAATAGAAAGCACATTACAGAGGGGCTCCTGGGTGGCTCAGTCGGTTAAATGTCCGACTTCGGCCCAGGTCATGATCTCGCGGTTCGTGAGTTCAAGCCCCATGTCGGGCTCTGTGCTGACAGCTCAGAGCCTGGAGCCTGCCTTGAATTCTGTGTCTCCTTCTCTCTCTGCTCCTCCCCCAGTCATGCTCTGTCTCTCTCTGTGTCTCTCTCTCTGTGTCAAAAATAAATAAAAACATTTAAAAAATTTATTAAAAAGAAAGCAAGTTACAGAAAAATGCATATGACCTCACTTTTAAGTGAACAAAAAAGGAAAAGCAAACAGAAGAACATATTGTTTAAGGACATATACAGTGTAGTAAAACTACTGAAAATAAATGAGAATGGTGTACTTAAAATTTAGAATGGTGGTTACCTCTGAGAAGAAAGGCCGAGGGAAGAAATGAGAAGGGAGTACATGGGTAACTTAAAAATTATTGGTAATATTTGGGGCACCTTGAGTGGCCCAGGCAGTTAAGCATGCGACCCTTCGTTTCGGCTCAGGTCACGATCTCCTGGTTTATGGATTCGATCCCTGTGTTGGGCTCTGCACTGGCCATGTGGAGCCTGCCTGGGATTCTCTCCCTCCTTTCTCATCCTCTCTGTCTCAAAATAAATAAATAAACTTAGAAAAATTATTAGTAATGTTCTAATTCTATTGGCTGTGGAGTGCCTGTTTTATTAACATGCCCTTGTATATTTTTGTATGAATCAAGTATTATAAACAAAAATTGATTAAGCGTCCTTGCTGAATAACCAGTCTTTTTGGACATTCTATTCTTACTCTTATATATTTGTAGTTTTTCAGAGTTTTGGTAGAATTGGATCAAGGTCGGACATGGCTGCCTTTGTACTGTGCACTTAACAGATTTTTCCAGATACTTTGATGTTGTAGACTGATGTTATCGTTGATTGGAAGCTTTTCTGTTTCTAGGATGAATCTGAATTTAGAGACAAACTCACTCCGATTACTGTTTTTATGGAGTATCGGTTGGATTACAGAACAGCTGCTGATGTGACAGGCTTGCAACCTATCCTTAACCAGTTCACTCCTGCCAACATTAGTCGACAGGTACTGTATGTACTGTCTCCACTTATCACTAATTTTATACTTTAATTTTTTTAAAGTCTTACACTTCATATTTTTAAATATCATAAGGGATGGCTTTTTAAATGTTGGTTTCTAGTCAGAGTCAGAGGGGAAGGTATCTGAATTTTCAGGTCAGAGATATTTGAAGCCACTCAGAACTTAGTTATATGCAGAGAAAGACAGGGTCATATTCATAAAACAGTAAAATAGTTCAAGGAAAACAAAGTGCCAATGTATTTACATACTCTTTTAGCATTTTGCTGAGTAAGTTTTATATATATGTTTTCTCTGATTTACATTTTAATTGTAAAAAATAGCATATGTATACACATATGTATATGTAGTATGGAAGTCATTCTTTTCATCAAATCAAACAAAATTTCTTAAAAACTATATTACAATATTTTTAAGAAAGTCCTGTGTAAAACCCATGTATTCAGATATTGCATTTCCTATTTCTTCCGCTTTTTTATTGCATATTTATACTGTTAGATTAATAGTTCTACTCCCACAGAATACTTTACCCTAAATTTAGGTTGTTATATCTTCTTTGTCTAAGTTACTAAGGTCTCATGCTTTTTTTTTATTTGTAATTTGAGAAGACTGTGTAAGGCAACATAAAGCGAATTAAAATATATTTTAAGTCTTTATTATTTAACAATTTTTATATATTTATATTTATTTTTTATTATATTTTATATTTTAACAATTATTTTTATATTTTAACAATTTATATTTTTTACTTTGTACACATTGTATCATATATAATGTATATATATACTTTCTGCCACCAGCAATATAGAACTTGAAAATGTAGTTCTTTATTAGTTCATATTGTGTATATTTCTTATTTTTAATGGATATACAGTATTTTGTTAATTAACAATTTAATAATGAACATCTCAGCCTTTTAGGATCTGTCATTCAGTTTTATACTTTTTGAAAAAGTTGTGACTTGACCTTTTACATTATGTGTTTTGATATAGGAGTTATGATTATTTTCTCTTTATAATTATAGAATTGTTAGCATTAACATTACTTTTGAGTAGCTTACTGAGATCACCAGTCTCTTTAATACCAATCCAGTTTTAAAGTTACCTAAGTAAGTAGGATAACTTTTGAAAACCCTTGGAGAGAAATAATAACTTTAATAATATTTAGCTTCCTTTCCTTCTCTTCCTGCTCTCCTTCATTGTTGTGTCCTTTGCGTCCTACGTATGTTTCAGCAGTGCCTGTGTACACAAGAGAGGCATGCTCTCTATGCATGCTTAGCTTTATTATATAATCTTGTTTCTATGTTAATTATCCATCCTTTGTTCCCATTATTTACTTCTTTCTAAGATGGGTCCTTCATTTCACTGGTCATATTACAGACTTGTTTTACCACACTTTCTCCATAGAGTACTGCTGTTCCATACAAATACTAACATGAGCCACATTTGTGGTTTTAAATTTGTTAGTTGGCAACATTTTCTTAAGGTAGAAAACAGGTGAAATTAAACTTCATAATATAAAGTTTGCTAGCACTGCTGTCATGAAAAACCACAGATTGGGTGGCTTGTTTTAAACAATAGAAATTTATTTTCTGATGGTTCTAGAGGCTTAAAGTCTGAGACCAAGGTGTCTGGCAGGGTTGGTTTCTTCTGAGGTCTCTCTCATCAGCTTATAAATGGTTACCTTCTCCTTTCGTCTTTACACGGTCTTCCCTCTGCGTGTGTCTTGTCCCAATCTCCTTATACATTGTGTTGCATTAGGGTCCACCCTGATGGTATCATTTTACGTTAATTACCTCTTTAAATACCGTATCTCCAGGTAAAATCACACTCAGGACTTCAGCATGTGAATTTTTGGGGGGGACACAGATCAGCCCGTAACAATATCCAAGTTATTGTCATTCCAGCACATAATCCATTTAAAAATTGTTAGTGAAATATTTTATATTCTATTTTTTGCTGTCTTCAAAATCCAGAATGTATTATATGATTATAGCACATCTCAATTCAGATGCTAAATATTTTTTCTGTATTTGGAATTCATATGGTTTATAGTTGAAGAAGTAGATTCACATACCCAAGTTGTTTTAACATACTAACAGTTTTCCAGTAATGGAATCAAGTATCAGTTTTTAAATTTAAATTTAAATTAATTAAAATTGAATAAAATTTGAAAATCAATTCTCAGCTCCCCCGAGACCCCTTTCAAGTGCTCAGAGGCCACATGTGGCTCACTGGTGGCTATTGTAATGGACAGGGCAGCTGTTGAGTTTCCCTTTCTGTAGCCTAATCCTTTGCAGTTAAGAGACCAGAGTGCTTTCTGTAGGAAGAGTGGCTTTTTTTTTTTTTTCCTGCCCTCCATTTATTTGTGCAATTGTAGATTAAGTTCTTACCCTGTGCAAGAGAGATTTAGTTCTCTATGAATGGAAGGCATTGCTGTGTGCTTTTCCATTTCTGAAACTTATTTTTCTAATAGCTTTAATACTGTGGTTACACCAATGCCAGCTAAATCCTTTCTCTTCAGTGTATGGTAGCAGTTAGGCAAATATCCCTTTGCCACAGTATTATTAATATTTCATACATATTTCTTATTCCAGACCTAACATACTCATCATTTTGACTGGGTCTCTTAATACTCACCATATCACTAGTTACTGTTATTATCTACAAAATCTACTTTTTATTCCTAAACGAGTTTGGCAATGACTGTATCTGGTATGACTTATGGAATCACCACAAAGTTCTTGTAATAGTCCCAGCCCTTCCCCCTTTTCCCCTTTGTTGAAGCGCATAGCAGTTGCTTACGTCTGTGTCATTTAATTAATTCACGTATATTGTTGTTTCATTCCAATTAAATTGGCAGTTAAGATCTGTATCATGTAATTTTATTCTGTGTGGCTGTTTATCCCTTGTGACTTGGAAGAGGAAGCCTCTCATTATTTTCCCCCTTTAAGTCATTTTCTCTCTTCTTTTTGTCTGCCCCTGGGCTTGAAGCTCTTTGAATATTAACACTAGACAAACCAAGAATGGCTTCATCTTTTTCTCTTTCTTCTTTTTACAGTTTTTGTATTTCCTTCATTCACACTCTACCCAGTCTCTTCTGCTACTTCCCACTGTTTTTGTGTTTTGGGTGTTCCATGCCGTTCTGTACCGCTCTAGCCTCCACACTCTCACAGCCAGATCTGAAAGGAGAAAATTCAGTTTTTGCTTATGTCACCCCTCCTGGATTGGCTTCAGTGCTTCTAGTCCCTTCTCCTTCACCTCCTTCCAAGTGGCCACATATATTCTGGCCTCATTTTGTCCAGTTTCTGTTCCCTTTGATCTGCCTGTCAGAATTGCTGCCATGCACCCGTAGCTCCTTATTCTTTGACACTCTGCCCCCATATTTCCAGGATGCTGGCAGAGGCATAGTCTGCAACAAGAAGTTCTAAAAGGGAAATTTGTTTTGCCCACGATCACACAAGTTAGCTAGTAGCAGCAGGTTCACGCTGAATCTTCATTTCTTTCTCATTTTTTTGAATCCTCACTTCTTGACTGTTACTTTCTCTCTACACGACACTTCCTTCCCACACCATAACAGCTTCAGTTGAGATAGAACTGAAAGGTTCCAGCTAATTGTATTATATCCTATGAATGTTTTTCTTCTTTTTCATTTTTGACTACCTACACCGACCTGTTTAAAAATAAGCAGCCATGACACCTTTTATGCAAATAACTTGATGAGTGTATATAAATATATGTGTGTATGTGTATATTCACATACATCCACGTATATTGATCTACACTGCAGATGTATCCTGTATTGGTGTTTTTTCACATAGAAAAAATAAAATGCTTTTTTCTAGGCCCATATTTTGCTTGACTGTGGGGAAGACAATGTCTGCAAACCCAAGTTGGAAGTTTCTGTAGATAGGTAAGTGTTACTCCAAACAATAAAGAGCCTAACAAGAAATTTAAATGGAAGAACACACTCTTCTATCCAAATATAGAATATCCTATTCTATATTTTAACATGAACTAGTTATGTTGAAGGATAATTCACGATTTTCTTTAATAGTAAAACTATCAGTATTGAACTTTAAAAAGATATGCACTGTTTTCACTACTTGCCTTGGTTGACAGATCTATTTCCATTCAGCATGAGAAGTGTTACAAGGTAGCAGTATATCTTCTTAAAGATATATTTCATTGTAAATACCCTGTTAACTAAAGGATTCTGATTATTAGTAAAAAAAATTATTATTACGTTTCTAAATGTTTTATTTTATTTTGGGGGCACCTGGGTGGCTCAGTAGGTTAAGCATCTGACTTCAACTCAGGTCATGATCTCTCAGTTCATACTGACAGCTCAGAGCCTGGAGCCTGTTTCAGATTCTGTATCTCCTTCCCTCTCTCTGCCCCTCCCCCACTTGCACTCTGTGTATCTCTCTCAAAAGTAAACAAACATTAAAAAAACGTTTTATTTTATTTTTGAGAGAGAGAAAGAAAGAGAGTGAGAGTGTGAGCAGGGGAGGGGTAGAGAGAGAGGAGGACAGAGGATCTGAGGAGGCTCTGCACTGACAGCAGTGAGCCCAATTGATGCGGGGTTCGAACTCACGAACCGTGAGATCTATCTGAGCCGAAGTCAGATGCTCAACTAACTGAGCCACCCAGATGCCCCTCTGATTAGTATTTTAAATGATATGTACATTTTATTTTTTTATTATTATATTTTAATTTTTTAATGTTTATTTTTGAGAGAGACAGAGTGCAAGTGGGAGAGGGGCAGAGAGAGAGGGAGACACGGAATCTGAAGCAGCTCCAGGCCCTGAGCCATCAGCACAGAGCCTGATGCGGGGCTCAAACTCATAAGCTATGAGATCATGACCTGAGCAGAAGTCGGATGGCCAACTGAATGAACCACCCAGGCACCCCAATGATATATAAATTTTATTTTTTTTAATTTTTTTTTAATGTTTATTTATTTTTGAGACAGAGAGAGACAGAGCATGAACGGGGGAGGGTCAGAGAGAGGGAGACACAGAATCTGAAACAGGCTCCAGGCTCTGAGCTGTCAGCACAGAGCCCGACACGGGGCTCGAACTCACGGACCGCGAGATCGCGACCTGAGCCGAAGTCGGACGTTTAACCGACTGAGCCACCCAGGCGCCCCAGAATTTTAAAGAATATTGTGAGAATCATGACAGTGATTAATTCGGCTTTATTTATTTATTTATTTATTAAGTTTATTTATTTTGAGAGAGTGTGTGTGAGTGAGCTGAGGAGGGGCAGAGAGAGAGGAAGAGAATCCCAGACAGGCTTTGTGCTGTCACCTCAGGCCCAACACAGGGTTCAACCTCATGAACCGTGAGATCATGACCTGGGTGGAGATCAAGAATTGGATGCTTAGCTGACTGAGCCATCCAAGTGGCCCTTATTCAGCTTTTAAGGAAAAAAAATCAGGGAATTAAAAAGTACTACAAAGAGATACAAAGTTACCTCAGTAATAGATATGACTGGTAGCAATATGCTAGTGACATTAATGCTTTCTTTTACTGAGAGAAGCATTGGATTTGCACCCAATGTGCTATTTCCAGTTTCCTATTGAGCTGTGAAAGAGTCTTAAAATATCTTGAGACACTGTTGAACATGTCAGTGCTGTCTTGTGTTTCTCTTGTTTCTTGGAACAATCATATTCTCCCCGTGCAGTCTTTTTTCATTGTCTATATTTGTATTAACTTGTAGTGATCAAAAGAAGATCTATATTGGAGACGACAATCCTCTGACATTGATTGTTAAGGCTCAGAATCAAGGAGAAGGTGCCTATGAAGCTGAGCTCATCGTTTCCATCCCACCCCAGGCTGATTTCATCGGGGTTGTCCGTAATAGTGAAGTAAGCAAACTGCCTCTTTAAAAATCAAAATGCACTCATAGGTCTCATTAACATTAATAAGTTACTCTCCTATTTAGTGTAGTATGAGCTTAGCCATTCTACTTAAGGCTACATTGCTAGGCAATAGAGTGCCTGTCTTACATAATTCCTTTCAAGCCCAGTACTTTGCATAAGGCACTGATAGGACATTTTTAGAATTGCTAGCGAAAGGCCTGAAACAAGGTCAGATAGATAAAGTATCTAAGACTGTTCATCAAATAATTTGCTAGGGGTAATAAGGTTATGTATCTAAATCCTCTAGGGATCCTTCAGAAACATCTTTACATGCATCTGTGGCAATTGTACACAATACCCACCCCCCATTTGCTCAAATGGATATATTTTTGAAACAAGAAACTTAACTATCCAATTGTATGATGTCATCTAGGAACTCCATAGTCTATGGCTTCTGCCTTTTTTGTTGTTTGTTTTGGTCACTAATTTATAATCTTTCCAATCTTTTTTTTTTTTTTTCTTTGACCTATCAAAGGCCTTAGCTAGACTTTCCTGTGCATTTAAAACAGAAAACCAAACCCGCCAGGTGGTATGTGACCTTGGAAACCCAATGAAGGCTGGAACTCAAGTAAGATGATTTAGCTAAATGGATTTTATTTTTCTTTAAAGAAAATAGCAAAATGGGTTTGTTCATAGTACATTTTTAATAAATATTTCAGAATAATATCTTTAAACTGGTTTTGATTTAGAATGTAATGATTAGCAGAGTTTTGTCAGGTTTTGAGCAAGATAATAAAATAATGGATTGTGCTGCTACACTGTAGTCAGTAAGCCGTGTTTACAGTGCCTTCAGTTTGCTAAATGGATGAGAACATGGGTTAATAACTAAGGACTCAAATTGTAACTCTGGTGTTTTAACCTAACGGATCTTTAATTTTTTTTTTTTTTTTAATGTTTATTTATTTTTGAGACCATGCAAGAGACAGAGTGCAAGCAACGGAGGGGCAGACAGAGGGAGACACAAAATCTGAAGCAGGCTCCAGGCTCTGAGCTGTCAGCCCAGAGCCCGATGCGGGGCTCAAACTCATGAACTGTCAGATCATGACTTGAGCTGAAGTCGGATGCTTAACCGACTGAGCCACTCAGGCGCCCCCATAACCTAACGAATCTTTAGAACTACTCTGACAAATACTAAGACTGTCATTATTACGTGAGATAGAATTATCTCATGAATTTGGAAGCCTATATCTTTGAACTGAATAGAATCAAAGAAGCCCTTAGTGTTGGATCAGGCTCCCCTTGAGGTGGTAGAGAAGGGAGCCCAGGAGCTTGAAAAGATGCGCTCAATGGGTCGCTTCCCAAATGCTGTAAAAAGTAAACAAAAATGTGTCTTGTAGAATTCTTAGTATCAAAGGAAAATGGGAATGTATTTCATGTTACTTTTTCAATAGGATTTACTTTAATAGCACGAAGACTTTGGTAATTTGAAGAGCTCTGATAATATGGGGCTACATATTCCATATTTATCCTTAAACAACATCTAACAGGAGAGATGTTGTATAAGGGTACAGACTTGCATCTAGTGGTAAGTAAGTCTTAGAGATCTAATGCACAGCATAGTGAATATAAACAATATTGTATAAACAATGCTGGGTGGCTCAGTCAGTTAAGTATCCAACTTTGGGTCAGGTCTTGATCTTGCAGGTTCATGAGTTCGAGCCCCGCATGGGGCTCTCTGCTGTCAGTGCAGAGCTTGCTTCCAGTCCTCTGTCTCCCTCTCTCTGTCCCTCCCCAACTCGTGCACTCACTCTCTTTCTCAAAAATAAATAAACATTAAAAAAAAAAAAACCAAAAAAACCCAATATTGTATTATAATCATCAACCTTGCTAAGAGACTAGATCCTTATAACCATAAAATAGGAATGGGAATTATGGGACATGGAGAGATGCTAACTATAGCTACAGTGGCAATCATATTACAGTTTATAAATGTATCAAGTCAACATGTTGTACACCTTACACTTACACAATGTTATATGTCAAATATATTTTAATAAAAGTTCCACATTTCTTTAAGAATATTTAACATTAAAAGTCATTATTATTTCTAAATATATGGTCTCTTAGGGAAGACGCCTCGAACAAAGTACCCTGAGTTGCATTTTTCCACATGTATATAATGATGTTTAACAAGTGAAATGCTTTTTATTTTTCTTTGCTTATTTTTCTATGTTTATTTCTGTGCTTTCTGTGTTTATTTTTCTATGTTCTCACTCTCTCTGGCCTTCTCACTCACAGCTCATGCAGTGTGGATAAGTTCAGGTTATTTCAGGTGGCCAGCATCAGGCTTTGTAAAGTGAAAGGCAGCTTGATGGAAGTCCCCCAGTCTTGTTTTTATGTATGATAAATGATTCCCTAAGAAGTCTGCTTTCTCTTACCTTATTAGCTCCGTTGTTTTCTTTAAGGTAACAGCTTCCCCCCTGCGAAACTTAGGATAATTGTTGCAATGGAGTTGTGAGAGAGGTGGGGAAATTCTGGGTCCGGCCCCGCCCCTCATGCCTTTGGTGGCCAGCGTTTCTTGCTCTTTAAAACCCATTCACTTCTTGCTTCCTGATCCATTACAAGTTCAGTTGTTAACTTCCTGTCACCAAGTCAGTGTATTTTCATTGAATCAACAGATATTTACTTTGGCATTTTTATGAAGTTAATATCAGGTATTATGAGGAGATAGAATTATGTTAGTAATTGTTTAATAGGCTCCTTTGTGGATTGGCCCATGTATATGAAATAAAAGGTTTAATAGAAGATCAGATTTAATTATCTTTGTTAGAGTACTTTCAGTTTTATTATAAGCTCAGAAAAACCCTATTTTAGAAAAACTCGTTGATTTGGACATTGGAATTTAAATTTCACTGATGAGACATTGTTTTGATTAACGTTACTATCCCTTCCTCCCCCTCCAGCTCCTAGCTGGTCTTCGTTTCAATGTACACCAGCAATCAGAGATGGATACTTCCGTGAAATTTGATTTACAAATCCAAAGGTATGAAAACAACTTGTTTTCAGTTCATATTAACTATTGAGGAAATATTCTTTGTCATAAATATGTTATGTAAGATATTCTAAATGTTATGGAATAAAACTGGCTAAAATTCCAGTACTTGACTATACCATTTTTTAAATAAATATTCCTATCACAACAATAATTTTGTTAGTTTTGAGCTTGTGAAACAGAAGTAAAAGAAGTAAAATTTGATCATCTTTTTGGAATTAAATGCTAATGAAAATTATTTTTGTACGTTTTTTTCTTTCTTACTTTTAATATGTTCATTTTTAGTTTCACTGCATTTGCCCCTGTACGTCTTAGATGAAAATTATGCTCAGTTCAGGCCTAAATATATCTATATTTTTTTCTTTTTCAGCTCCAATCTCTTTGACAAAGTAAGCCCAGTTGTATCTTACAAGGTTGACCTCGCTGTCTTAGCTGCTGTTGAGATAAGAGGGTCAGTATGATTACCAAGTTGAGTGTCATATTTTTACGAGATTTAAACTGCCTTAAATTTTTTTTTATGTTTATTTATTTTTTGAGAGAGAGAGAGAGAGAGAGAGAGAGACAGAGCACAGCAGGGGAGGGGCAGAGAGAGTGAGAGACACAGAATCTGAAGAAGGCTCCCGGCTCTGAGCTCTCAGCACAGAGCCCTATGCGGGGCTCAAACCCCCAAACTGTGGGATCATGACCTGAGCTGAAGTCAGACACTTAAGCGACTTAGCCACCCAGGTGCCCCTAAACTGCTTTAAAATGCAGTTACTTTTAAAAAGCAACTAATAGGCCCAGTAACTTCTTTTGGGGAGTAGCACTCATATTTCATGATACTTTTACTAGAGCTGGAGCTTCTGTAGAAAGAAGGACCTAGCTGTATTATTCCAAAGCTCCAAATATTTACTTGGTAACCCTCTGGAAATAAATCAGACATGGCAATAGCAGGCGCAAAATAAGTGTATTGAACTTGCATGCAGATTGACTTATCAATACACCTGTTAACATTAGATTCAATACAGAGAAGTTTATGTGTAGGTGGATGTGTGTGTTCACATACATACAGCTTTTTCTTCCTTTTAAATATATATATTTTGTTGATTCTGATTTTATTCACGTGGATACAGGGTACTTTTGAAAATGAACTGACCATATCATTTTGGTATTCATGGTAGGTTTTCTTTGGTCATTGTTTAGAGTCTCAAGTCCCGATCATATCTTTCTTCCAATTCCAAACTGGGAGCATAAGGAGAACCCAGAGACTGAAGAAGATGTTGGGCCAGTTGTTCAGCACATCTATGAGGTTTGCGGTTGTTGACTTTAACTGATACCTGGTGGAGAGCCTTTAAAGAGAAGAACAGATAGGCTACTTGTTAAAACAAAACAAAACAAAACAAGTTTGTTTACTGTTTATGTAAACTCTGCATAGTTTAAGGATGTACCAGAGATTTATTTGAATTTGTTCCCTATTCAGAAGTTCCTCTTTTTAAGACAAGTAGCTTCAAGTGATTAAAGAATGCACTTCATACAAATTGTTGTCCAAAACCAATTATTTTCTACTTGAATAACAGCCGTTAGGTCATTGCTGAGTATTTGCATATGGACAGTTTGCAGCTCTACCTAAAAATTGAAAGTGCCTGTAGCAGATCATCAAGATTTTCTATGCCATCTTTCATCAAAAACTTTTCCATACGTTCCTCTTTTGTTTATATTTTCATTCTGACACATACTGCACTACACTAGAGGTAAATGTTGAGTTTGATCTCCTTTGCCTCGTAATGATCATGTTGTAATGTCAGAATAACTGGAAACTCTGCCGTTATTCAAATCCTATCACTAATGATTCCTAAGGTTGATGTAGGAGGGGGATTATGGAATTGATTTTTGCTCAAAGTATTTACATTTTCTTTTCCCCATTAGCTGAGAAACAATGGTCCAAGTTCATTCAGCAAGGCAATGCTAAATCTTCAGTGGCCTTACAAATATAACAATAACACTCTGTTATACATCCTTCAATACGATATTGATGGACCTATGAACTGTACTTCAGATATGGAGATCAACCCTTTGAGAATTAAGGTAATGTGCTTAATAGCAACTCTTTATTATGATGATATTTAAAGCTTTCCTTTCTAAATCTGTGAAAGAAATGCATGAAATAAAACAACCATTTTAATACACACACCTACTCCACAGAAATAATTTACCTCATAACCAGTATACTAAGGATTAAATTGTTTATTTGTATAATGAGAAAGGATTGATTCATTCCTCTGTGAAGTCCTAATGAGTCATCTATTTATGTAGTGACCTAATTTGACTGTGGTTCCATTGCACTGTGGTTTATCCACATACAATATTGTGTCAGGGGTGTTTTGTTGTTGAAATTTTTGTCTTTGGAGAAAGATCTAACATTTTAATTACCCTGGCTCTTTTCTTAACTAGAAAACAGAACAAAAAAATATATACTCATGATTGACACTTATCACAGATATGTACCATGACATTTCAGGCTGTTTCCATGTGTCTTATCAGTTTCCCCTCTAGCTGTGCAAGGGAGAAAATCACTGCTCGGTGGAGATAACGTTTTCCCACATATTAGGGAATCTCTGGTCTTTATTCTTTGTGCTTACTTTCCACCATATATTAAGTGGTGAATTTGTCATGCCACATTTTTAGTCATCATGTTTTAATCACATGTAGCAGTTTATGCCAAAATGTCAGTGCAGAATGTTTTCCAATATTATGTACCACCAGTTTCTCTGTAACCCTAGATCTCAAGTTCACAAACTGAAAAGAATGACACAATTGCTGGGCAAGGTGACCGGAACCATCTCATCACTAAGCGGGATCTCACCCTCAGTGAAGGAGATGTTCACACTTTGGTAAGCGCCATTTCAACAACAAGCACTTTAAACATTTAAAAATATGTGATTATAGAACTGATGCCAAAGAACATTTCAAAAATAACAACAGCTGTGCTTGGAAGAACTACATATATTTTTATACTATTCACTCCTCTTACTTTCCATGTTCCTATTCAAATTAACACCAGAGTTTCTTCAAATGATCTATCTTTATAAATTGCTAATAAAAATATTTCATGTTCCAGCTTATTTTTCTGGCTTACTCCTTTAACTGACCTCCTTCTTGACCTCATCCTGATCTTGGAGGCTTTCATGCAATATTGGAAGAAGAACCCAGGAGGCATCAACAAAAATATATTACAAGAATAATTAGCGCTATGATTAACTTTTGTTGAGTCAGCCAGTATAATGACTATAAGGTTATAAAGGGCTAATCATTTAAATTTTTGAAGTTTAACAGATCTTCAAACCATCCACTAGCAGAGAACCTTGTATAGTGTTTATGTTCAATAGCGAACACCAGTTACTTTTACATCAGCAAATTCCATAGTTCTTCTTAGTTCTCATCCGCCTCAACTGTTCAGTGGCTTTTGGCATAATTTATCACTTCCTCCTTTGTGGAACACTCCTCATTCTCTTCTAGGACTCTGCTCTCTTAGTACTTCACCTACATCAACTGGCTACTTCCTAATCTCTGTTTCCAGACCTTTACCTCTGTAGAGTATTCCAGGGCTTACACCTCAGATTTCTTGTCTGCTCTGCATGTATTCATTGATTAGATCTGTGCTGTCTAATATTATAGACATCAGCCACATTTTACTCTACTTTGGGACGTAGAGATATGTCCATTACTGCTCATTTCTATCATCGTAGGAAGTTCGAATCAGATAGTGCTATACGAGAGATGTTATTCACTCTTGTGGCTATGAATACTATCTCTGGATGACTTTGATTTACATTTCAAAGCTGATCCTATGCATTGAACTCCAAGCTCCATTATCTAACTGCCTACTGGAATTTCTCTTAAATAGTTAGTAAGAATCTTAAACTTAATTCTAAGAATGTTTTCCCAACTCTACTCTTTCTACAGTGTGTCAACTCCCTTCTTTGTCCCAAACCTGGACACCTTGACTCCTCTTTTTCTCTCAAACCTCACATCCTGGGTATCAGCAAATTCTTTCAGTATCTGTTATCAAAAGACCCTGAATTTGGTCCTTTCTCAGCAACTTTACCTCTGCCACAGCCTCACCTAGGCCACCTTTGTGTCTCACATGGACTGTTGCCAAACCTCTAGCTGGACTCCATATTTCTGCCTTTTCCCCCACTACAGTTAGCCACACAGGAGCCATAGTGATCCTTTTAAATGGAGATCAGGTCATGTTACTCCAGTGCCTTCCCAGCTAAGTCAGAGAGGAAGCCTGAGCATGCAAAGCCTTTAGGCCCAACAAAATGTAGGCCCTTCTGCCTTGCTATTTGCATTTCCTCTCCTAATTCTCTACCTCCTGTTTTTGCTACCTTGCTTTTCATTGAATAGACATCCCCAAGCATGTTTCTACATCCAAGCTTTGAAAATTGTTCTCCCATCTTCCTGGAATGCTCCTTGTCCAGATTTCCCTGTGGCTTATTTCCCCATCTCCTTCTATGTCTTTAAATGTCAGATTATGACAGGACTTCCCTGACCAACCCATGTGAAATAGAAATTACTTTTAACCCCCACCCTACTTTTGATCCTGTGTGTTCTATCCTCCTACAGAACGACATTAAAAAACTTTATGATAAAACTTACATAAAAGTCACCATTTTAACCATTTTAAAGTATGCAACAGAGTGATTTTTGGTATACTCACAACATTGTGCAACCACCACCATTATCTAATTCCAGAATATTTTCATCACTTTCAGAAAGAAATACTGTACCCATTATACAGTCACTACGTATTCTTCCCTGCTATCAGTCTCTGGAAACCACTAATCTGCTTTGTGTGTCTAAAGATTTGTCTGTTCTGGACAGTCATAAAATATGTGGCCTTGGTGTCTGGCTTCTTTGACTCAGCATAATGTTTTTAAGGTTCGCCATGGTACAGCATGCAGTAATACTTCAGTCATTTTTTATGCCTGAATAATACTCCGTTCTATGGGTATAGGGCATTTTGTTTGTTTCCTCATTAGTTGATGAACATTTAGATTATTTCTACCTTTTGTTTATTTTGAATAGTGCCATTGTGCACATTCTTGTACACATTTTTGTGTGAACATATATTTTTAGTTCTCTTGGGAGTAAATCTAGAGATGCCATTACTGGGTCATACGGGGACTCTGTTTAACTTTTCAGAAACTACCAAACTTTTCCAAAGTCGTTGTGCCATTTTACATTCCCAACCAGCAACATATGAATTTTTCAACTTCTCCATGTTTGCCATCACTTACTATTGCCTTAATTTTTTTTTTTTTTTTTTTTTTTTTTATTTATGGTCATCCTTGTCAATGTGAAGTGGTATCTCATCGTGGTTTTATTTGTACTTCCCAATAATCACTAATGATGTCAAGCATCTTTTCTGTTGTATATCTTCTTTCGAGAGATGTCTATTCAAATCCTTTGCCCATTTTTAAATTGGGTTGTTTGCCTTTGTTGTTAGGTCATGAAGAGTTCGTTATGTATTCAGGATACTTCCCTTTTCAGAGCTGTTATTGCACATATTTTCTCGTTCTGTTAGTTGTCTTTTCACTTTCTTGATAGTATCCCTGTGATGTGAAAAGTATTCAAATTTGAAGAAGTTCAGATTTGTCAAGTCTTTCTTCTTTTATTACCTGTACTTTTGCTGTCACAGTCAAGAAACCATTGCCAAACCTGACATCCTGAAAATTTACACCTAAGTTTTTTGGTTTTCTAAATTTTATACTCTCGACTCTTAATATTGGTCTGTATACATATTCTTATGCCGGTACCAAATTGTTTATTATAGCTCTTCAGTAAGTTTTGAAATTGGAAGTGTGAGCCCTCCAACAGTTTCTTCTTTTTGAAGATTGTTTTAGCTATGTAGGGTCCTCTATAATTTCATATGAATTTTAAGATCAGTTTGATGATTTCTACAGAAAAGGTAGTTGGAATTTTGATAGCAATTTTATTGGATCTGTATCAATATAGGAGTATTGCCATGTTAATAATATTAAGTCTCTCAGTTCTTGGACATGAGATATCTTTCCATTTAGTTAAATGTTTAATTTCTTTCAAAATACTTTGTACTTGTAAGTGTTTAAGTGTTGCACTTTCCTGGTTAAATTACTTTTGTGTATTCTATTCTTTCGGGGTGGTCTTTTGAATAAAATTGTTCTCTTCATTTCATTTTAAGATTTTTCATTACTGGTATATAGAAATGCAACTTAATTGTCAATCTTGTATTCTGTTCTTTTTCTGTACTTGTTTATTAGCTATAATCATTTTATTGTCGATTCTTTAGTGTTTTCTGTATACAAGATCCTGTCATCTTGAAAAGAGAGAGGTTTACTTCTTTTTTTCCAATTTGGATGCCTTTTATTTGATTGTTTTCTTGCTTAATTATACTGGCTAGAACCTTCTGAACAACTTTCATAAAAGTGTCAATGAGTGGGCATTGTTGTCTTATTTGTCACCTTAAGGGGAAAGCATTTGTTCTTTCCCCATTAAGTGTGATGTGAGTTACAGGCTTTTCACGGATGTCCTTCCTCAGATCAAAGAAGCTATTCCTTGTCATAGACTGCAAGTTCACTTGCTGGGTAGCGTTGTGACTATGCGTGTGACATGTCTAATGCAATTTGACCAGCACATGGAAGGTGGTGAATATTTGCTATCTTTGACTGCCTGCCTTCAAGTTACTGATAAAAACACTGAATGTAGCAGAAACGTGGAATAGCTGCTCAAGATTCATTCCGTTTCTTTTTCTTTTCTACAGGTGTATTGTTAATCTGATTTTCATGTCTTACTAAAATGATCATGCTCTGGGTTTACCTAAAGGATGTTGAATACTAGCCATAAAAAATATATATTTTAATAATATTGTAGGTCTTATCCTTTTATACCACATTGCACTAAAACCAACCCCTGTATTTGTTTGTTTGTTTGTGTTTGTTTGTTTGTTATTTATTTTTGAGAAGGAGGGAGAGAGCGAGAAGGAGCAGGGGAGGAACAGACAGAGAGGGAGAGGGAGAATCCCAAGCAGGCTCCATGCTGTCAGCGCAGAAACCGATGCAGGGCTTAGACTCACAAACCATGAGATCATGACCTGAGCTGAAATCAAGAGTTGGTCGCTTAACTGACGAAGCCACCCAGGTGTCCTGTAAACCAACCCCTTTAGCAAAAGCATTCATAGACTCCACTATTAGCCTATGCATTTTAAACATTTTTCTTATAATGCAAAAGAATCTGGATTATCTCTTTGGCTTTCACATAAAACAACTAAAATGTCCAATTTTCATATGCTGAAGAAATGATAGGCATTTTTTTATAAGTAAAGAATTTGTTTTGGCAGGGCTGTGGAATTGCTGAGTGCTTGAAGATTGTCTGCCAGGTTGGACGACTAGACAGAGGAAAGAGTGCAATCCTGTATGTAAAGTCCCTGCTGTGGACTGAGACCTTTATGAATGTAAGTGGACAGATGCAGCATTCAGCCAGTTTATCCATTTTCTCAAAGACATGAAAAAGGCCTCCCATCTAGGAAATCATTTCATTGTTATTTCCATACAGAAAGAAAACCAGAATCATTCATACTCTCTGAAGTCATCTGCTTCTTTTAATGTCATTGAGTTTCCTTATAAGAACCTTCCAATTGAGGATATCTTCAACTCCACATTAGTAAGTCATCGATTTGGGGAAATGCAATTAAGTGCACCCAGTCCAATGCCATAGATATTTTTTATTTTATTTTAAATATTGGCACCTTCACTGTTTTGGTGATTTAAAAGTTGGTTGATAGGTCTATAACCTAGTTAAATATTATTTTACTCCCTCACCCCAGAACATTAAAGGTTGACCTTTTACTTTAGCATCTTGTCCTGTGTAAGAGATTCTTACCTTATACAAATCTCATGGGTGGAAATTTGGGGAATTTTTCCCCACAAAGTTAGAAAGTCGGAAATTAACTATAATAGGTGAAGGCTAAAGATTATAAAGATCTTTAATTTAAGGATTAAAAATGGGACTAATATATCAAAGATGGATTTAACTATTTAAAAATCACTTTATCACTTCTGAAGTTAACCTGTTGTTGGGAATTTTATGTGTGTATGTGCATGCTACTGATACCAAATATGTAATCAATCACAAATTATCATATACAACAAAAGAAAATAATGTGAGTATCATTAAAACAAAATGTAGTAGGCATTTAGACATTTGTTGAATGATTCGGTGAATTATTTTTAAAACTCAAAACCTCTTTGCCCCCACCAGGTTACCACTAACGTCACGTGGGGCATTCAGCCCGCACCCATGCCCGTGCCTGTGTGGGTGATCATTTTAGCAGTGTTAGCAGGATTGCTGTTGCTGGCTGTTTTGGTGTTTGTAATGTACCGGGTAAGTAATGGACTTAGGAAGAGCAGGAGCGGGGAGAAGCAGAAGAAAAGGGCAAGCGAGAAGGGAAAGAAGGAAGAATAGAGAAGGAACTTTAATGATACATAAGGAGCACCGCATATCTTTTTTTTTTTTTTTCAATATATGAAATTTATTGTCAAATTGGTTTCCATGCAACACCCAGTGCTCATCCCAAAAGGTGCCCTCCTCAATACCCATCACCCACCCTCCCCACCCTCCCACCCCCCATCAACCCTCAGTTTGTTCTCAGTTTTTAAGAGTCTCTTGTGCTTTGGCTCTCTCCCACTCTAACCTCTTTTTTTTTTTTTCCCTTCCCCTCCCCCATGGGTTTCTGTTAAGTTTCTCAGGATCCACATAAGAGTGAAAACATATGGTATCTGTCTTTCTCTGTATGGCTTATTTCCCTTAGCATCACACTCTCCAGTTCCATCCACGTTGCTACAAAGGGCCATATTTCATTCTTTCTCATTGCCATGTAGTACTCCATTGTGTATATAAACCACAATTTCTTTATCCATTCATCAGTTGATGGGACATTTAGGCTCTTTCCATAATTTGGCTATTGTTGAGAGGAGCACCGCATATCTTAAGGAAGTTGTACGACGTGCCATTTAAGTTTTCTTGGTGATAATATAGTCACTCAGAATACTTGTAATATTCTTCACTGATGTGGCAGTAATGTTAGTTTTTCCTCAATTGACAGATGGGCTTTTTTAAACGTGTCCGGCCACCTCAGGAAGAGCAAGAAAGGGAACAGCTTCAACCTCATGAAAATGGTGAAGGAAACTCAGAAACTTAACTGTGATTTTTAAGTTATGCTACATCCTGACCCATGAGAATTACCACCTTCATCATAGGTTTCAGTTTCCTTCACAAGGAATAAAATTCCAAGACTGTACTGCTGATGGTGCCTGTTGGTATTAACCACAAAACAAGAGCAATATTTGTCAACCTTTTTCTAATAATTAAGTTCAGACATACATTTAATGCACATCCACTGACTTGTGTTTTTTAGGTATTTAAATAATAAAATTTCAAGTGATAGTTCTTCTTCTGTGTACATAAGACAGGTAGTGCCTGAGTTACCACTTTATACAAAATAGTACCTCCTACAATTACTGTTTCTGATTTTGTATGTTGGGTTTTGTTTGTTGTTGTTTTTGTTGTTTCAAAGCAATCCATATTTGGACCTTCGGATCCACATCTTTTGTGCAGGAACTTAATGTTAATATACATTACACTACAGTTGAGTTTTTAAGCTTCTAACTTTATAACTGCATGAACTTGGATTTTAAAATATTAAACCTACATGATAAACTTTAATAAAAAAAAAGCAGATCCATCAAAATTCTTTCCTGGAATAGCAAAAGTGTAGTATTTTAATATGACAGTTGGGTAGATGCTATTACATTTTTATTTTTGTTTTATTCCACAGTCCATTTCAGTACATTTGAATTTGTTGAAGTTTAGGTTCTATTTCAGATCCTTTAAGCCAATCTGTACTAAAAAGTTTATAATCAAAAATGCCTCTTTTGTGTAATAGTTTAATTGTCCCTGATCTTATGATGCTTAAAGCCATATGCAGTTGGGAATCCTTTCCAAAGTACATGTGTTCCAATGTATATGCCTGGATATTTACAATACAACAACAAAAGAAAGCATTTAAATTATAAGATTCTGTTTGTAGTTCTCTGGTAGAGTTACTTATTAATGGTACGCTTTTAGAGCAAGAATTTTTAGTTGGGATTAATTTATTTTCTTCCTATATATGTATTTTTCCTTATATTTCCCAAACTGTTACTAAGAATAGGTTGAGATTAATGAGGGATTTTTACAGTTTGCAGGAACCTGCATCTAAACTCCCAACCCCGTGAGAAATGTTTGGAGTTGAAATTCTTAAAGTAGCTTACTAGTTTGCTTTTAGCAACAGCATGATTCTACTCCTGTGGATACTACCTTATGTAAGCAAGGTATCACGGGTAAAAGCAGTCTCCGCTATTGAAATGACTTCTAAAAGTTACTTTTATAAGCAATTCAAATTATTGGGAGCCTTTTAAAACTTTTGTAGTTTTATTAACATAAATTACTTTTCTAGGAATTTTTATATAAAAGCTGCACAGGTGGCATGTTATAGTTTTATATGCCTCTAGGGTGATGATTTCTTCTAGAGGAATGTGTGATTTATTCACAGTTCCTCAAGGTCTGGGAATGACTCTTAATTTTACCTATTTTTGTGCAATTACATCATGTTGTGCTTTAGAAATTGTGAGTTTAATAAGTTTTTAACTGCTGTCTTCATTAGGCAATGATAAATATTTCCCTTAAATAATTGAATATTTTTCTATGCTTTAAATATAATTGAGGTTTACTTTGCCCTATCTTGTGTTCAATTCCCTACACAAGTGGCTAAGCCAGAATATATTCATAAAACAGAGGTACGTGAGTTATATATGTTAGAACATGACAAGACCCTGTATTTAGCTTTAATGAATTTCAAAATTAATAGGTTTTGTAGTATAGATTTCATTAGTAGCTTAAAAGGTCATAGTCATATTCAGTAAGTATTTTTATTGCCAGTAAGTCTAAAGTTTTTTAAGAAAAAAAATATTTTTATCCTAGGGTCTGCCACCAGGCACTAAGTTGGTCTGTGACAACTTTCACTTTACCTGTTTTCCCACCTTATAATAGTCATCCTTGAAAGTATATGTTGGATAGGAATTCACTCTTAAAAAAAAAAAATGTTACTGTTTACTTTTGCACATTCTGTTCCTTTTATGGCCTCTTTCTCAAGGTATAATCTTGTATGGGAGCTTGAAGGATGTTGTTGTTGGAAGTATGATGTTTTAAATTCCCTTTATGAATTGTAGTTTTAAGCAATAGTATTTTAAAAAATGAAAATGTATATCTTTACAAACATATGGTAGAAGTATAATTTGGAAGCTTACTCTTCGAGGAAAATGTTTGGGAAAATGTTGGGATTCTTTTTACCCTAAAGCAGCATGTGAATGTATTTGGTTAAAGTGTCAAACAATAGTTCTATGAAAGCTGTTTTAATTTGCAAACATTTTAAATACTGCTATGTTTGTGATTTCCATCTTGAGTGTAAATTTTTTATAATCTGATCAGTTTTTTAAAACATGAGTGAGGTAGAGGATATTTAAAGCATTTCATATTGGTGAGAAATATTGATACTGTTGTTGATTTCTTATTTAGGCATTTATTTTAGAACTGATACTTTGAGAAACATTTTGCGTGGGGGACATTCTTTCCTTTTTTCTTTTCCCCTTTCCTTTTTTCCCCTTTCCCTTTCTCTTGTGCTGAATCATTATGGTAATAATTCTGATACATTTCTTAATAATTCTGAAGTGTAAAACAATTAAAACATTAGTGCCACAATTTTACCTGTGTTATGAAACTACTACTTCATAGTAAATTCTCATCAATACTTCATATAAAGAGAAAATTAAAGTGTTAGGAAAAGAGACTATACTTATTATAATGGCTTCCTTAAGAGAACTGTGGACGATTTTTGATGGTTAATGATGACCCTAAGAGAGATGTAAGTGGCAAAAGTACAGTATGTAATTCCTCAGCTGCTTTTTATAAAGCAAATGATCTGTAAGTTGATAGATTTCTGTGTTGCAGAGTGTAACACCAAGCTTGAAGAAGAATAAGTCATTCTTGGAATATGTGTGTAGGACCATTGCCGATCTTAATGCCACTTTGTAAGTGCTCTTAGGTAGTGTGTATATGGGGTAGTTTGGTAAATTAAAAAATGTAAAATTCAGAAATTGAATAAAGGATCAAAATTGGCCAATGAAATAACTTAATGCTCTGGTTTTTGGAGAGTATCCCTTTTAACTTGTTGGTAGGCTAGGTTGAACAATGAACCTATCGACATGTAGCATGCGTATATGCATATATTTCATTGTAATTTCTGATTGATAATGAACTTCTTGGGAGAGGTACCAAGTCCTGGATTTTTGAATTATTGATCTCAAGTGCAATATAACAATGTAACCAAACCTAGATAATTTCAGAGTCATTGTTAATTTAGTGAACCTAATCTAAATAGAGACTTAGTAATTTTTTGATTAGTGGGAAGGAGTGATTCTGCTATGGATATACAAATGAAGTTATTTACCCCTAAAAGGTACATTCTACATTTTATTTCAAGCTGGGCATGAACTATTCCCTACTAGTTTTGAAATTCTTTGAAATATCTCAAAGTAACTTGGAAGCTATGTATATCAAATTAACTTGCTATCTAATAACATAGAATGTAATTTTCTTTGTTAAGCTTCTCTTATGATCACCCACATTGGGTGAGACATAAAATGAGCGTCTTCTAAAATTTGTCATTTGCTGACTTGACTTGAGTTAGTGAAAACTGGTACAGTGTTCTGCTTAGTTTCCAATGTGTAACTTGTGTCTGTTCAATAAACTTGAGCATATGGTGCCACTTTTGTGTATGGACTTTATATTTTCCTTCTGTGATGTTTTGTTTTTTAATCACATAAGCCAGTAATAATGCACTAAAAAGATGACGTCAAAGAGGTACATCTCTAAAAGTCTGAATTCTATAAGAGTGCTGTTTATTTGAAGAAAAGTAACACAAAAGAGCAAAAGGAACTGAATGTTAAAAGACACCTATTACAGATCACAGAATCATAGACCTTGAACATTTAAAATGGCTTTCAAATTCCAATAATGGCAGGGTGGCTTTTATCAGATAACAATGGTAAACGATGAACAAAGGAAAAAGGAAAAAAAAAAACTTTTTGAAAACACTGAAGTTACCAAATGCTGGCAGAAAGTGAAGGGGATTTGACTTTTAAAGTGGGGAACCACCTTTTTCCTGGAAGTTACTTTCTGTTGTGTGGGTAGAATGCAAGCAGAAAAGGGCCCTCTCATTTCCTGCTCAATTATGGTATTGCCATCATGGCTAAAAGGTGCAGGGGGAAATCCAGGAAAAGAAGGAGCCACGCTTCAAATCCTTTTCCGACCCTGATTCTGACCCTGCTCTAGTGAAACTCCAAGGAGCCCAAAAGGAAACAACAAACAAAAGGTTGAAAGAGCTACACAGTTATTTTAGCTCTGTCTGCTGTAGGAGAAACAAGATTGGAGTTCATGTCTTACCCAGTGACAGGAGCTTTGAAACACCCGTTCTTTCCATTGAAAACTCCTATGCCTTAGGAATAAATACTACATCCCAAGTTTGATTAATTGGCCCTAGGAGGAAGAGCAAAGCCAATGGCCGACCCTAACAAAGCATAAAAATCAAGCTTCCACAAATCTGAGGTGACTCATTTGTGAGTTATTTGCTTATTTAGGCAGTTTCTTTGAGAGGAAGATAACCTATAAAGACTGCCATGTCTTATCTGCAATGTCACATGTGTGAGTAAATGAGAAGAAAGGAAAATGTACCCATGGTTTGAAGGAAAAAAAATGGGTCGGTAGAAAGAGACCCACAAACAGTTTAGCAGACATGACTAAATAACTATAAAAAATATGTTAAAGACTCTAGAAAAACGTGAAAGTTTATGGGCATTTCAAAATAGATTTGGAAATTAACAAGAGAGATTCAAGTGGAAATCTTAGGACTAAAAAATGCAATATCTGAAATCAGAAATTCAGGGGGATTTTTTAATCAGGGGGATTAAAAGTGGACAAAAGAGAAGAAAGACTCCTTGAATTTGGAGATGAATAGGATTCATCTAAACTGAAGCACTGCAGGTGGACAGTGGGTGGGAGGAGGGATTATAAAATAAATAGCCTTCCTGATCCATGAGTCAATCTAGGCATGAAAGAAAAGGAGTCAGGAGAGCAAATGGGGTAGACTAACTTGAAACCAAAAAGCTGCTAAATTTGATGAAATGTAGCAACCTACAGTCTGGAAGCTCAATGAACCCCAAACAGTACAATCACAAAAAAAACACTATGTGCATCATGGTCAAACAGCTAAAAATCACAAGCTGGAGTGGGTTTACCTCACCCTTTCGTACTGTTAACGATGCCCAGAGTTGATTTCATGTCCAAATTTTTACTGGCAGGATTGGGGCTACAGTTTATATATTCAAACTCCTAGTTCCCTATGCTTTCTGCTATGCCACAATGCCTAGATTACTAGTCACCACTTATAAATAGATTTGTTACTATCTAGTGAATAGGCTGAGATGCCTGCACATTAGTTGGTGCGACACCAATACTTTTCCAAGTAATATTTTTATTCACTTTCTCAACTTTCTGAATTGCCTAGAGAGTTATATGGTTAGATTTCCTTTTGCACCCTGCTTCACTTCCCTTATCAGCCCTATTTCCTGAAAAGTAACAAATATATATTGGTGTTGTTTTAATAAAAGGAGCATTTAGATTTTGGACTTGAGCTTTACTCAGTAATTTACCTTCATGTTACTAAAAAAACAAAACAAAACCCTAATTTCTTTCAAAGTTCTGTTCCAGTTCTCAGAAATTAGGGTATCAAAATGGAATCTTTAGGGATTACTTTTTAGCCAATTTTGTAGTTAGAATATTAATTAGTTACTACAAAGTTATTCATAAAAAGTACTAAATGCTGTATATAATTATTAGTACTTAATTTGGAGAATTATGGTCTCCACCTGGGTAATAGAAATTATTCTTGATCTTGTGTAGGATACGTGTTAAATTTCCCATGAGAGATAAAAAGTTGATGGTTTATAAATTTTCTCATCTTTGAGAAGTGCAAAGTTGTTTTTGAGATTAAAAGTGACACAAACACCTTCAAAATTCAGAGAGATTATCACCTAATTAGAAGACAAGTAAATGAGTTTGAACTTCTCAGTGTACTTTAGTGAGGGAACGAAAGGGAAGAGTTTATTAAAGAATATGCAAATTTCCTACTTTGTAGTAATACCAATTTTGGCTTTGACTTTTTGATTTTGACTTTACCCCTGAACCAAAGCCAAGCATTTCACCACAAAGTGGTGTTAAATTACTAGCAAAAAATGAACTTTTTTCTCAATCATCTCACAGGTACTCAGTGACTCCTAGGAACAGACATGACATAGCAGTAACTAAATTCACCTTATTCCCATTGGACAGTCCTAGTCTCTCGAGAGAACCGTAAAGCAGCTGCATGCAGTATAGCAGTGGTTCAATAACAGACCTGTGAATCTGGTTTGCACACCATGGGAGAGACGGTCTCTTCTTCTCACCTCTAATTTTCCAAATCTAGTTCTTCACCCTACCCACTCCGTATCCTCTCATAGGTCTATGCAATCTTGGTCATTGGATGAACATCAATCCTTTATCATGCCCTAGACAATAAATTAGCTTTAAATTACTGTGAAGCCCTTCTGCCATGAAGGATAATATATACACAGCATCCAAGGATTAGGCCACGGACATCTTTCGTGGGTGGTGGGGAGGAGTGCTGCATTATGTGTACAACAGTCCACCTCTGGCCTCAAAGATTTACTTCAGTCTCACATGCAAAATACATTAAACCCATCTCAAAGTCACCCAAAGCCAAACTGGCACAGCAGCAACTCAAAGTCCCCAATCCCTCCTTAATCTCATTAGCCTGAATGTCCGGAATCTTGTCATCTAAATCATCTAAATTAGGTATGAATGAGGCTTGAGTTATGGTCCATCCTGGGATACAATTTCTCCCTATGTGTGGGCCTGTGAAACTAAGGAAATAAAGTTATCTGTTCCCAACATATCATGGTGGAACAAGCATCTAACAGAGATATTTTGGTTCAAAAAAGAAAAAAAGTAGAAGGAAAAACAAGAAGTCACTGGTCCCAAGCAACTTAAAAATCCAGCTGGGAAACTCCATTTGGTTTCAAAGTCTGTGAATAATTCTCTGTGGCTCATGGCCCCAACACCCTGAGTGGTCCTTACCGTCCCCTGCCCCACCCTCCAACCACCACCATGAAATGTAGCACATGTTTGCAGCTGAGTACTGTATTGTTATCAGCCTATTTCTTCTGGGAACACTTTGTGGGCCCCATATGTTTTTTCACTCTGAACTTCAGCCCTTTTAGACAAATCTGGCAGTGCTTCTGCTGATGTAAAATTTTCAAGAACCTTGTGGATCTCCTGTGTACATCAAGAAGACTCACTCCATCATACCAGATGCTACTCTACATATCTTCGCTGAATGATCCTATCTCTATTTTTGGCTACTTTTGAGATGTTTGAGGGGATCAATGAGTCACATGCTTAATCTCTTCAAAGAAAACTTTCTGAGATACTAGCAGAAGTTTGCACAATCTCTGTGTTCTCCTTACTGCAAACTCTTTTGACAGTGAATCTCTTAATTTTTGCATCTTTTGCAATCTAGATATGTTAAGAATTTTCCAAACCATAAAGTCCTAGTTTCCTGGGTTCTCTTTTTTAAAAATGTGTACCTATTTAATGGAATTTATATAATTAAGGTCAAGGTTGGAGCGCTTTCACATAGATGGCCCGGTAATGCTCTTCAACAGGTTTGCCCCTAAAACAATGCAGGCTTTTGAAAATCTGGACCCGGTCTTTTAACAAACTCCATATCTTAAGACTTTGGTCTATATTTATCTGGCTCCATCACTTCCTACTACACATTGGGCCATCCCAGCTAGAATGGCTAATGAATTCTCTTCTACCTAGCCACCAGACTTGGGAAAACTTGTGGGTGGAGAGGGTTACCTGAAATTCCATAGATGAAATTGCCCACTCTTTGACCTACAGCAGGTAATCTACATATTCTGACTATAATCTCAGTGACTTACATGCCTGTTACCTAAGGAGACCTCTAAAACTGGGATTTAGTAACTGTTTGAATCATATGATCTGCTTTGGTTAATAATCCCAAACTGTCCTTATCTCCAGGAGTGTGGATAGACCTACCTGAGTAAATGATTTTTGTTCAAAGAAATACAAATGTTAACCTTGTTCAGCCCTCTTCAACAGTTGGTCCCTTGGTTTTAAAACTCAAATGAAATGGTTCACCGTCAAATGAAGACAGCAGTATTGCAGGAATATTCATAATATAAGGAAATAGTCGATTACTAAATCTTAAAAATCGTATTTCCAAAAGTAAAAGTTCTTGCAATAATTTGTTTAAAAGGGATTCTGTCTTTTTTAACTAAAAATTTTTAAAAGTTTATTTATTTATTTTGAGAGAGAGAGAGAGAGATCACATGCATAAGTGAGCAAGAGAGGAGCAGAGAGAGAAACAGAGAGAATCTCAAGCAGGCTCCGTGCTGTCAGCATAGAGCCAGATGTAGGTCTCAAACTCATGAACTGTGAGATCATGACCTGAGCTGAAACTAAGAGTCGGATGCTTAACTGACTGAGCCACCCAGGTACCCAAGGATTCTTTCTGAATCAAGGAATTAATCCCATTTATAATTGCACCAAAAACCATAAGATACCTAGGAATAAACCTAACCAAAGAAGTAAAAGATCTGTATTCTGAAAACTGTAGAACACTTATGAAGGAAATTGAAGATGACACAAAGAAAAGGAAAGACATTCTATGCTCATGGATTGGAAGAACAAATATTGTTAAAATGTCTATACCACCCAAAGCAACCTACACATTTAATGCAATCCCTATCAAAATATCACCAGCATTCTTCACAGAGCTAGGACAAACAATTCTAAAATTTGTATGGAACCAGAAAAGACCCTGAATAGCCAAAGCAACCTTGAAAAAGAACAGCAAACCTGTAGTCTTCCAGACTTCAAACTATTTTAAAAGTCTATAGTCATTGAGACAGTTTGGTACTGACACAAAAACAGTCACATAGAATAATGGAACAGAATGGAAAACCCAGAAATGAATCCACATCTACAACTAATCTTTGACAAAGCAGGAAAGAATATCCAATGGAAAAAAGTCTCTTCAATAAATGGTGTTGGGAAAACTGGATGGCGACATGCAGAGAAATGAAACTGAACCACTTTTTTACAACATACACAAAAATAAACTTAAAATGGAGGAAACACTGAAATGTGAGACAGGAAACCATCAAAATTCCTAGAGGAGAACACAGAAACAACTTATTCGACCTTGGCTGTAGCAACTTCTTACTAGACACGTCTAGTAAACACAAGCAAACATGAACTATTGGGACTTCATCAAAATAAAAAGCTTCTGCACAGCAAAGGAAACAACCAACAAAACTAAAAAACACCTTAGGGAACAGGAGAAGATATTTGTAAATGACATATCAGATAAGGGGTTAGTATCCAGAATTTATAAAGAACTTCTCAAACTCAACACCAAAAAAATAATCCAGTTAAGAAGAAATGGACAGAAGACATAAACAGACATTTCTCCAAAGCAAACATACAAAAGGCCAACAGACATATGAAAAAATGCTCAACTTCACTCAATATCAGGGAAATACAAATCAAAACCACAATGAGATACCATTTCACACCCATCAGAATGACTAAAATTAACAAGTCAGGAAACAACAGATGTTGGTGAGGATGAGAAGAAAGGGGAACACTCTTACAATGTTGATAGAAATGCAAACTGGTACAGCCACTCTGGAAAAACAATATGGAGGTTCCTCAGAAAGTTGAAACTAGAACTACCCTATGATCCAGCAATTGTACTAGTAGGCATTTATCTAAAGGATACAAAAATACTGATTTGAAGGGGCATATACACCCTAACGTATATAGCCACACTATTAACAACAGCCAAATTATGGAAAGAGCCCAAATGTTCATATATATATATATATATATATATATATATATATATATATATATATATATAACTCAGCCATCAAAAACAATGAAATCTTGCCTTTTACAGTGATGTGGATGGAACTAGAGTGCATTATGCTAAATGAAATAAGTCAGAGAAAGACAAATACCATATGATTTCACTCCTATGTGGAATTTAAGAAACACAAGACATGAACATAGGGGAAGGGAAGGAAAATTAAAATAAGATAAAAACAGAGAGGAAGGCAAGCCATGAGAGACTCATAACTACAGAGAACAAACTGAGGGTTGCTGGAGAGGAGGTGGATGGGGGCTAAAATGGGTGATGGGCATTAAGAAGGGCACTTGTTGGGATGAGTACTGGGTGTTATATATAAGTGATGAATCACTAAATTCTGCTCCTGAAACCAGTACTACACTATATGTTAACTAACTTGAACTTAAATAAAACCTTGGAAGAAAAAAAAAAATAAGCAAAATATTCTGTCTTCTCCCTCACATAGTTCATTCTTGCTATTCCTTTGTCTTGGCTGTGTCATGCGTGGGGGGGGGGGGTGGTCTCTGAAGACACCATGTACAGAGGTTGCCAGTGACAGTTCATTAGTGCATCATACAGCTCCTTCCTCTGCTCCATGAACTCCTTGTTGGCCTTAGTCACATCCAGCTATGGCGAGGGATCATTCAGTGCACTATCTCCAACTTCTTCATAGGTCTGTGTGGTGCTCTGGGTGTAGCCATATTGGGAGTAACTATAGCTGTTGCTGCCTGTGTTCTCTGGTCATAGCTCCACTAGGCATGGTAATTCTGGTACTGCTAGTAACACTGGCTGTAGCTATGAAGACACATCTGATTATATTCCACTGGCTTCATATGGCTCACTTTAGCCATTGCCATGCTCAAAAGCACTGGTTTAGACCCCAGTCTCACTGCTCCCTGGCATTCTATCAGGGTTTGCTTCTGTTCCAGTTCATCTGTGAATTCCATAAAACCAAAACCCTTAGTCACACCTGCCTGCCTGGTCCAAAACCACCTTGCCTCCTCAACAGGAGGGGCAGATGTTGACAGTCAACCATATATATACAACTTGCCAAAATCAACATCTGGAGTCAGCCCTCCCCCCTCAAAAAAGGGAGTACTCAGGGCTATTATCTGGTTATTTCCCATAAGTGGCATAGTTTAGTTTAAAACGTTTTGCAAGTGTGGCTCCTGGAGAAGTATCCCATTAAGTTTATGCAAACCCTTCTTAGCTGTGGCCAAATCTGTGCTTTCTACAGAGAAGTAACCAGCTGGGATACCAGTGAGGGCCATCTACTTTGTTCTTATTTTTCAAGATTGTTTTGGCTATATGCGGTCCCATGCAATTTCATATGAATTTTAGAATCAGTGTGTCAATTTCTACAAAGAAGTCATCTGTGCTGACACTTCAGAGCCTGGAGCCTGCTTCAGATTCTGTGTCTCCCTCTCTGCCCTTCTCTCTCTCTCTCTCTCTCAAAAATAAATAAACATTCAAAAATATATTTTTTTAATTATGGTGTAATTAACATTTAACATTATATTAGTTTCAGGTGTAAAATATAATGATTGGATATTTGTATATATTGCAAAATGATCATCACACTAAGTCTAGTTAACTTCTGTCACCATACACAGTTACTATATATATATATATATATATATATAATTTACATAAATATGATATATTTTACTTACATAAATATATATATTTTACTTACATAAATATATATATTTTAAGGACTTTTAAGGTCTCTTCAGCAACTTTTAAATATACAATACAGCATTTCATATTAGTTACCATGCTGCACATTGTATCTTATTTATTTTATAACTGGAGGTTTATAACTTTTGACACCCTTTGCCTATTTCTACCACCCTCCACTCCCTGCCTCTGGCAAACCACCGATCCATTCTCTGTATCTGAGCTTGGTTTGTTGTTATTGTTGTTGTTTAATTTCACATATAAATGAGATCATAGGTATTTTTTTTCTCTGTGTGACTTATTTCATTTAGCATAGTGTCCTCAATTCCATCCGTGTTGTCACTAATGGCAAGATTTCATTCTTTTTTGCGGCTAAATAGTATTCCATTGTGTGTATATGTGTGTGTGTGTGTGTGTGTGTGTGTGTGTGTGTGTGTGTGTGTCTGTGTAACACATTTTCTTTGTCCATTCATCCACTGAAGGACACTTATGTTGTTTTTATATCTTAGCTATTTAAAAAATCGCTTCAAAGAACATGGGAGTACAGATACCTTTTTAAATTAGTTTATTCATTTTCTTTGGATAAATATCCAGAAGAAGAATTGTTAAATTGTATGGAATTTATATTTTTTATTATTTGAAGAACCTCCATACTGTTTTCCTTGCTGGAGAGTTACATTCCCACCACAGGACTCAAGGGTTCCCTTTTCTCCACATCTTCATCGACATTTGTTATTTCTTGTTTTTGGATTCTGGTCATTGTAACAGGTGTGAGTGAGGTGGTATCTCATTGTGGTTTTGATTTGCATTTCCCTGATGATGAGTGATGTTGAGCATCTTTTCATGTGTCTTTTCATGTGGCATGTCTTCTTTGGAAAAATGTCTATTTCAGATCCTCTGCCCAATTTTTTAAAAAAGTTTATTTAAAAAATAAGCTTAGCTATTTAGAGAGAGAGAGAAAGGGAGCATGAACAGAGAGGGGCAGAGAGAGAGAGGGGCAGAGAGAGAGGGGGAGAGAGAATCCCAAATAGGTTCCATGCTCTCAGCACGGAGCCAGACTTGGGGCTCAAGCTCATGAATTATGAGGTCATGACCTTAGTCAAAACGAAAAGTCGAATGGTTAACTGACTGAACCAATCAGATGCCCACCAAAGTCCTTTGCCCAGTTTTTAATCAGATTGTCCAGTTGTGTGAGTTCTTTATATATTTTGGATATTAACCTCTTGTCAGATATATTATTTACAAATATGTTCTCCCATTCCATGGATTGGCTTTTCATTTTTTTTGAAAAAAATTTTTTTTAATGTTTATTTATTTTTGAGAGAAGGAGACAGAGCACAAGCAGGGGAGGGGCAGAGAGAGAGACAGAGAGGGAGACAGAGAATCTGAAGCAGGCTCCAAGCTCCAGGTTCTGAGCTGTCAACCTAGAGCCCCATGCGGGGCTGGAACCCACAAACCAAACAGTGACATCGTGACCTGAGCTGAAGTCGGACACTTAACTGACTGAGCCACCCAGATGCCCTGGCTTGCCTTTTCATTTTGCTGATGGTTTCCTTTGTTTTGCTGATGCTCTTTAATTTGATGTAGTTGCACTTCTTTGTTTTTGCTTTTGTCGCCTTTGCTTTTAGAGTCTGATCTAAGAACTCACTGTCTTTAAGAGTCTATTATGGGAAATTAATAATCAGGCAAATGTACAAAAGTAAAAAATTCTAGAGAAAAATAAATAAAAATAAAAACTCACTGTCCAGGTGGATGTCAAGGAGTTTATTGCTTATGTTTTCTTCTAAAAGTTTATAGCTTAAATCTTCCACTCATGTTTTTAATCCATTTTTTTTTAATTTTAGATTTTATTTTTAAGGAATCTCTACACCCAATGTGGGGCTTGAACTCACAGCCCCGAGGTCAGGAGTTGTATGCTTCGCCTACTGAGCCAGCCAGCTGCTCCTCAGGCCTTTAATCCATTTTGAGTTATTTTTTGTATTTGGTGTAAAATAGTAGTTGTTTCATTCCTTTTGCATGTGGCTGTTCAGTTCTCCCAGCACCGTTTATTGAAGAGACTGTCATTTCCCCATTGTATATTCTTGCCTCTTTGTCATAAATAGTTTTTGCATGGGTTTATTCCTGGGCTCTCTATTCTACTTGCCGATTTTAAAATTGGTTTATTTGTTTTCTTGCGATTGAGTTGCTTAAATTCCTTATAAGATGTATGGTTTGTAAATATTTGCTCCCATTCCATAGGTTGTCTCTGTTGGTTGTTTCCTTTGTTGTGCAGAAGCTTTTACGAATGATGTAGTCTCACTCTTTTCTGCTCCTAATGATGGTGCTGAGCAGAAGCTTTTTATCTTGATGAGGTCCCAATAGTTCATTTTTGCTTTTGTTTCCCTTGCCTCCGGAGACATGTCAAGTAAGAAGTTGTTGTGGCCAAGGTCAAAGAGGTTGTTGCCTGTGTTCTCCTCTAGGATGTTGATGGTTTCTTGTCTTATATTTAGGTCTTTCATCCATTTTGGGTTTATTTTTATGTATGGAATAAGAAAGGGTCCAGATTCATTCTTCTGCATGTCACTGTCCAGTTTTCCCAACACCATTTGCTAAAGAGTCTGTCTTTTTTCCATTGGATATTCTTTCCTTCTTTGTCAAAGATCAGGTTGACCATATACATGTGGGTTCATTTCTGGGTTCATTATTCTGTTCCATTGACCTATGTTTCTGTTTTTGTGCCAGTACCATATTGTCTTGATGATTATAACTTTTAATAAAGCTTGAAGTTTGAATTGTGATGCCTCCAGCTTTGGTTTTCCTTTTCAGGATTGCTTTGGCTATTCAGGGTCTTTTCTGGTTCCATACAGATTTTAGGATTGTTTGTTCTAGCTCTGTGAAGAATACTGGTGTTATTTTGATAGGAGTTGCATTGGATATGTAGATTGCTTTGGGTGGTATCAACATTTTAACAATATTTGTTCTTTCAATCCATGAACATGGATTGTTTTTTCCATTTTTTTTGTGTCGTTTTCAATTTTTGTCATAAGGTTCCTATGGTTTTCAGCATATAGATTTTTCACCTCTTTGTTTAGGTTTATTCCGAGGTATTTCATGGTTTTTGGTGCAATTGTAAATGGGATCGATTCCTTGATTTCTCTTTCTGCTGCTTCATTATTGGTGTATAGAAATGTGACCGATTTCTGTACATTGATTTATATCCTGCTATTTCACTGAAATCATGGATCAATTCTACAATTTTTTGATGGAGTCTTTTGGGTTTTCCACATAGAGTAGCATGTCATCTGCTAACAGTGAAAGTTTGACCTCCTCCTTGCCAATTTGGATGCCTTTTATTTATGTTGTCTTATTTTTTCTATTTCTGTGAAAAATGCCACTAGAATTTTGATAGGTATTGCATTGAATTATAGATGGCTATAGGGAGTTGGACATTTTAACAATATTATTTTTTCAATTCATGAACAAGGGATTTCTATTCATTAATTCTGTGTCTTAATTTATCAGTGTTTTACAGTTTTCAGTGTACAGGTCTTTCACCTCCTTGGTTAAATTTATTCCTAAGGTTTTTTTGTTTGCTTTTGTTTTTGATGCTATTGTAAAGGGAATTGTTTTCTTAATTTTTTTTTTGAATCGTGCATTATTAGTGTATAGAAATGCAACTGATTTTTGTATGTTAATTTAGTATCCTACAACCTTACTAAATTTGTTAATAGTCCTAATAGGTTTGATGGAGTCTTAAGGATTTTCTATATATAAGATCACGTCATCTGCAATTTTACTTCTTACTCTATGGCTTCGATGCTTTTTATTTCTTTTTCTTCTCTATTTGCTTTGGCTAGAACTTCTAGTACTATATTTATTAAAAGTGGTAACAGTGGGAATCTTTGTTTTTTCCTGATCTTGGAGGAAAAGCTTTCAGTTTTCCCTCTTTTTAAAAAAGATTTTTTTAAGTTTATTTATTTTTGAGAGAGAGAGAGAGAGCGCGAGAGCACGAGCTGGGGAGGGGCAGAGAGAGATAGAGACACAGAATCTGAAGCAGGCTCCAGGCTCCGAGCTGTCAGCACAGAGCCTAAAGCAGAGCTTGAAACCCACAAACTGTGAGGTCATGACCTGAGCCGAAGTCGGATGCTCCACTGACTGAGCCACCCCGGTTCTCCTCAGTTTTCACTATTGAGCATGATGTTAGCTGTGGTCTTGTCATATCTGCCTTCATGTTGAGGTACATTTCTTCAACCTGATTTGTTGAGAATGTTTTTTATCATGAAAGGGTGTTAAGTTTTGTCAAATGCTTTTTCTGAAACTATTGAGAACTTTTAAACTATTAAACTTTTATCCTTCATTTTGTTACTGTGGTGTATCACAACTGATTTCTGGATGTTGATGGATGTTGATGGAGGCAAGCGTGGTGCCTGAATCGAGGAGGAAGTCCTGGACACAGAGTCCACTTGAGCCTGGGTGCATGGGTGCTGGTCTAGTGCTGTGGTGGGCCTAGAGACTGGGGCCATAGGGGCCATTCAGGCAGTGGAGCAGGCCTGGAATTTGGGGCCATAGGAGCTAGACTGGACGCTGAGTCTGAAGGTGTTGGCCTGGTATATAGGGGGCTAGCCTTGCATTAGGGCATGCCTGGATTCTGGGACTGCAGGGGCAGATTCTTTCTTAACTCTTGATAGTGTTCATCTTTTTTTCAGAATCATTTGACTTCCCTATAATTTCTTTTATCCAATCTTTCTTACTTACACCAAAAGAAATGTATTATATAGATTACACACACAGGAGTAGTTCCTCCTCATTCATGATTCCATATTTCTGAATTTGCCTGTTTGCTGAAATGTATTTGTCACCCCCAAATCAGTACTTTCATGGTTATTCACGGAAATGTGCAGATCAGTGAAAAATTTGAGTTACACGGCATTCACATTCCCAGCTGAAGTCAAGCAAGGTGATGCTCTTCCTTCTTCCTTCTGCTCTCATAATAAGTGTCCTTTTGGTGGTCTACTCAGTGCCAATTTTTTTTTTCAGTTTTGTACTTTCCATTATTTATTCTGTTGTTTAAAATGGCCCTTAATTACAGTGCTGAAGTGCTGTCTAGTGTTCCTAAGCCCAAGAAGGCTGTGATGTTTCTTACAGAGAAAGTACATGTGTTAGAAAAACTTCTTTCAGGCATGAGTTATAGTATTATTGGCTGTGAGCTCAATGTTAATGAACTAACAAAATGTAATAAATAAGGTGTCTTTAAACAAAGACACACATAAAACAAGTTATGCATTGATCAGTTGATAAAAATGTGAACCAGAGACTCACAGGAATCTAACCCTATTCTTAGGAGCAATCCATTTTAAATAATAGAATTCTAAGGGGAAATATGAGGTGATGTGAAAGCTCATATGAGGGGCACCTAATCAAAGCTAAGGGTGTTAGGAAATGTATTCTGGAGGAAGGAATATCTAAACTAACCTTTTGGGCCCTATGGGAGCTTACCAATTAAAGATGTGAAGGACTAGAGTTCCAGGCAGAAGAAATCAACATGTGAAGGTCTAGGGGCAACTCAAATAAGTCTAATTTCAGGGAGTAAAAGAAATGCTTTGTCTCTTCGCTGGTGCTATCTGTCTCTCTCTGTACACGCTCTGTGTGTGTGTGTGCGTGTGTGTGTGTCTGTGTGTGTATGCACGTGTGCCTAGCAAAGTGTGTTTATGTAGCAAATATTCAGAGATGAGCCTAGGTAGTCAGAGGATAGATTGTAAATGGCTTTGTAAGTCTATTAGGGATTATGGACTTTATGCTAAGAGCAATTGGGAGGTACCAGTAGATCTTAGGCAGTGAAAAGTTATATAATATATGTATGGTAGTATAATTTGCTTTTTGATGGCTCTGGCAGTATTTTTTTTAAATAAAAATGAAGAATTTCTAACACTAATAGTTACATTGTATCAAGCATGAACAGTATCCTAGATTATGAACTTGAAAATAACTTCCTACATCAGTTGGCAGCTTCCATTCCTCTGTAAAACACACTGACTGACAAGTAACCCACATGGAGTTAGCAGGATTCACCTTCCGGAAAGTCTGCTTGGTTTTGCTTTCTGCATGTGTGCCAAAAGTTCAGTTATGTCTCTTCTGAAACTTATTTTTGCTATGTATTTTAAGGAATGGATGAAATATAAATTTGAGCAAAGTGTATTTTTCTATGAAAACAAAGTTTAACACGAAGTAGGTGAAAAAATTGTAAAAAATTGGGAAAAAATTAAATAGAACGAATTGGCACTCAGCTTGCTTGTCAGGAGTCTTTAAGAGCTCCTTCCACTTAAACTCAAACTGCAAATCATAGAGGTTCATTATAATTGTGGTTTATGACTTCAAACCCTAGGTTGTGGTTAGATACTTAAAAAATATCTTGGCTCTATATCAAAAGAGTGGTAAATAAATGTACATTTACTTATTTTAAGATAAAACAAACAGTTTAAAACATATTTAAGATCTATTGATTTGTCTCTTCACCAACTTTTTTTGATTCACTAAATACTAGCCCTGATCGCATGAGATAATATGGTTTTTGTATATTGCGCAGAAATTAGGCATAAACTATATGAGTATTGGAACATTTAAAAAGTCCTCTAAGAACCATCTTGATAGGCAAAGCTTTTCTTTAAACACTCCACAGTATTGAAGGATTTGATGTCCACCCTCTACTGGGGCCATGAAATCAGTGGCTTTGCCTCTGGAAGGTCAGCTTTTAACATATTAAAGAAGATCTGGCCACCATAAGGCAGATGACAGAAATCCTGGCAGTCTTCCTTCCCTTCTGATCTGCCAGTCAGGTTTTTGGAGCCGTTTCCATTTTCTCCTTTCCTCTCTCCAGGAGCAGAGGTAACTTGGAAGAAAATGCAACAAAAACAGCTTGATGAGGCTGATAAAGGCTCCCTGCATTCCACCCCCCACCCTGCCCCCCACCAGTAGCTCCTGCTCACACAGGCAGGGCAAAGCAGGGGTGGAACAATAGTGTTTAATGTGAGGGACCTCACTTTGACATCTGTTTTCCAAAACTTACATAGCTCACATAGTTTATTTTTGTCTAGAAATCACTAAACAGCTCATGTAGCTTCAAAAAGTGCAGAAAGACAAAGTCACATATTATTAGTACAGCCTTGAGCAAGACGGTAAGTAGCCTCTCTGATCTTCAGTGTTTCCATTTGATAAACAGGATAATGAAAACTAATTCATAGGATTGCTCTAAAGATACAGTGAGATAATATATATAACATACCTATTATTATTATTATTATTATTATTATTATTATCTTTGTGGTTAAACAGGTATTATTTTCATGCCCTTGGACAAAGAATAATTTTCCACTACCAAGGAGTTTGTTTTTTTTTTTTTTTCCAGGAAGTTGGAAACATTAGGAGGAAGACACATAAAAATGGTGAGGGTGGAAAGGGACATCCAATCAACCAAAACAGCTGAATCAACTATGATGGAAAATGATATGATGTCACGATCAAATAACATTTGTATTATATTAGGAGATCTCCAAATGCAAAGAGACCACAGCTGAACACACAGCCTATCATCTATTCTGTAGCCTATATTACCAGTCAATCTTGATGATGACATAAGCAGCCACTCAAGATCCTCAGTCTGACAATCTGGGTGTCATACTGAACATATCTCCCTTCCCCACCCAATCAACTATCTCTGTTGATTCTAGCCCTAAGAACTGAATCTCCCATGCCTTTCCTCTCCCTTCCAGTGTCACAAGACTTCTGCATCTCCTCACCGGCTTTTGGAACCACCTCTGAACTGGCCTCTTCTCCTTCAATCTATCCTTCAGTAATCCTACTTTCATACTGATACCAAAGTGACCCTGCTAGATAGACTGGTGTCAAGTCCCTTCCCTGATTAATTTCTTTCACTACTTCCTAATCACTTGCAGTGTATGTCAATGTCCTTATGTACATCTGGAGGGTTATTACAGGAGTTAGCACATATGAAGTGCTTAAACAGTGCATGGACACAGTAAATATTATAGAGGTGTCTGCTATTATTTTTTTAATGACCTGATCTTCACTCTCCTTTTCAATCTAAAACACTGCGACTCTGTCACAATCATTGCTCAAATTTCCAAACACATGGTACTATTACACATCTCTGGGCGTCACACACGTAGATGGTGCTCCATTAAAAAAAATTTTTTTAACGTTTATTTATTTTTGAGAGACAGAGACAGAGCATGAACGGGGGAGAGGCAGAGAGTGAGGGAGACACAGAATCCGAAGCAGGCTCCAGGTTCTGAGCTGTCAGCACAGAGCCAGGTGGGGTCTCAGACTCACAAGCCATGAGATCAAGACCTGACCCGAAGCCCAACACTTAACAGACTGAGCCACCCAGGCGCCTCTGCCCCGTTGTTTTTAAGACTTCCTGGTTGTACCCATCTACGTATGGAACTCTTATTCTTCTTAAAACCCCAGGTCCTCTGGTGTTTCATAGCCGACTTCCATATACCACATAGTTAATTTCTTCCAAACTCAGCGCAACCTTCTGCACGTCCGTCTCCAGTGGTAACCACCACCTTGGATTATAATTTGCTTGTATTTTCCCCTGCCCTAACAGGTAGCGAACCTTAGAATGCAAGGAAGACTGTATCTTGCTTATTTCAAGCACCTGAGTGAATGCTGACACATAGTAAGCACCTAGTGTGCATTTATTTAATAAATGTTTTTTTAGTAAGCGAGAAGTGTAGGCTACAATCACACAAAATGTAATCAGGAATATTTTGTAATAAAGAAAGAAATTCCCACTTGAGCAGAAAGAGGAAGTTCAGTTAAAATTGGTAGAACTGTAGTTTAAGTGTTGGATAACCAATGATGGCTGTGATGCGGCAAAGCCCGAATGGCCACAGATCCTGGCTAATTGATGGGTGGGTGCTGCGTTAAGTGTTTTAGGAGAGTAATCAATACACCACCTTTTCCTCTACTTTGGGTCCAGGTGGGGGCAATTTTATTCCCATTTCTGCAAAATTCCCGGTGTTTCCGTAAGGCTGGAGGATCTGAAGGCCGACCAGCCCCCAAAAGGCTCTTCTCGCTCCTTTCCCCTCGGAGGCCGCCGCCCGGCCCCGAGCCCCAGCGCTGCGCGCGGCCCCGGCCCTCCGAGCTGCTCCGCCGCCGGTGACAGCTGAGCCGCGGCCGCCGGCTCCCGGCTCGCCCCGCCCTGCGCATCACGTGCGCGAGGATGCTAACTTCCCCTCCTCCTCCACCCCCGTCCCCTCCGCCTCCCAGGCCTCCTCCTCCCGGCGAGGGCGTGCGAGGCAGACCGCGCGAGCGGGAGCGAGCGAGCGGGCGCCGCCGGAGCCCGCAGCCCTGGCGTCCGTCGCCGCCGGGAGCCCCGCAATATGCCGCCGCTGCCCTCTGGCTCTCGGCCATGGCGAGGCTCAGCCGGCGCGTCTCTTGTACCCTGCTGCTCGGCCTGGCCGCGGTGCTGCTGAAGGCGCGGCTGGTCCCCGCGGCCGCTCGAGCCGAGCTCGGCCGATCCGACCTCAGCCTCATCCAGCAGCAGCAGCAGCAAAGGCAGCGGGAGGAGGCTGAGGAGGAGAGGCCAGAGGTGCCGGGGGCATCCTCCACCCTCACTGTTCCAGGTAGGTCCCGGTAGCCCGGCCCTGCCTTTCCATCGCCGCGGGGGATCTCAGCTGGCGTCGCTGGCCTCCTCGCTTCTCCCGTGGCCGGCTCACTTCCAATCGCTTGTCCCTACCCATCCCCACCTCCCCGATCTCCCCAGACTGTCTGTCCAGGACTCGAGCTGTGCTCCGGTTTCGGGAAACTGCCCTTTGGGGTGCTGAGCTTTCTGGGAAGCGCAGAGCACTGCAGTAGGGTGGGGAGGGGTCGGGAGGGGGTAGGGGTGAATGACTGCCTCGATTGATTTTTTTCTTTTCTCTTCCTTCTTCCTGAATTCTTCCTTTTGCCCTGAGAATGACTGCACGCGCGCGCGCGCGCGCACACACACACACACACACACACACACACACACACTCCGTTCCCAAATCCATTTAGCATTCTGTTCTTTATTCTTTTCTTTCCTAGAGACGGGAAAATCTTGCAATAGACACCCACACGGCTTTTCATCATCTCGCCCCGCCTGGTTTATTTAAATTTAGATCTGGAGAAAGAAATCTTGATTTATTTTATTATTTCTGTCTCTTCTTAGCCCAGGAATGGTTTAAGTCAGTTTGCAAGAATGCCTTCAATATACTAGGATGAAATAAAACAAAATGGAATAGGAGTTTGTAGTTGAAGGAAAAGGGTAAAGGGGAGGTGGAACGATACGATAAGTCAGTAGTGATGTGATTACAGCAAAGCCTGCCTCCAGAGAGGGGAATCTCCTTACTTGTTAGTGGAACTTAAGGAGGCAGATTCTTGACACTATTCATGAGGGTGAGGAAATGCACTCTAGTTTGTGTGGCTCTAACAATCCCTCAGTTCCTGGCTGGTTTCCCCCCATTAAAGCTCGATGGGTAAACAGAAAGCTGGATTATCCATTTTAATAGCCTCTCCCCACCCCCCACCCCAGTGCTCTTCCCTGCTGTAGATGCTGCCTGCTATTTAGAAAGGAAAAAAGCTATCGATATTTTTGGCAAGTGGGCCTAGGTTCCCACAAAACCAAAGTGAACCGTATTTTGACATTTGTTTTTGTTTTTAAAATCCTGCTTGGTAACCTATGAAATGCTGAAAATGAGATTTTGAAGAGTGGAATCAGCATCTTATTTTGTACTGCTTGCTCATCATCAAAGAGCAATACTCAGGCATGCCAGCTGCGATTCATGACAGACAGGATGATTTAATTTATCAGAGTGCTGGGAACATAGGATGAAATCACCGAAGTGTGCAGGAAAGCTTGTGTTTCTCACACCCTCTTAAACCAATTAATAACACTCAAGCATGGCTAGAAGTCCTGAAGGGTATGCATTGTATGATGGTTTTCCTACCTAGCTTTTTATAACTGAAAGTGCCACCAACAGGGTTTGGGCGAGGCTGTTAAACATGCTGTTTGCTAAACTTACAGAAATTAGACGTAGAAGCACAGTTGAGAGCTTGTCTTCATTATGAGGGTCATTTCACAA